>NW_025726082.1:3195000-3505168 GCF_021461395.2 Schistocerca americana | reverse complement strand
TACAGAGTGCCATGGTGGTGCATCCAGTGAAAGGGGTATAACGTAAATGGCGACTCTACTACATTAATAATTGAAATTTTACGAGTTAGTTCATTGAGGAGAGCGTTAGCTATTCACTGTACAGTTACGTAGGAATTCTAGGAAAAAAATTGGTGAAGCAAGTGAAGTTGATTACTGTTGGTACTGAAGCTGTGTTGGAGATCGTTACAAAACGGATGAGGAAGAATACAGTAGATTTTATAAATGCATAATTTTAACTAGTAGTCATATCAGAATGTAGATCAATATTTTGTCCTTTATAACCCACAAATCCCATGTGCGCAAAGGGTGGAGTAGATATCTCATTTCACTGGTCTGGGAGTCATCAATTAAAATGTGCAACTTCCGAAATTATCTTAGTGGTTGTAACAGGAATGTCTAAAAAAATTTGCTGTCAGTGAGATGTGAGCTACTTTATTAAGAGAATGGACTGATGTTCTTGTATCGAGTAACTGAATCATTTCATAGAGTACAACGAAATATTAAACTTACATGTAAAGATTGCCAGGATACTGCGGAAAGCAGTCTAATACGAGTGGTGTTCAGCAAGTAATGCAACACATTTCTCGGAAAGGTTCATATTACGCAGGTTCTACCGATGCTAATTACGATAGGACGTTGTATTCAAGCGGCATTCTGGTAAAATGGAAAAAAAACTTACTCGTCCCCCCCCCCCCCCCACACACACACACCGGTGCAGGAGGGCTTTTTCGGCAGATGCCACAGAGCACCATGTATGCTACTTTACAAAGCAGACAAGTCTCAGAACCCCACGTTCTGTGAAGACTCGTAGATGTCTAACCGTTTAGCCCCTAGTGGAAGTTTCATTGCCCTTCTACCTCTTTCCCTAGGTGCTCACGACAGTAGTATGTGAAACTTCGATGAACTTCGCCATATTTCAGGTACTCGTTCACAGGCCCTGCATAATAATATGCCCTTTGTCAAAGTCACTTTTCTGGATATATTTCCCCATTTGCAGCCCATATCTTCGCAAGGTTCAAATGGTTCAAATGGCTCTAAGCACTACGGGACTTAACATCTGACGTCATCAGTCCCCTAGACTTAGAACTACTTAAACCTAACTAACCTAAGGACATCACACACATCCATGCCCGAGGCAGGATTCGAACCCGCGACCGTAGCTGCAGCGCGGTTTCGGACTGAAGCGCCTAGAGCCGCTCGGTCACAGCAGCCTGCTCTTTGGAATGCATCCCCTGTCCAGGTATGCTCCGCTTGCATACTTTTGTTACCGGACCACGTGCCCGCAACGCCATCAGGTGGCATCCAACGTCGCGGTGGGCAGTGGTCATAATTCTTTGTCTGATCACTGTATTCTTTTCCTACATCAAATCACCGCCTGCAGCATGAGGGGCTGCTGTCACCAGATCACAGTGTGCAGAGGGTCTGAACAATTCCTGCGTCTTACTGTTGTTGCCAGTAGCTCCTTCTTGCTGAGAACTGCAGTGCATGGGCACTAGAGATATGTAAATTGGGCGCACTGCACTCAGGCATTTCGTGGGCGAGTATGAATGCGCGGAGCGGGCGTGCTGTGGTCGAACGACGTAGCATGTGCGGAGCAGAGACCGGCCGGTCTGGCGCGCTGTTGTGAGCTCTGTGTGTCTGCAGGTTGATGTTCTTCTGACATACTTGCGCCAGCTCATTTAACTATACTCAGGTCAGTTTAGTTGTGCTATAGACGTATCTTCCTGGCGTTATAAATGTAACAGAAACAAAATAGCCTTTAAATTATTCTCCGTTAAGGTTGTAAACACAACGGATTGTCAGGATATCATCGACTCATTTTGGATCAAGTGTGCTTCGTCTGTCCAACATAAGGTTCCTTGCCGACTGTAACTTCTTCCGCTAGCCATATCTGAGGCTGGAACACGAAAGAGTCTTCTCGCTAAATTAGATAGCTTGAGAATGAGACAACTGTTGCGCTTCTACCAATCAAGCGGATTGTCGTCATCACTACTACGCATTCGGATTAAATACATACAAGTCAACATTATCGGTAGACTGAGCATGACGCGGTCCGCAGCCTAGTCACGCCGAAAACAGATACATTTTTTGGCTGCTGACTTTCGCTCGGTGGCCCTAAATAAGTATACAGAGTGTTACAAAAAGGTACGGCCAAACTTTCAGGAAACATTCCTCACACACAAAGAAAGAAAATATGTTATGTGGACATGTGTCCGGAAACGCTTACTTTCCATGTTAGAGCTCATTTTATTACTTCTCTTCAAATCACATTAATCATGGAATGGAAACACACAGCAACAGAACGTACCAGCGTGACTTCAAACACTTTGTTGCAGGAAATGTTCAAAATGTCCTCCGTTAGCGAGGATACATGCATCCACCCTCCGTCGCGTGGAATCCCTGATGCGCTGATGCAGCCCTGGAGAATGGCGTATTGTATCACAGCCGTCCACAATACGAGCACGAAGAGTCTCTACATTTGGTACCGGGGTTGCGTAGACAAGAGCTTTCAAATGCCCCCATAAATGAAAGTCAAGAGGATTGAGGTCAGGAGAGCGTGGAGGCCATGGAATTGGTCCGCCTCTACCAATCCATCGGTCACCGAGTCTGTTGTTGAGAAGCGTACGAACACTTCGACTGAAATGTGCAGGAGCTCCATCGTGCATGAACCACATGTTGTGTCGTACTTGTAAAGGCACATGTTCTAGCAGCACAGGTAGAGCATCCCGTTTGAAATCATGATAACGTGCTCCATTGAGCGTAGGTGGAAGAACATGGGGCCCAATCAAGACATCACCAACAATGCCTGCCGAAACGTTCACAGAAAATCTGTGTTGATGACGTGATTGCACAATTGCGTGTGGATTCTCGTCAGCCCACACATGTTGATTGTGAATCGAGGAAGTACAGTACATACTGACGAAACTAAAGTGGGCTCTAACATGGAAATTAAGCGTATCCGGACACATGTCCACATAACATCTTTTCTTTATTTGTGTGTGAGGAATGCTTCCTGAAAGTTTGGTCGTACTTTTTTGTAACACCCTGTATGCAGATCCCACAAAAACAGAGTGTGGTTTACTGTCTCATTAGAATTTTCCTCTAGCTTATGTGGAACTGATACTTCATGACAAACTGGCCGCTCAATATTTAATGTTTCATCTTTGTCAGAAACGGACAACGTTTTTAGTAACTGGATGGGCGGAGGCAAAAATATTGATTTTCTGTGGAACACCAAGCATAGACTTTCTATTCTAAGTGAGAGACCGCCGTGTTTCATCGCTTGTAGTATGTACAGTTAATAGACGCTAATAACACAGTTGCACTGGATTGCCAAATACCAGTGATACTGGACACGCAGCATGCATTAAAAGAGAAAACTACGCCTATAGTTACTTAAACGTACTTCAGCATCGTGGGACCCTGCGTTACACTGACTTTTCAGTATGTTCACTCATAGTAAAACAATCTAATAGTAGGATACTTCTCGTCTTCGAATAGATCTGTTGCATTTTTCAATTGCTCCAAAAATGTCACAAGTTCTTTTACAGTGTTTGTATCCATTAAGTTTTTCACACACCCTTCTCGACAACCATTTCAATGTTTTCATCGTATTGCCTACTACAAGCTAAACAAGTTGCTCCTCTAACTCTCCATATTTTGCTTCACAAATGTTCTTCATGAAACGGACAGTATTTTGGAAGCATAAATCGTGGACTGAACTACAGCAACCATATATTCTCGATAATCGTCGTGGCACATATGTTCAGGACTGTGTTCAAAACATGTGCAGTGGTGAAAAGATTTCACCAGAGTCTAATGAAATGTTAGCAAACTGCTGTGGATTTTCTCCTAAGTAAAATAACGTTTCCTTAATGTAGTTATTAATAAATTTCCCAGATTGTTTCTACTCATAAAAGAGAGTTGTCACTAATATTATACACAGTATAGCCACATTAATGTGACCACAGCCTGTGCTCGAAGTTAACGTCCAATAGCCACTCACAGACGGCAGGTGGCAGCATTAGCAGTGGTGGGTGTATGAAGCGTATCGGGGGACGCGAAAAACAGTGCAGTCGTCGTCGTGATACGGAAAAGGAGCGATTGTCAGACGTCACATCCAAAAGAGCATGATCATTGGCTTTACGGCCAAGGGTGTTACCATTTCCGAAAGGAATGGTGCCATCGTGGTTGAAGTTTACCGTGTTGTTGTTGTTGTGGTCTTCAGTCCTGAGACTGGTTTGATGCAGCTCTCCATGCTACACTATCCTGTGCAAAATTCTTCATCTCCCAGTACCTATTGCAGCCTACATCCTTCTGAATATGCTTAGTGTATTCATCTCTTGGTCTCCCTCTCCGATTTTTACCCTCCACGCTGCCCTCCAATACTAAATTGGTGATCCCTCTATGTCTCAGAACAAGTCCTACCAACCGATCCCTTCTTCTAGTCAAGTTGTGCCACAAGCTCCTCTTCTTCTCAATTCTATTCAATACCTCCTGATTAGTTATTTTATCTACCCATCTAATCTTCAGCATTCTTCTGCACCACCACATTTCGAAAGCTTCTATTCTCTTCTTGTCTAAACTATTTATCTTCCACGTTTCACTTCCATACATGCCTACACTTCATACAAATACTTTCAGAAACGACTTCATGACATTTAAATCTATACTCGATGTTAACAAATTTTTCTTCTTCAGAAACGCTTTCCTTGCCATTGCCAGTATACATTTTATATCCTTTCTACTTCGACCATAATCAGTTATTTTGTTCCCCAAATAGCATAACTCCTTTACTACTTTAAGTGTCTCATTTCCTAATCTAATTCCCTCAGCATCACCCGACTTAATTAGACTACATTCCATTATCCTCGTTTTGATTTTGTTGATGTTCATCTTATACCCTCCTTTCAAGACACTGTCCATTCCGTTCAACTGCTCTTCCAAGTCCTTTGCTGTCTGTGATAGAATTACAATGTCATCGGCGAACCTCAAAGTTTTTATTTCTTCTCCATGGATTTTAATACCTACTCCGAATTTTTCTTTTGTTTCCTTTACTGCTTGCTCAATATATAGATTGAATAACATTGGGGAGAGGCTACAACCCTGTCTCACTCCCTTCCTAACCACTGCTTCCCTTTCATACCCCTCGACTCTTATAACTGCCATCTGGTTTCTGTACAAATTGTAAATAGCCTTTCCCTCCTTGTATTTTACCTCTGCCACCTTCAAAAGTTGAAAGAGAGTATTCCAATCAACATCGTCAAAAGCTTTCTCTAAGTCTACAAATGCTAGAAACGTAGGTTTGCCTTTCCTTAATCTTTCTTATAAGATAAGTCGTAGGGTCAGTATTGCCTCACGTGTTCCAACATTTCTACGGAATCCAAACTGATCATCCCCGAGGTCGGCTTCTATCAGTTTTTCCATTCGTCTGTAAAGAATTCGCGTTAGTATTTTGCAGCCGTGACTTATTAAACTGATAGTTCGGTAATTTTGAAATCTGTCAACACCTGCTTTGTTTGGGATTGGAATTATTATACTCTTCTTGAAGTCTGAGGGTATTTCGCCTGTCTCATACATCTTGCTCACCAGATGGTAGAGTTTTGTCAGGACTGGCTCTCCCAAGGCTGTCAGTAGTTCTAGTGGAATGTTGTCTACAGCCGGCCGGTGTGGCCGTGCGGTTCTAAGCGCGTCAGTTTGGAACCGCGTGACCGCTACGGTCGCAGGTTCGAATCCTGCCTCGGGCATGGATGTGTGTGATGTCCTTAGGTTAGTTAGGTTTAAGTAGTTCTAAGTTCTAGGGGACTGATGACCTCAGTAGTTAAGTCCCATAGTGCTCAGAGCCATTTTTTTTGAATGTTGTCTACTCCGGGTGTCTTGTTTAGACTCAGGTCTTTCAGTGCTCTGTCAAACTCTTCACGCAGTATCATATCTCCCATTTCATCTTCATCTACATCCTCTTCCATTTCCGTAATATTGTGCTCAAGTACATCGCCCGTGTTTACCGTACATGGCAAAATAGCGCTATACAAAACCAGCGTCGAGAGAACTGTGGTGCGCCATGGGCCATAGATGGCAGGGGTAAATGGCGGCTGCGGAGATTTGTACAGATGAATAGGCGTGCAACTGTTGAGCGTCTGACCTTCCAGACGAACCAAGGGGCTACCGACAGTGTCTCCTCAATGGCCATTCAGCGAACGTTGCTGGTTATGGGTCTTCGCAGCATGCGCCTGGATCGTACACCGCACTGACTGCTGTTCATCGGCGATGAAAGCTGGTGTTTGCACATCAATACCACAACTGGACGTCCACCGAGTGGTGACAAGTGACCTTTTCAGATGAACCACGTCTTACGCTCTATCGGACAGATGACCGTTGGCGTGTACGGCATGAAATTTTTGAAAGCAAACGTTCTGCATGTGTTATGGTTTGGCAAACGTTTTCGTGGCGTTCCATGGGTGATTTCGTCACTGTAGAAGAAACAATGGAGGAACACAAGTATGAATTTATCATTGGGGACCATGTCCATCCCTCCATGCAGTTTGTTTTTCCTCTGTAGTATGGCATTTACCTGCAGGACAATACAACGTGTCAAACACTCGCAGTGTATGTGCAGGCTGAATTTGTCATACTCCCCTGGCCACTATTTCCCCGGATTTAAGGGGACCTGGATGTCATGAGAGTCGAAAAAATGATTTTTTTTAAATTTAATAAAGTCCTTTGATTCTTCCTCATTCCAAAAATATATGCTTTTAGTGTATTAATGCCTTTCTAAAGCAGATACGACTTGTGAATGTCTAGCTGTCACACCACTGTGAAACCGGAAACCTTGCCAGTAGTATCTCATTATTTAATTCTGGCGCCTCTATTTCCATAGCAACTGGTTTGTATTATATCTTTGAACAACATATCGCATGTACTCTGATCAGGGACTTATTCTTTCTGTCGATACAGATACATTACTTGAGTTTACTTATGTTTTGCGCATGCGTTGGTGTTGTAAGCTTGTTGTAGTGACAACGTGTTTCTACCATTTTACATCGTAAAATCCCAAAAACGAAGACTTTTAACTGCGGTCGTAAAATTTACCAAAATTAAGAGAAGCACCTTGTTGGCTATCGTAAAAGTGGAGAAATAGTTACGCTGCAGCCAAGTGAGGTTAGGCCTTAAAGAAAAATGGTTCAATTGGCTCTGAGCACTATGGGACTTAACTTCTAAGGTCATCAGTCCCCTAGAACTTAGAACTACTTAAACCTAACTAACCTAAGGACATCACACACATCCATACCCGAAGCAGGATTCGAACCTGCGACTGTAGGGGTCACGCGGTGCCAGACTGTAGCGCCTAGAATCGCACGGCCACCCCGGCGGGCAGGCCTTAAAGTTCGCCAGACAGTGCTTCACAGCGCAAGTTGAAACATCTTACGGAAAATGAACAACATATTGGTGTTATAAATAGTGAAAATAACGGTTACATTTAAATTAGTACGTGAAAGCTTTCAGAATTGCTTTTGTCTGTTACTAAATGTAAATACTGTTGTAGTGAAAAATTTCTTATCTTTATTGAAGACATAAGTAAGAGAAGATGTCTATCCAGCAAAATTGTAGTGAAATGTCAAGTGTGTAAAGTAACAAAACGTACACTGACATCACCTGCAACATCCGCAAAATATAGTGAAGTTAATATTTGCCTCGCTTATGCCATGATGTGTATTGGGAAGGAAAGAAAAGCAGCCCAGATATTCTGTGCTACGAAGGGTATCAGACCGCAATCTGTCAGATTTGAAAAGTATTATAAACATTTGCATAATGACCTAACAGAAGTCAGTGAAGCATCTATGCAGAAGATAGTGAAAAAAACTGCGGATATTTTTGTCAGTCTACTGATAATGTTGTTGCATGGTACAGTCCCTGGCAGAAGAGAGGCCCTACATCGGTGAATGGAGTTATCACAGTTACCTCTGTAGGTACAGAAAGGGCTATGAATATATGAAAAAACACTGCCAAGGTTTTGCCAATAAAGTAAATGAACACAAATGTGACAAAAACTTTGAAGGTTTCTGTGGTGGTATGGAAAGCAAGGGGGCATCTCTCTTTTTAGTAGGTCAATTGCAAGACATGGTGTGTGATACACTCACTATCTTGGTGATGCTGACTCTAAAGTTTTAATAGTGTTGTGGGTGCTAAACCATATGGTGAAACTGAAATTAAAAAATTGAATAGGATATGTGCAGAAGAAAATGCGGTAAGATTTGGGGAACTCTGCAAGAACATGATATGAAAAAAACCTCTTTGATGGCAAAGCAATTGGTAGACAAGGCACATTCACTAAATCAAAAATTGAAAACCTCTGAATATTATGGTTTGTCCATGAGGAGAAACAGTAGAAATGTCAGTAAAATAGGAAAAGAAATTTTGGCCACTCCATTTCACAGAGTATCCACTGAGGAACATCCACAGCATGGCCTCTGTCCAAAATGTTATACTTCATTGTGCAAGCATAATAGGTGTGAAGCAAATAGACGACAACAACATACACATGCACACCTCATGACAGAAACTGTTATGATAGAACTAAAGCCAATATACAGAGTTCTTTCAGATTTTAAACTACTGGAAAGATGTTTACATGACAAAACACAAGATCCAAATGAAAGCTTGAGTAGTTGGGAATGCATGCCAAAATCTGCTTTTGTTGGCATATCAGCTTTTCATATTGGTGTGATGGATGCCACAATACGTTGTAATAATGGTGTAACAAGCACATTAATAACAATGAGCAGACTAGGCATCAGAACTGGAGACAATGTGAAAAGTGAGCTGTTACAAGTGGACAGGCAACATATGATTGAGGTTGAAAAAAAGCCGCTGAAGGCATGATAAAGGAGGCCACAATAACGAAGAAAAGAAAGAAAACTAAAGAAGATGAAAAGGGGGACACTGAGAATTAACAACATTATGGGACTGAAATACAGGGTGATTCAAAAAGAATACCACAACTTTAGGAATTTAAAACTCTGCAACGACAAAAGGCAGAGCTAAGCACTATCTGTCGGCGAATTAAGGGAGCTATAAAGTTTCATTTAGTTGTACATTTGTTCGCTTGAGGCGCTGTTGACTAGGCGAAACAGATGAATCTTTCGTTTCAAAGATTGTGTTTAGTGATGAAGCAACTTTCCACACTAACGGGAAAGTCAACCGTCACAGTGTCTGTATATGGGGCACTGAGAATCCGCGGGAAACAACTCAGTATGAACGTGACTCGCCTAAGGTGAACGTTTTCTGTGCCATTTCAGCCAATAAAGTTTTTGGTCCCTTTTTCTTCGAAGGTGCTACTGTAACTGGACTACAGTATCTGGAGATGTTAGAGAATTGGCTGTTCCCTCAGCTCGAACAAGAAGCACAACAATTCATATTTCAGCAGGATGGAGCGCCACCGCATTGGCACTTATCTGTCCGTAACTACCTGAACGTCAACTACCCGAGGCGATGGATCGGCCGCCAGGCAGCCCGTGACAGAGCACTTCATCACTGGCCTCCAAGAAGCCCTGATCTTACCCCCAGCGATTTTTTCTTATGGGGGTATGTTAAGGATATGGTGTTTCGGCCACCTCTCCCAGCCACCATTGATGATTTGAAACGAGAAATAACAGCAGCTATCCAAACTGTTACGCCTGATGTGCTACAGAGAGTGTGGAACGAGCTGGAGTATCGGGTTGATATTGCTCGAGTGTCTGGAGGGGGCCATATTGAACATCTCTGAACTTGTTTTTGAGTGAAAAAAAAACCTTTTTAAATACTCTTTGTAATGATGTAGAACAGAAGGTTATATTACGTTTCTTTCATTAAATACACATTTTTAAAGTTGTGGTATTCTTTTTGAATCACCCTGTATTTTGACATGTCATCATTGAGAAGAAAATGACATGCAAATATTTAATTTCAGTTGCCCATAATCAATATTTTTGCATACTTACGTATCATCTCATCTGATATTAAAGCTACAAAAACTAAATTTTGCCTGAATAATAATATAGTGCTTGCCAACACAGTGAACCACATTATTCAACAACATATTAAATAGTAAGTACTCGTATGAACTGGAGTACCTCGTATGTACTTAAATTATTAGGCGAAAAAATTGACTTCTAGAAAACATTTAAAAATACACAAAACAACAAATTGATAAATGTTTCTGGGTTACTGTTCCATCTAGTGAATTATTAAGAAAACAAAATTTGTTTTGATATTTTATTTTGAGTTCTGTGGAAGTACAGTGTACGTAAAATAGAAATTACACGTACATCTTATATAAGATAAAAATCAGTTATCACAGTCCACTGTATATTAATTGTTTCGTTAAAGTTTCATTTCCATATCTGTTAAAGTTTGTGAGTTATTAAATTTCAGAATCCTACTAAAACCGACAAGCCATGACGTGCAGGTCCCCATAAACCCAACTGAGAAACCTAGCGCAGCTTGCCACAGCACTGGAATGGTCATGGCTCCACATCCATGTCCGTACCTCCCAGAACTTCACTGACTCTCTTCATGCACATCTCGGTGGTTATTCAGGCTTTTGACAGGTGGTCATATTAATGTGACTGGGCAGTGTATTTCGCAATGCCTAATCTATCAATTAAACGCGCTTCAATAGATACATACCGTTTGCGTTATGTATCGGTCCATATATCCACCGTACATGCACACGCTTTGCAGCTACGGCCCTCACTATGATGGGCCCCATACTTGTCTATATTTCATCGGCTTGTCTGTCAATGTTCCGTGCTACTGTCGTAGGATGAGGCGTCCACATCTTCCACTTCTGAAACCGGTCTACAAGCTCCTGACAAAGCGTGATATCCTCCATCCAATATTAAGTAAATATATGAAAATCTCTGGCACATTATTTTTTGCATTTTGTAGTTATCGCAGCTTTCACTGAAACTGATAATCCTTCACTTCTTACTGTTTGTTTTTTCTGCTGACATTTGCCTTCAGTTGTGTGTTGGCAGATCTTTAACACAGGAGAGTAGAGCACCTGCCACAGTACACATAGTCAATATAATCTCCATCCTTAACACTCGCTAATGAAAATGTCCCCCAAACTCTGCTATGACCATCGTTTTCCGCACTCAGGATATATTATTTCGAATTAAGATTCGCTTCCACATTCTCCTTTGTCTCACAGTCATGCCCCAAGATCCCACCGTAGGCGGCTGAGTGGTTTGGACTGGATTATTTGGGGGAAGAGACCAAACAGCGAGGTCATCGGTCACATCGAATTAGGGAAGGACAGGGAAGGAAGTCGGCCGTGCCCTTTCAAAGGAACCATCCCGGCATTCGCCTGGAGCGATTTAGGGAAATCACGGAAAACCTAAATCAGGATGGCCGGACGCGGGATTGAACCGTCGTCCTCTAGAATGCGAGTCCAGTGTGCTAACCACTGCGCCACGTCGCTCGGTACGGCTGAGTGGCGACCGGTTAATTACAGTAGGTGGTGCGGCTGTTCGAGAATGGTATGCTTGAACGTGTGTGAAGGAATTCGAGTGGAACTGCTGCCCGCATCCAAAGTGACTGTATTGACATCTGAAGGACTTTCGCTCAACTACATACACCGAACAATACGATCAAGCATAAATACCAGATGCAGGGACTACAACAGCGTAGAAACACTGTTTTTAAATTTTATGAGGAAAACATGGAGAGATGACCAGTAACACATCAACAATAGATCTCACTAAAGATGAGCTAGTGTAAGCACACAGATAATAATCTGACTACGAACAAGAGAGAGTTACTGGGCATGCAACTGCTGGATAGGTTGGTTAACTGGCACAAGGACATTACAAGAGGGGGTCGTGGAGCAAATTGCTGGAGTTCCTAATATCATGCCGCGTCTTTAGCTCTACACTAGATAAAAATGCGCAGGAGACAAATGCCGCATTAGTTTTACATAATAAAAGTGTACTATGTTAGGTATGTGATGAAAAGTGTAGTTATATTTTGGTAAGAAATATTACAAAGTGTCCTTCTATACATTGGTTGTATGGGCTTGTATCGTGGGTTTCAGTCCCTGCTATTTCACCAGCCACTCACTCAATATCGATATCGTGACATGTAGCCCTCCTCCCTCGGGTGGTCCAGAAACTGTGAAGATGAAGTAGGGATTCTATTGCATTATTCCATGCAATCGATACTCATCGAAACCCACCTGTCCCTCGTGCCCTTATTGTTGCCTCTATATCAGCCTACTGTCTTTCTTTGAAATACGTCGGGTCGTGACAGCAAAGATGCATAATTTCTGATTATCACCAGAGGGTAAAAACACAGCGCTCACTTCGGCGCTTGTATAAGTCAGACTTCTAACTCACCTTCTATGAATTTTCCTGAGAATGTTCTTTTAACCCACTAAAATTGACAGGTTTCACTGTTCTTACTGTTGGTGTGGCGGGGTGACTAGATTTGCCGGCTTTCGTTTTTGCTTGATTTGGTCTCTCACTGCCTCTATAATTCCGAAACACACTTCGGCCAAAGTTAGATCCACTTCGTGATCTGAGGCAGTTAGCAGTTAATGCTGAAATGAAGAATCTTCGTGCAGTTAGGGCAACAACGGGCCTGGCATCTGTCAGAGATGTGACCCAGCCGCCTGAATCGCATGCAGTTTGTCTCATTTCCGAGTATATCGCAAATGCCATTTTTGTGAAAGGGGATCGAAACAAATCTCCGAGTCTCCCCACACAGCTTATACTTTGGCCTCTTCCAACAAGACTTCATTACATGTCACATCATGCCCCAAGGCATACGAGTATGACATGAGATTGTGCGAATCCTATCCACAAATCTTTTGAACTCTTCTCGGTGCCTCCGCCTAAGAGTGGACAATTAGCCCTTATAATAGCTCACACTTCTCTTATTTAAATACCTCGCTGTCAACACCTTTGAAAAACATCGAATCTTTCTGCAATTTTTAACACATCTACTAACTCCGCATTGTTATGTGCATCACCCGTCGGCTATAGGGATGCCACATATAGCAGAAAGCTGTCTGGGCACGAATAAAGATGAATAACAATGCATATTCTCTGTGGGTGTCCGCGAAAAAGAAGGGGCAAGAGTAAAAGCAAAGTGCTGCCCACTGTGTTAGGCTGTGTGGCACTAGAGTAGGCGCCAGTTTCCCTAGGCCCTTCAGGGATAACCTGATCATTCTAATCTTTCCATGGCACTGATAGTTGCACCCGCATCTGCTGCAGCGTGTCCTCTATGTCACCTTTCATAAGCGTAAGTTCATACATCTATTCTTGCAAAGCACTGCCGCCTTCTACTCTGCCTTCTATTTGTGAGCATGTTGTAGGCATAGGTACAAATAATTGTACGAAAACTTAATAGCTGATTACTAAATCATAAGACAATAAAAGGAAACAGCGTATCCTGGAGCTCGACAACTGTACAAAAAACAATTCCCCAATCCGTCTCAGCTGTCCCGTTTACATTCCACCTGCAAGTCGACAGTGCGAAACTGAAAGGTGTAGAACACTTACTGTAAGTGTGGCATGTGGCAACAGTTGTTCAGAGTGTAGTGGTGCGATGCTGTGAGGAATTCATAATCGTCAACGAAGTGCAAAGGCGAAACGAAGGCATGCCTCAGTGGCGAAACTCGTATCCTCGAACGGCGGCAGCAGGTTCCCCAGTGGCGGACTGCCCAGTGTGGGCTGTTCATTACAAGTCGACTGAAGAACAGCATGGCCGAAAGGCGATGACTGTGTCTCAGTGTAGTTGACGCATTGGCTGCCGACCTGACTCAGCACTCACGGGTATGTTGGTCGACAAACATCTGGTGGCTGCTCAACCATCCATCAGTGAAGCAATGTGTCGGGTAGCATGAGAAGGGAGCCCTTGCACATAGTGTTGACCAACAAAAGCCAGGAAAGGCCAGGTTGCACATAGGCTTACTACATCCCCAACCAATGACAACATATAGCCATTTATGGATCATAATGTGGGAGGTGGCAAAGGAGTGTCATCAGTTTTGCACAGGTACAGGGGAGTTGGCACCCAATAAGGGTAGTTTCAAATGATAACATATGAATTAAATAATTAGACAGCCTGGTATATTTTGGTACTCGGAGTACAAGGGACGAGTCTAGGGAAGGTGAAAATGGCACCAGCTGCTTGCAGAAGCCATCATGGCTAAGTTACTGTGGACTGAAGTCCAGAGTATTAGGAGCGTGAGGAAAGGTTGTGTGTTGTCATGCCAGAGGTTGAGACTCGTCCGGCACTGTGCCCATATCCTCCATAACTTCACGTGATCAGCTACCAATACTTTCAGTTTATCGCTGTGGGTACTGGTTGAAAAGAGTGCCTACTCTCCGCCTTAGGCTGGCTACAGTGTACAAGTCACGGGAGCCGTTCCGCGAACAGACGCCAACTTGAGGCATGAAAGAGAGAAAACTTACTAACTAAAAATTACTACTAAAACACTCCCAAATTCCTCGAAACACGTGACCGCCTGCACAGTAATATCCAAAGAGAAGTAATAAAGTATTACGTGTTAGACTGGGACGAACCTATCCAAACCCTTTACTTAGAAGACCAAGAGGCTGGTAAGAGAGAAATTATCAAACGGTTAATAATAAAACTAAACAAAGGCTGAAAACAGAAATGGAAAGAACTGAGCTCCCACCTGAGCTTTATTCATTCGGGTAATGAAACGATGGACATCAAACTATAACCGCACTCTGAAATCACAGGTAAGACCCCCATAAATGGTATTACAAATTAAATCCTGTGCAGAAAAAAAAATCATCTCAACCGCAATACCGAAATATAGACAGACTAAGGATTAAACTAAATCGACAACCTACAGAACATCACCACCCTATAAAAGCCAGAAAATACTCTAAAAAACAAGGGAAACAGCAGGATTGGATGTAAAATACCTAGAGAAGCAGAGAAGGACTTGGGCGAAAGAATTTTATATAGATGAACTAATCACCAGAAAAATTTATCCTCATTTTAAAATCTAACAGTTGATTTCGCGACTCAGACAAGTCCAAAAACCACAGTTTTCAGGAACTTAAAAAAACTATTTAGCTTCATTTGTGCCGAATGAAACAAGTTGATATTTGTTTTGTACCATGTGTTCTATAACAGCTCTCCAGTGAACATAAAAAATACATATTTTAACAGAATAGTTGAGATAATATGAAAAAAAACCTTTAAACTTGTCTTTTTGTTGAAATCCTAGGCAATCGAAACAATACAACAATACTTAATCCGCACATAGGAGTATTTATTACATACAGAATACGAGTTAGTATTGAAAGTTAGACACTCCTTGTAACTAATCATCGTCATAATCATCAGAACCGCCATCGGTGTCAATATGAACATTTTCCACTGCTGGTTGATCTTCTGTGTGCACATAAAGTTCCTACAAAGACTCGTACAATGTGCGATTTACAGAGTCCTCAAGTACTGTGTGAGAACCGACAAATCCCTTTCCTTAGCAGGCAATAAACCAGAAGGTCACTTATAGAGCTTTGGAAGTGTAAGAGACTTAACGTCTCTTCGCTAGATTTTGCTTTTCATAATGTCTTTCACAAGGCCCATAGTACACTCCTGGAAATGGAAAAAAGAACACATTGACACCGGTGTGTCAGACCCACCATACTTGCTCCGGATACTGCGAGAGGGCTGTACAAGCAATGATCACACGCACGGCACAGCGGACACACCAGGAACCGCGGTGTTGGCCGTCGAATGGCGCTAGCTGCGCAGCATTTGTGCACCGCCGCCGTCAGTGTCAGCCAGTTTGCCGTGGCATACGGAGCTCCATCGCAGTCTTTAACACTGGTAGCATGCCGCGACAGCGTGGACGTGAACCGTATGTGCAGTTGACGGACTTTGAGCGAGGGCGTATAGTGGGCATGCGGGAGGCCGGGTGGACGTACCGCCGAATTGCTCAACACGTGGGGCGTGAGGTCTCCACAGTACATCATCGATGTTGTCGCCAGTGGTCGGCGGAAGGTGCACGTGCCCGTCGACCTGGGACCGGACCGCAGCGACGCACGGATGCACGCCAAGACCGTAGGATCCTACACAGTGCCGTAGAGGACCGCACCGCCACTTCCCAGCAAATTAGGGACACTGTTGCTCCTGGGGTATCGGCGAGGACCATTCGCAACCGTCTCCATGAAGCTGGGCTACGGTCCCGCACACCGTTAGGCCGTCTTCCGCTCACGCCCCAACATCGTGCAGCCCGCCTCCAGTGGTGTCGCGACAGGCGTGAATGGAGGGACGAATGGAGACGTGTCGTCTTCAGCGATGAGAGTCGCTTCTGCCTTGGTGCCAATGATGGTCGTATGCGTGTTTGGCGCCGTGCAAGTGAGCGCCACAATCAGGACTGCATACGACCGAGGCATACAGGGCCAACACCCGGCATCATGGTGTGGGGAGCGATCTCCTACACTGGCCGTACACCACTGGTGATCGTCGAGGGGACACTGAATAGTGCACGGTACATCCAAACCGTCATCGAACCCATCGTTCTACCATTCCTAGACCGGCAAGGGAACTTGCTGTTCCAACAGGACAATGCACGTCCGCATGTATCCCGTGCCACCCAACGTGCTCTAGAAGGTGTAAGTCAACTACCCTGGCCAGCAAGATCTCCGGATCTGTCCCCCATTGAGCATGTTTGGGACTGGATGAAGCGTCGTCTCACGCGGTCTGCACGTCCAGCACGAACGCTGGTCCAACTGAGGCGCCAGGTGGAAATGGCATGGCAAGCCGTTCCACAGGACTACATCCAGCATCTCTACGATCGTCTCGATGGGAGAATAGCAGCCTGCATTGTTGCGAAAGGTGGATATACACTGTACTAGTGCCGACATTGTGCATGCTCTGTTGCCTGTGTCTATGTGCCTGTGGTTCTGTCAGTGTGATCATGTGATGTATCTGACCCCAGGAATGTGTCAATAAAGTTTCACCTTCCTGGGACAATGAATTCACGGTGTTCTTATTTCAATTTCCAGGAGTGTATGTTCGCCGCAGCTTATGTGTGGATCATCTTTCTTGAAAATCATCATACTAGCTGTTGGCAGAATGAGGGGCCTTTGATGCCTTCAAGGCCAACAGTTCTACAGCACTCTTTGACTTTGATTTCCATCTCAATAGTTTCACGAACTTGGTCTATAGCTTTCTGATTGTAAGCTTTGAATATATGAGGAGGGATAACACATCCCTATTTCACGCGTTTTGTAATGTTTGCTTCTTGTTTATAATGACAATTCCTAATAACAGCCTCTTTGTCCTAATAGAAGCTGAGTATCACCGTCATCTGTTTACATTTTAGGCCTGCTTTCTGCAGCGCTCTGAACACCTCTTCGTAGTTAACATTATCAGACGCCTTTTTCAGGTCTACAAAGGCAATAGAAGCTTGTTTATTTTCCTGTATTTGCTTTTTGGTAACAAGCCTCATTGCCTAGGAAGCGGCTACTCGGGTAGCAGAGTACTTGTGGCGTGCACATGTTTTTTTTTATAGGCTAGGCAGTAGTGCGAGGTGTCCAGATGAACACTCACCAGTCGACGTGCAGGCAGGGAAATCAGGACGCGCTCAGTGTAAAGACACTTCAGCTATCAAGATATTAGCAGTAAATTTTCAGAGTGTTCGGAATAAAGTTCCTGAATTTACTGCCCTCCAGGAAGCGTGTGGCGCGCAAATTATTCTCGCGACTGAGACCTGGCTGAACCCTGAGATAGGAAGTTCTGAAACATTTAGTGAGGGTTGGAACGTGTATCGGAAAGACAGATTAGGCACCGTAGGAGGTGGTGTCTTCATTTCAGTTGAGAAAAATATTGTGTCTACTGAGGTCGAAGTAGAGTATGATTGTGAAGTTATCTGGACACGTTTAACAGGGCTACGAGAAATAAAGGTAATTGTTGTGTGTTATTACCGGCCACCAGGTTCCACCGTGACAGTTCTAGAATCATTCAAAGGGAGTCTACACTCTGCATCGCAGGAGTACCCGGATCATGCTATATTAGTCGGAGGCGACTTCAACCTACCAAGTATAGACTGGGATGTCTATGGATTCATTACAGGTGGTACAGACAAGCCGTCGTGTGAATTACTTTTGAACACATTATCCGAAAACTGTCTTGAGCAGCTAAATCGACAGCCAATGCGTAATGGAAATATTTTAGATCTGGTAGCCACGAACAGACCAGACCTCATCGGCGGTCTCAGTGTTGAGACAGGGATTAGTGATCATGATGTTGTCATTACAACTGTGGTTACGAAAGTTAAAAAGTCAGTCAAGAAGGCTAGGAGAGTATTCTTACTAGAAAGAGCAGATAAGCAGTTGTTAGCATCCCACTTAGTAAATGAATCGACTTCATTTACTTCTGGTACGATGGACGTGGAAGAATTATGGGCAAATTTTAAACACATTGTAAATCACGCATTGGAGAATTATGTGCCGAAAAAGTGGGTTACGGACGGAAAAGACCCACCGTGGTTTAACAGCGCAATTCGGAGAATACTCAGGAAGCAAAGACAGTTGCACTCGCGGTACAAGAAAGATTGGGAGAATGAGGACAGGGAAAAGTTAGTAGAGATTCATGATGTAAAAAGAGCAATGCGCGAAGCATACAACCACTACCACCGTCATAACTTAGCAAAAGATCTTGCTGAAAACCCAAGGAAATTCTGGTCTTACGTAAAATCAGTAAGCGGGTCGAAGGCTTTCATCCAGTCACTCACTGATCATTCTGGCCTGGCAACGGAAGACAGCAAAACGAAAGCTGAAATTTTAAATTTAGCATTTGAGAAATCTTTCGCTCAGGAGAATCGTACAAACATACCGCCGTTTGAGTCTCGCACAGATTCCCGTATGGAGGACATAGTGATAGACATCCCTGGGGTTGTGAAGCAGCTGGATGGGTTGAAAATAAATAAATCGCCAGGTCCTGATGGGATTCCAATTCGCTTCTACAGAGAGTACTCTACGGCATTGGCTCCTTACTTAGCTTGCATTTATCGCGAATCTCTTGCCCAACGAGCCGGCCGAAGTGGCCGTGCGGTTAAAGGCGCTGCAGTCTGGAACCGCAAGACCGCTACGGTCGCAGGTTCGAATCCTGCCTCGGGCATGGATGTTTGTGATATCCTTAGGTTAGTTAGGTTTAACTAGTTCTAAGTTCTAGGGGACTAATGACCTCAGAAGTTGAGTCCCATAGTGCTCAGAGCCATTTGAACCATTTTTTTTCTTGCCCAATGTAAAGTCCCGAGCCACTGGAAAAAAGCACAGGAGACGCCTGTATATAAGAAGGGTAGAAGGACGAATCCTCAAACTTTCAGACCAATATCCTTAACATCGGTTTGTTGCAGGATTCTCGAACATATTCTCAGTTCGAATATAATGAATTTCCTTGAGACAGAGAAGTTGCTGTCCATGCATCAGCACGGCTTTAGAAAGCATCGCTCCTGCGAAACGCAACTCGCCCTTTTTTCACATGATATCTTGCAAACCATGGATGAAGGGTGTCAGACGGATGCCATTTTCCTTGACTTACGGAAAGCGTTTGACTCGGTGCCCCACTGCAGACTCCTAACTAAGGTACGAGCATATGGGATTGGTTCCCAAGTATATGAGTGGCTCGAAGACTTCTTAAGTAATAGAACCCGGTACGTTGCCCTCGATGGTGAGTGGTCATCGGAGGTGAGGGTATCATCTGGAGTGCCCTAGGGAAGTGCGGTAGGTCCGCTGTTGTTTTCTATCTACATAAATGATCTTTTGAATAGGGTGGATAGCAATGTGCGGCTGTTTGCTGATGATGCTGTGGTGTACGGGAAGGTGACGTCGTTGAGTGACTGTAGGAGGTTACAAGATGACTTGGACAGGATTTGTGATTGCCGTAAAGAATGGCAGCTAACTCTAAATGTAGATAAACGTAAATTAATGCAGATAAATATGAGAAAGAATCCTGTAATGTTTGAATACTCCATTAGTAGTGTAGCGCTTGACACAGTCACGTCGATTAAATATTTGGGCGTAACATTTCAGAGCGATATGAAGTGGGACAAGCATGTAATGGCAGTTGTGGGGAAGGCGGATAGTCGTCTTCGGTTCATTGGTAGAATTTTGGGAAGATGTTGTTCATCTGTAAAGGAGACCGCTTATAAAACCCTAATACGACCTATTCTTGAATACTGCTCGAGCGTTTGGGATCCGTATAAGGTCGGATTGAGGGAGGATACAGAAGCAATTCTGAGGCGGGCTGCTAGATTTGTTACTGGTAGGTTTGATCATCACGCGAGTGTTACGGAAATGCTTCAGGAACTCAGGTGGGAGCCTCTAGAGGAAAGGAGGCGTTCTTTTCGTGAATCGCTACTGAGGAAATTTAGAGAACCAGCACTTGAGGCTGACTGCAGTACAATTTTACTGCCGCCAACTTATATTTCGCGGAAAGATTACAAAGATAAGAGAGATTAGGGCTCGTACAGAGGCATATAGGCAGCCATATTTTCCTCGTTCTGTTTGGGAGTGGAACAGGGAGAGAAGATGCTAGTTGTGGTACGAGGTACCCCTCGCCACGCACCGTATGGTGGATTGCGGAGTATGTATGTAGATGTAGATGTAGGTGACAGAAGCGCCTCTCTTGTTCCTAATCCGTTTTTGAATCCAAACTGATCTTTACTCAGCGTATCCTTCATCTTCTCTTCAACTCTCCTCAGAATGATTTTTATGAGAATTTTAATTCATACAGTATAAGGCTTGCCAATGGCCTTATTGCAATGGTAAAAGCTGTGTCCGTCAGATCACCGAAGTTAAGCACTGTCAGGCTTGGCTAACACTTGGATGGTTACCGTCTGAGTCTCCCTAGCGTTGTTGGCAAGTGTGATGCACATGGCCCTTTTGAGGCCAATTAGGGAGCTATTTGGGTGAGACGTAGCGGCTCCAGTCACGAAAACTGACAACGTAGAGTGGTGTCCTGACCACATGCCCCTCCATATTCACATCCAGTGACACTTATCAGCTGAAGTTGACATGGCAGTCATTTGGTATCGTCAGACCTTCTGAGGTCTGTTTGGGCCGAGATTTTTAATGTTAGGCTTAAGCTTGGTGCTGCTCATATTTTGTAGCTGCCACCTTCTTCACTATAGAAACTGTGATGCATTTCTGGAAGTCGGTTGGTTCTCTTCTGGGTTATGATGGACCTAATCAGTTTCAGCAGCATCGTTTTCATGTTGTCATCAACATTCATGATTAGTTCTGTAGGAATATCATCAAAACCCAGTGATTTGTTCTCCTGTAGATCTTTAAGAGTTTTCTCATATTCTTCTTGAAGAATGTCGTTTGCTTTCTCAGCTACGTCTGCTTCCTGTTCTTCTCCTATTACATCCACAGTATAATTTCTCAATGTATTCTTACCATCTCTTCACTACATCTTCATCAGTTCTTCAATGACTTTACAGGCTTAATGACTGCATTTGGTCATTAGATTTTGACATTATTTTCCCACATGTCGTTTGTTACAAGTGGTCAAGTTTTCTGTATGTTGCAGGGACGACGCTTCACCTATAAAACCAGTAATCCCTCGCTCCAAGCCCGATGCTGGAAAGTCATCAATAGGGTGAGTGCAAAAAACAAATCAACTGCAGAATAAATTTAAGGTAGAGGAAGTATATGTGTCTTGAGTGTAGCTGAACAATTTGGTCAATCACAGAAATAGAATGAAAATTTACAACGTAGTAAATTACATCACTTTGCTACCTACTGGATGGGGGACGAAGTTTGATCAGATTTTTGGCTACACACGTAGGTTTTAAAAAATGAAATTAGATATAAGATCAATATTTATTTTTGACATGTTTGTTACATTTTATCTATTTATTTGCTGTTTGCATTTGTACTTGCATTTGAAGCTGAACTGCAAACAATGTTAACTATATTACCACTACTACTACTACTACTACCACCACTATTAACACCCATGTATGATAAATAGGAGGAAGGCTTATATAAATTCAATACCATATGATTCGGAATAATTCTAGGATACAATTTGTGCCCAGAGATGCTTACAAAAGTCTGCTTGGCGTAAATAATCTCTCTCTCTCTCTCTCTCACACACAGTAATAACTACAAATCATGCCTTTACTATACTGGAAATTTATTTCCACTTCTTTTTAATGTGTCAGTCGTGGATTCAGATCAGAAAGTGATGAAATTAGTATTAAGGTGTTTTGGTTTTTTCAGTTAAGGTTTAAAGACTAACCATTTCTGCATCCTTGAGTATTCTCATCTCAAACTCGATTTTTTTTCTTTCTTTGTGTTCCATCTGCACTTATCTAAGATGTCATTAAAGCTTTAAGTTTAAAGAAATCAATATACCATACATTAGGATGATATATGAACTTAATCGTTGTGACTTTTCTCCTTCAATTCCTGTTAAAAAAGTAACACTCTATTTAAGTGGACTAATATTTAGAAGAAGCTAACCACTCACTGTTCATATCTTACAAAAAGATGAATTTTTCTGTATATAGAGTAAAAGTATTTCAATTTAAAGATACAGTGCTCATGTGAGATGAAGGAACAGGAGTGCTGGGTAGTTTTTTTGAGTTGATGGAGAGTGTTGTAATGAACGAGTAAGATGGTGACATGTTATAAGTGATAACTGTTAGTAGCAGTGAAGGACGGTATAGAACAGGTAATGGAGAAGGTGGTTCTATATTTGTCTAATGCTACTTGATCTCAACGCAAAAAGGATATGCGACTGTCCTTTACTGACCGATATTGTTTATCGTAGCGTAAGTATGGATTGTGACTTTTGTGACGTGCTACTGCTACTACTATGCAGGATTGGGTTGGGTTGTTTGGGGGGAGGAGACCAGACAGCGAGGTCATCGGTGTCATCGGATTAGGGAAGGAAGTCGGCCGTGCCCTTTCAAAGGAACCATCGCGGCATTTGCCTGGAGCGATTTAGGGAACTCACGGAAAACCTAAATCAGGATGACCGGACACGGGATTGAACCGTCGCGCTCCCGAATTACTATGCAGGAAGATGAAGCAACTAAAATATGTTTTGTATAACATAACCAGTACATTAATCATTACATAGTATGTATAGTTCCTTTGTGTTTAATATTACTGAAAATTGTTCTGCAACAGATCTGTAATGCAGCTGCAGTGAATAGGCGTAGCAATACAGTGGGATTTGTAGTGCTACTAACTGCATTTGATGACAGATACAGTTCTCATTTAAGTGTATACTACATATCACGATATACATGTACACCAGCTACATACCAGGATCAATTATTGCACCTAATGCTGTAAGGCTATATTATGTCAGTCTGCTATATTAGGCTGAGTTTTGCAGTGGGGGAAGATTTCTGCTGCACTTACTATTGACAAAAGAATATGTATGAATGTCGTTTGATCTGAAGGACATATTATATGTGACTTTCGAACAGATGAGAAGGTTTTTCTGGCTTGTTACGTGAGTATGCTAAGTAAGTAAATACAACAGTCACAGACACTTTGAAACTACAAAGACGGAGCATGTGCAGAATGTTTACTCTATGAAAAGAAGAAAACACCTCTTAGAGCACTACAGTTACATACGAATTTAGGTATTAACCTGTAAGAACATTCAGTGGAGTCCAGTTCTGCTAATACATTGAACTACGGTACTGTGGCAAAGAGTGTAGTACAAAAAATAGTGCTATGTTCCCTACAAATGCTAAACATACAACATGAGTTAGAAAAATGTGTTCACGTGTTTTAACAGGCACTAAAGGCAATACACTTTTCCAGAAATAAATGCACTATAATCGTACCTCTACTACATTGTAGATATCAAAGCAAATATACAACATTTCTTCTAGCCTCTTTAGTGTCTTGATCATTGTATATGCACGTGATTTCTGTTTAACTAGACTCTACTGAATTACATTAAATTAATACTTGTTCCGTAGATCATGAATACAACATTTCGTAATTATGAAGAATGTGCCAGTTTAACATGAGGGTTTTTTCCATGATACAATTTTTATTTGTAGAGTTACTATTTCATATCCAAACATCCATCTATTAAGTAGAAGGAACTGTAACTGAGAAAGTCTTTTAATTTGTTCTTAAATGCTGGTTGGATATCTGTCAGACTTTTAATGCCATTTGGTAAATGGCCAAAGACTATTGTGGCAGAAATTATCCCTCTCTATGCCAAAGTCAGACTTAACTCAGAATAGTGACCATCATCTGTTCTTCTAGTGTTGTAGCTATGCACCTTGTCATTATTTTTGATTTGGTATGGGTTATTAATAACAAATTTCGTAAGTGATTATGTGTCTTGTGAAAGTATTGTGAATATCCCTTGTTCTGTAAATAAGTGTCAGCAAGGTGATCTTGGGTGGTCTCCAGTTATTATTCTGATTACACGCTTTTGTGTAATGAATATTTTTTCTCTTAGTAATGAATTACTTCAAAATATGATGTCATATGAAAGCATTGAATGAAAATAGGCATAGTAGGCTAATTTAATATGTTTATCACCAAAATCTGTGATAACCACAATAGCATAAGTAGCTACAGTCAAACATTTCAGCAGATCATCAGTGTGTTTATTCCAGTTCAATTTCTCATCAGTGTACACACCCAGAAATTTTGGAGATTCTGCCTAAGCACCAGACTTCTGTTCGAAATCTATATTTATCAACAATGTTATTCCATTTACTGTACACAACTCCATGTACAGTTTTTCCCACAAAATTTAGTAAGATTCCAAGAGAACCACTTAATAATTTTTTGACAGACATTATTTACAGTTTCCTCAGCTACTATTCTTGTTTTTTGGGTGTAATTGCTAACTTCCATCATCAGCAAGAAGATCTAGCTTAGCATCTTCATGCATGTAGAGTGGCAAGTCATTAATATACAGGGTGATTATAATTGGAGTTAAACTTTCAAAACTCTGCAGAAATAACACCACTGGTCAGATTGGCGTCAAATTGCAACGGAATATTATCGGAGAAGGGGGAAAACATATTTCAGAAGAGAAAAAATAGTGTGAAAATTGATCAATAGATGGCGCTGTATGTATCAGAATACGTAAATAGAAACACCTGTCATGCACACGACCCATTGAAGTTGGTATAAGCACGCCGGGTACACGACTTTTGCTCCTTTCGCGTCGCGACTTTCGCCATGACTTTCTCAATGCAGGATCGTCCTTTGCTTGTAAAGCTGTATTACAAAAATGATAACTGTGCACACATCTATCTGTAGAGATTCTGGACACTGAAGGGTTTGAAAGAAGGTGTTGGTCCGATGGTGCCATGGGTCTGGAGAAAATGATTCGGAAATTCGAAAAGACAAGTAGTTTTTTAGCACAAACCTGGTAGAGGGAGGAAACTAATATATTCGACGTCAGTGGAGGCAGTGACCACAGAAATGCAGGAGGAGACAAGTGGTGGTGTGCAAACATGTAGTGAACGGAGAATTGCCCGAACATTGGATATACCCATGAGCACGGTGCGTAATATCCTACGAAACATCCTTCTTTGCTATCCGTTCAAAATAACCCACGTGCACAAGTTCCTTTCTGTTGACCTGTCAGCAAGAGAAACCTTTGCTTTATAATTTCTTGCTCGCACGAAAGTGGACAGTTACTGGCAGCCGGCCGAAGTGGCCGTGCGGTTAAAGGCGCTTCAGTCTGGAACCGCAAGACCGCTACGGTCGCAGGTTCGAATCCTGCCTCGGGCATGGATGTTTGTGATGTCCTTAGATTAGTTAGGTTTAACTAGTTCTAAGTTCTAGGGGACTAATGACCTCAGCAGTTGAGTCCCATGGTGCTCAGAGCTATTTTAGTTACTGGCCATGGAAGATTTTGTACACAGACGAAGCCCACTTCCATCTGACAGGACATGTCAATGCACAGATTTGTCGAATATGGGCAAAGGAAAATCCACATTCATATCAACCAGTACCACTTCATCCTGCAAAGGTCACTGTGTGGTGCGGGTTTAGGCATCATTTATCATAGGGCCATATTTTTTTCGAAGAGACAGGTGCTTCTGGTCCTGTTACCTGTACCGTCACTGGTAATCGCTATGAGTGTGTTTTGCGCAACCACATCATTTCAGCTCTCCAACAGCGTATATGTGTGGATGGGATCATTTTTATGTAAAGTGGTGCACCTCCGCACATTGCAAATCCAGTTAAGCAGCTGCTGAAGCGCCATTTCGGAAATGCCAGAATTATCAGCCGCCATTTCCCTGCAGCCTTGCCGTTCTGATCACCTGATCTTAATCCGTGTGACTTCTGGCTGTGAGGTTATCTGAAAGATGTTGTGGTTAGTGTTCCGATTGTAAACTTAGCTGCATTTAGGGCACGCATAGCGCAACACATTCTGAACGTGACACCGGAAACGTTTCGATCAGTTGTGGAACATGCTGTTTCTCGATATCAACTTGTTGCAGAAAACGATGGACAGCATATTGAAAATGTTTTGCTCCAGTCACACGGAAATTAAAAATCCGATTTGATTTTGATTGATGCATTTTTGCGGTTTTTGGCCTCAGGACAATTAAAAACCGATGTGATTGATGCTTTTTATGCGGTTTTTGCCTTCAGGACAATTAAAAGCCGATTTCTCCCATTCGATGTGATATGACCTACTGTGTTGGATGGGCTTACGTAACTGGCAGTATCACACCTGTACACCCATGCACACTGAGTAGTACAGTTTGTTTAACGTCAAACGTGCACCTTAGGCATTGTTGTATGATTCATTTGTCATTGTAGTCGGCCACTATTAAATTGTGATGCTTACATCGCCATCTATTGCGACATCTTGTAACTATTTATTTTTCTTCTGCCATACGTTTCCCCCCTTCTCCGATAATATTCGGTTGCAATTTACCGTCGTTCTGACCAGTGGTGTTATTTCTACAGCGGTCTGAAATTTTAACTTTATTTGTAATCACCCTGTATACCATGAATGGTAAGGGACCCAAGACTGAACCCTGTGGGGCACCATTCTTGATAACTCCTCAGACAAAGGACTCTGCCGATGATTGGAGACTATCTGTAGTGTTAATTTCAACCTTGTGCATCCTTCCAGTTAAATGTGATTTAAACCATTTGTGCACTGTCCCACTAATACCACAATGCTTAAGCTTGTCTAGAAGAATTTGATGATCACAACCTTTGAGAGATCACAAAAATCCTAATGGGTGATATTTGGTTATTCAGAGCATTTAATATTTTATCAGTGAAAGCATGTAGCATTTTGTGTTGAAAAGCCTTTCTAAAAACCAAAATGACATTTTGTTAGCACTTTATTTTTACAAATCTGTGAAGCTACTATAGATTACTCTCCTTTTTCAAGAATTTTGGGTAAAGCTGGCCGAAGTGATATTGGGCGGTAGTTGTTAGCACCAGACCTATCCCGCTTTTTATGCAATGATTTAACAGTAACATATTTCAGTCTATCTGGAAAAACGCCCTGTTTCAGTGAGCTACTACATACGTGGCTGAGAATACTTTTATGTGTTGGCAACAAGCTTTTAGTACTGTATTAGAAATGCCGTCAATTCCATGTGAGCTTTTATGTTTGAGTGAATTTATTTTTTTCGTAATTTCAATAGGAGAGGTATGTTGAATTACAATTGTATCAAATTATGTAGGTACTGCCTCTTCAGTATTTTTCTCTATAACACTTAAAAATGATTGTTAAAAATGTTTTCTACTTCCGACTTTTAGTTAACAAAATTTTCATTGAGTTTGTTACAAATACAGTCTTCGTGTGCTCTCTCTTGCTCTGTTTCACTTTTAACAATATTCCAAATTGTTTTAATTTTGTTATCAGAGGTGCTATCTCAGACATAATGTACATAATTCTGGACTTTTTAATAACTTTTATTAATACAGTTCAGATCACTGTTTTTGGATGATTACGCTTTCTATCTGTAAGATAAATTTCCTTTTCCTGTTTACAAGATTTTCTTTTTATCCTTTTAGTAAGTCACAGCTAAAATAATTGCCTGCTGCACCGAGACGCGAACTCGGGATCTTTGCCTTTCTTGGGCATGTGCTCTTCCGACTGGCTATCCAAACATGACTCAGACACCCGTCCTCACTTCTTTACTTTCGCCGTACCTCATCTCTTACCTTTCACACTTCACAGGAGATCTACTGCGAGCCTTGCAAGACTAGCACTCCTGGAAGAAAGGATATTGCGGAGACATGGCTTAGCCACAGCCTGGAGGATGTTTCCAGAGTAAAATTTCCACTCTGCAGCGGAGTGTGCACTGATATATAACTTCCTGGCGGATTAGAACTGTGTGCGGGGCAGAGACATGAACTCAGGACCTTTGCCTTTCACGGACAAGTGCTTCTTAACAGGAGAGCTTCTGTGAAGATTGGATGAGGTATTGGCTGAAATAAGGCTGTGAGGACGGGTTCTGATTCGTGCTTGGGTAGCTCAGTTGGTGGAGTACTTGCCCACGTAAGGCAAAGGTCCTACGTGCGAGTTTCGTTCCGGCACACAGTCTTAATCTGCCGCGAAATTACAACTAACTAACTAACCCAGTTATATTTTGTACCAACTCTCCCTACCTCTCCACTCCCCTCTAGCCAGTTAGAACGTGATATTAAAATAATGCCTAAAATGCCGCCAGATATGCAGTAAAATTACATAACTTCCCATTAAAAATAAAAATATTCATTATTGCCATTAGACAGGAGTCGAGTGTGAATGGAAATGGGGATGCTCATCTATCAAGGAATCCTACAGATGTCGCTATGTCTATGCTACCATGATGTTTTGCGAGTCCAGAGTGCCCATATCTGCTGATTAGCTCGGGAGAAGCCAATTCAACTTATAACGCAACGGCGCATTGGATTTATCGCAAACATGTCACTCTTTTTTTACGATCTGTTATAATTAAATGTCAGCTAATGACATTTCACCGTTAAAAAAAGCCGTCAGATCGTTGCTAAAAGATAAGTGGAAGTGTAATTTTGTTTAATTATTGTATAGCATAGCGAGAAGAGCCTGGCAGTTCAGAAACAGAAGGAAGCAGATTCGCATCTGACCATGGGCAATTTTTGTTTTTCACCTGTGTGTTTGTAAAAGATTCTCGGACTTTCATATTAATGTAATAGGAGTCTGTTCTGCAATATTCGATTTTATTTGCTTATAATATCACCTTCTAACATCACTTATAACTCGGGCTATGTTACAGATCAGAGTCACGACAATCTAGATTTAGTAGGGAGGGGAGGGACCAAGAACCACATGCTAGTTCCTTGTCATTTAGCACAGTTTGGCTTAAGTCGAGACTCCGATTGTGTACGCATCACATTCCAGTTAGACACAGTCTTTTCAGCAGCGGAATTGTGAGATTTCCTAGTGAATTTTCAAACCATTTGTATGCTTATTCTACAGAAAAACACATTTCGGATATCTGAATGTCCTAACCTGTTTCCATGGTCTGCTGCAAAAATTGTTACGTTCGCGTTGGAATGTCAAGAGGCCAGCATGCGATATTTGAGCCTCCTCTACCCCCCCCCCCTCCCCCGCTCCCACCCCCCACCCCCTCACACACCCTTAAGTCTTGGTTGTGGTGACAAGACTGCTGTGTAGCATAACACCAGTTGGATGGTGTTATTTACGTTATGAGTTGGGGAAGCGGGTGTTTTGATACAGATTATGTGCAGTCGATGACAGAAGGCGCGAAACCCCTCTCCTATACGTTATGCTCAATTGCAAAGCTTTGCTGTCTGGTACATACCATAAAAAGGTAGCAGACAAAGTGCTACAAACATACAGTCACATGTGTGACTAGCAAATCTTACACGAAGGGAAAACTAAGAAAACTGTCATTTACGAAGATCACAGCCAGGAAAACAACTCACACATTTTTTTCTGCATCGGACATCGCAAACGGATTTTCGAACTGCTTTGCACGTTTCACCGCAGTGTTATACACTAAGATATTCACGAATGACACTTTTTTTTATTATCCATCCCTTCTGTCGAAGTTTCTGTGAATGAAGACGGTAATGAAAGTTAAGATGTGACACTAGTTGATGATGGAAAGCTTTGTTTTCATCCTGCACCTTCTTTGCACATAATTCTTCGCGTATAGGAACGATAGGCCCACGATCTAGTGATACCGGCACGGTAGCTCAGCGTGTTCGATCAGAGGGATAACTGAAATATTCAGCGTTCTACTAGAGCAAGTGTCTTACGACGTCCGCCCCAACCAACTGCGTAGAACCATGACACACACACACACACACACACACACACACACACACACACAAAAGCGGTGAAGGTGTTAGGCTACCAGACTGCGGATGCGTGTTCGATTCGTGAATATTGCCTTCTTTCATTCAACTTTTTGTCCGGTGTATCTGATAATATTCTGATAACGGGAGTACTTTTCTTTGCCTTTTATAGAAGTAAAACATCGGGAGACGTGATTAATAATGAAATAAGTATATATATTTAAAATTCTTTTCATTGTGTATAAAGAACAAAAATATACCATAGGTAAATTATTGCGTAATCCCAGCTTATCGTCTGTTCGCGAGCTTTTTCACATTGAATGGGGTGAAACTTATCATATAAACAGGCAAACCATAAATAGTTCTCGGACCATAAACAGCACACTAACAAAATCATTCCGCATTGCTCGTGGAAGACATACATGATTCAGGTTGCTAAATGGACTGCCCGAAAGAAATATCGAATGAAAAAAAGAAACACGGCCAAGACGCGAACACTACCAGACTCGAACACGAACCAGCGAGTACGCAAGGTACAGCGTGAAAACACGATTTTACGTCCTAAACTTTGACCTCGATGTTTTTCAATAACTCGGGAGTGTCTAACAAAAACCCGAAACACGTGTCTCTTTATTTTCAATATGGAACATTCTTGCAAAACTTCATCAAAGTCGAAGACCGACACGTCAGTCCCTCCCTTGTAAGCCGATTACGCTCCATTCAGTAGTGGGAGGAGGACAGCACGTTTGACGAGAATTCCGAATGACGACGGAGCCCGGCGTTCTTCACAATCTTTGATACATCAAACAAAAACCAACCCGCAAGAGCCGCCTAGAGTAGCCGCACGGTCTATGGGCACCTTGTCACGATTCGCGCGGCACCCCCCCTCGGAGGTTCGAGTCCGCCCTCGGGCATGGATGTGTGTGTTGTCCTTAGCGTCAGTTAGATTAAGTAGTGTGTAAGCCTAAGGACCGATGACCTCAGCAGTTTCGTCCCATAGAGCTTACCAAACAATTTCCAATTATCCAACCCGCAAGACCATACACACACAAACACCCCCCCCCCCTCTCCCCCCCTCACACACACAGTATTTCGAGAAAGCAGACTTCTTAATAATTGTCTTTTACGAACTCTGTAATCCTTCCCAAGAGGCAGGCATTAATTTGACATTGTGAACGGCGAAGATGTAAGGTAACATGTAAGAATAAATTACGTGCGTAAGATTCAAATTTTCAACTTTTTCTTTGTAGTGGCCGTCGTACTGTGTGAAAATAAGGAGAAAAATAAAAAAACCATTAGATATTTAAATGATTCATATGTTGATCTCTTGGATTCAGAAATTGACTCTTCTTTTGCTACGAACGTTGATGTAGTAGGACAGCCTTAAACTGTAGAGATCCTCGGTTAATATGTAGATCTCAATACAGTGCATGGTTTCCGGACGGCATCTGTCACTTCTGCATAAACATTATGTTCCTGGAGAAGTTCAAAATTCGGTAATGCTAAGTTATATAGCTCTCTTCTTACAGGAGAGTGAACGAAAGTTTGCTCACCCATTCGATCCATATTAGACATAACTCAAGTTCATGCAATTTTGGACCAATGTCGAGAAAATCGGATTCCTAAATTATCGATGCTGTCCAGAATACATAATATGTTCAGACTATATTTGGGGATTGATAGCGCAGTGATGCGTGAAATGACGTCGTAGGATCAACGTAGTTTCCTGGGAGTTTTATTTTTTGAATGCAATCTTATTTAAGCGAATAAAAAATTTACGCTCGATGTATTTGATATTCAGAAGCTCGTAAGTTACGTTTTAAGGGAAGATAGTGTCCAAAAATTTGAACTGTCCGTTCTACCTGCTCAAATCCCTTTTTAAAGGGAATATTATACGTAAAATTTTGAACTGTGTACTCAGTTTGCTCATATGGTGATTCAGATTGGCGTAACTGTTATGAAAACTGCTGGACGACTAACAAAAATATATTTTTCAATCGCTGGATGAAGTTGTGTCCTTAGTTCACACCCCACTATAAATGGAAAATCTGCGTTGCAGATATTCTGCATAGATCATCACTGCCACCAGCAGAATGAAGCCGAGATGCTATGAATCATAGTATGAATGTGTTCGACTGACAGATCATATTTCTATATAAAGGATTTTATTAAACAGAGATTTGAAGAAACATAAAGTCACGCACACATTTATAAATATCAAACACAACAATAAAGGTAATATAACAGCTCGGATGGATACAAACTGAAAAAATTAGCATATATGTGAACTCTTAGCTTCGATTCCGCGTGCAGGAGCAGAGCGCTTACTGCTGAACCTCCACTGTGCCTAGAATGTGTTACACTGCACCATCAATCGTTGAATGTTTTTTCTCGACAGGGGCTGAGAATTGCCCCGATGTTTTTGCGTATGGGAATTCTTAGTCGTGAATTTTACATATGCTGAATGAAGGTGGGTTCACTGAGGGAAAATTCGCATCTCTTCTTATTAGTGAAAATTCAATGAGTGTTAATATCCTCGGTGCAGATTAGCTGGCTGAGTCGTGTAAGCATAGCGAAATTCAGGGTCATCTTACATTCTAGCTCCAACCGAATAATTGTGGGAACAAAGACATCTGCTTTTTTAAGTTCGTAAGTATGGAATTATTCTGCTGTATCTATCAATGCCGAGTCTACAAAACAATTATGCATCTAAATTTTTAATGCTGGCATGTTTTCACGGTATTATGTCTCGTGATTGAATATTTACCTATATTCGAAAGGGACATGCATTAAGGGGAGAGTAATTTTGTGATATACGTAGAACAAGAAGTTCTATATCGCATATACTCATCGGGTTTCAAGACATCAACGAGATGTACATTCTACTGTCACCAGGTATTGTGTTTACCCCGACTGCAGTGATAACACGAGAACTATTTATTTGTAAACAATGTGTGTTAAGTTATCACAGAAACTTTTTCAGGTGTTATGGCACTCTGAGATATCTTTTAACAGTTTTATGTTACTGGTACACCTAACGTAAGAACCATTTTTAAAACGTCTGAGACAAACTGAACTTTATTCCATGAATTTAAGCTGCAGTAGGTTGCCGTGTAAGAAGAAAATTTTGGTTATGCCCGCTCATCGTGTTGTCTAACGTCGCAGTTTACTCTGGTGCAGAGCTCTCGCTGGCCTTGAGGACCGACTTGACGACGCAACATGCGCTGTGATTGAGTAGAGTAGAGAATGCATCGCCTTTCCACCATTGTTCAGTGTTTGTGTTTGGAAATTTCGTTTCTTTTGCAGAAAGTTTGCTTTATTAGGCCTGGTTTCCATGGTAATGGACTCTGCTCCCACTTATGTTATTATGCAATGAACCTACTGCAACGAATGAGACCGAAATTGTACGTTTGGTTATTTTCGGAGAGCCTGTTCATTAGTTGACATAGTTCGCCATACTCCTTTCCTTGCTGAACTACACGTTATGGATAACCTCTTCAACTTCGTAACATAAGTAACAAGTCGTTATGCTTTAAAAGCCTTCTGTGTGGTGCACTAAAGTTCTATTTTGTTGAATGTGGAGTACAATAACCTCGAAAGCTGCGGCGAGCAGCAACTTTTAAAAAGGAAATTATGCGTCAATTAAGTCACGTCAGTTATATATTTTTTGAACGTCAGGATAGCTGTTTTATTGTTTATTAATTCATTATTTGTATCTGTAGACAAGACACTTAAGTGCCTGAAAGTAGAACTGAAAGATTGTGTGACGTATAAACAGAAAAAACAATAAGACTGCAGCTATTTGTTATAGTATCGCTGTATCTGCCAGCCTCTTCAGAAGTGAGTACAGCAGACGATTTTTTTAGCGTGTTCAGAAGGACATATTGCAGAAGACTTCGAACAGAAGAGGAATGTAATCTCATAAAATTTCCGTGATCTATATGTCAGAGTTGCTGGTGATTACAGTTCAACGTCATAGACCGGAAATATTTTGCTGATATGTAAGAAGCAAAAGGTTTCGCTGTCAGTTTCGGAAAAATATACTTTGAAAAAATCAGAATTCTCTATGTGATACGCACTATTTAAGTCCTCTGAGTGATAATGACAATCGATAGATTGTCGAAGTGAAGATACTGTGTGAAATTTTAAATAACTATTCACTCTAATTACGATATTAGCAAAATAATGAAAATATCCACTACAGCGCCAAAGAAACTGGTATAGGCATACGTATTCAAATAAAGAGATATGTAAACAGGCACAATACCCCGGTGCGGTAGGCAACGTCTATATACGATAACAAACTCTAGTGCAGTTGTTAGATCGGTTACTGCTGCTACAATGGCAGGTTATCAAGATTTAAGTGAGATTGAATATGGTGTTGTAGTCGGCGCACGAGCGGTGGGACACAGCGTCTCCGAGGTAGCGATGAAGTGGGATTTTGCGCACGACCATTTCACGAGTCTACCGTCAGTATCAGGAACCCAATAAAACATCAAATCTCTGACATCGCTGCGGCCGTAAAAAGCACTTGCAAGTTGCAAGAACGGGACCAACGACAACTGAAGCGAATCATTCAACGCGGCAGAAGTGCAACTCTTCCGCAAATTGCTGCAGATGTCGATGCTGGGCCATCAGTAAGTGTCAGCGTGCGAACCATTCAACAAAACATCATCGATTTGGGTTTTCGGAGCCTCAGCATGGGAACCATTCAACGAAACAACATCGATATGGGCTTTCGGACACGAAGGCCCTCTCGTGTACCCTTGATGACTGCACGACACAAAACCTTACGCCTCGCGTCGGCCTGTCAACACCGACACTGGACTGTTGATGTCTGGAAACATGTTGCCTGGTCGGACTAGTCTCGTTTCAAATTGTATCGAGTGGATGGACGTGTACGGGTATGGAGACAACTTTATGAATCCATGAACCCTGCATGTCAGCAGGGGACTGTTCAAGCCGGTGGATGCTCTGTAATGGTGTTGGGCATGTACAGTTGGAGTGATATAGAAGCCCTGATACGTCTAGGTACGATCCAACAGGTGACACGTACGTAAGCATCCTGTCTGATCACCTGCATACATCGATGTTAATTGTGCATTCAGACGGACTTGGGCAATTCCAGTAGAACAAGGCGACACCATACACGTCCAGAATTGCTACAGAGTGCCTCCAGGAACACTCTTCTGAGTTTAAATACTTCCGCTGACCACCAAACTCCCCAGACACGAACGTTATTGAGTATATATGGGATGCCTTGCAACGTGCTGTTCAGAAGTGATCGCCAGCCCCTCGTACTCCTATGGACAGCCCTGCAGGATTCATGGTGTCAGTTCCCTCCAACACTACTTCAGACATTAGTCGAGTCCATGCCACGTCGTGTTGCAACACTTCTGCTCACGGGGGCCCTACACGATATTAGGCAGGTGTCCCAATTTCTCTGGCTCTTCAGTGTATTTAATAAAAGTTTTAATAGTGTAAATACCTATGATGTATACAGTAAATTTATCTTACTGTTATTTCGAATAGCCTTTGCATGTGTGTTGAAATATCTCTAAATTTGGAGTTAAAGTAAAGATTTGGTAATCTTTTTTGCCACCATTCGCCTAGACGAGGTAGAAAACCATCTGTAAATCACATACAGACTTTTTCGCCGAACCGTCTCCGAACGACCTGGGACCGAACCCAGTCAAGGATTTTCATCCCCAAGTTAGCAGCACAGCTAGGGGATGTGATGGTCCGCTGCCACACCAATAGGTTGATGGTAATCATGAGCGTAATAGGAAACAGATACTAAGGTAACTGATGACAGATTATAATGTAGATATTTAAAAAGTACGAAGAATCTTTAGTTGCCAGAGTCGATGTTAGACCAGGTTCAAGTGGTGCAATGTTCTTGTAAGGTGCATCTCATGCTCCTCGACCAATGCGCATTCTACAAGATACTGTAGATGAAGATTCAATATTTTTTATGAAAGTTTTTGTATGATAATGTTTTACAGGGAGCACACCTTAATCCGAGCTGACCTAAGTTCTGCCATATCCTAGCCGTGCGGTGAAAATTGTCTCTGGCTGTTGACGTTTGTAACCTGCAGTTGTCAGTGAAAACTAATTTGTTACGATTAAAGCTAAACTAACTGGAGTATGATCAGTGGTCCTTCGTGTCTTTTAAAACCTGTTCTGATTTTTCTCTCTTACTGTTGAAGTCATATTACGAGGTGCATTCAAGTTCTAAGGCCTCCGATTTTTTTTCTAATTAACTACTCACCCGAAATCGATGAAACTGGCGTTACTTCTCGACGTAATCGCCCTGCAGACGTACACATTTTTCACAACGCTGACGCCATGATTCCATGGCAGCGGCGAAGGCTTCTGTAGGAGTCTGTTTTGACCACTGGAAAATCACTGAGGCAGTAGCAGCACGGTTGGTGCATGTGCGGCCACGGAGAGTGTCTTTCATTGTTGGAAAAAGCCAAAAGTCACTAGGAGCCAGGTCAGGTGAGTAGGGAGCATGAGGAATCACTTCAAAGTTGTTATCAAGAAGAAACTGTTGCGTAACGTTAGCTCGATGTGCGGGTGCGTTGTCTTGGTGAAACAGCACACACGCAGCCCTTCCCGGACGTTTTTGTTGCAGTGCCGGGAGGAATTTGTTCTTCAAAACATTTTCGTAGGATGCACCTGTTACCGTAGTGCCCTTTGGAACGCAATGGGTAAGGATTACGCCCTCGCTGTCCCAGAACATGGACACCATCATTTTTTTCAGCACTGGCGGTTAGCCGAAATTTTTTTGGTGGCGGTGAATCTGTGTGCTTCCATTGAGCTGACTGGCGCTTTGTTTCTGGATTGAAAAATGGCATCCACGTCTCATCCATTGTCACAACCGATGAAAAGAAAGTCCCATTCATGCTGTCATTTCGCGTCAACATTGCTTGACAACATGCCACACGGGCAGCCGTGTGGTCGTCCGTCAGCATTCGTGGCACCCACCTGGTTGACACTTTTCGCATTTTCAGGTCGTCATGCAGGATTGTGTGCACAGAACCCACAGAAATGCCAACTCTGGAGGCAGTCTGTTCAACAGTCATTCGGCGATTCCCCAAAACAATTCTCTCCACTTTCTCAATCATGTCGTCAGACCGGCTTGTGCGAGCCTGAGGTTGTTTCGGTTTGTTGTCACACGATGTTCTGCCTTCATTAAACTGTCGCACCCACGAACGCACTTTCGACACATCCATAACTCCATCACCACATGTCTCCTTCAACTGTCGATGAATTTCAATTGGATTCGCACCACGCAAATTCAGAAAACGAATGATTGCACGCTGTTCAAGTAAGGAAAACGTCGCCATTTTAAGTATTTAAAACAGTTCTTATTCTCGCCGCTGGCGGTAAAATTCCATCTGCCGTACGGTGCTGCCATCACTGGGACGTATCGACAATGAACACGGCCTCATTTTAAAACAATGCGCATGTTTCTATCTCTTTCCAGTCCGGAGAAAAAAAATCGGAGGCCTTAGAACTTGAATGCACCTCGTAAATCTAAATGCAATGCTTCAGGTGACAGCACGAACCGGAAACTTCCTAAACTGAGTCAGGACCACTGTGTGTTTTTTGCTTGTTTCTGTCATTGTGCAGTAGTGTCAAACGTGGTACCACCTCCCGCCTCACGAGACTCCTGATTATGATAAAGGACTGTTTCAGGTAAAGAAACGATGCGAAAATTTATAACGTTCCTTTCGTACAAAGTGTAGTCTGTGTCCGGAGCTAATTTTTGGTATCTGGGTATTGTGTGACGTTAACTACCAGCAACCTAAAAATAAGACGGAAACAGATTAATATATGACAACAAGGACCATTCCCTTGTAAGCAGTATTACACATTATAAGTTGCTCTTCTGTGTAATGACACGGGTACAGGTTGGAGATTCCTCGTTGCTGTCACCCATTGCCGTTTTTTGGTATCACCGATTTCCATGTTACATGCTTCACCAATCAGTGTTATGCTTGCAGTTGCGGAGTGGGGAAATCTGATTGAGCGCTGGCTAGCAGTGTATTCGCAGCATGTGTTATACACAACGGAGGATTCAGTCAACGGTAAATGACTCATTTGGCTGAAGCAGACAAGAGTGCTCTATCAGCACTACATGAACAAGGATTTTCAAATGGCTATATATTAACGACTATGGGTTTTCACAAGTCGGGGGTTGCGAGGTGGATCAGACGAAAGGAAGAAGATGTTAACCTGAACAAACAGCATCATACTGGTGATCGCCACAAAACAGCAACAGCTCAGGTTCGGCAGATATGCCGTTTCAGTGAAAATAATCCTTTCCTCAAGGCACGATAAATTCAGCAAGCTTTGAGCCTCCCTATAGCAGCAGAACCGTCATTCGTCGTCTAAGAGAAGGTGGACTGCGAGCAAAAAACGCCACTCTGAAAGAGACATTATCTATTTCCCACAGAGAAGCCCACCTTGCTTTTGCTTATGCAAAAGTTAGTAGAACTGTCCAGTTTGGCAGGCGGGTGGTTCTTACGGTCGAAAAAGTTTTCTGTGCGGCCTCGACAGGAAGAGTACTTGTTTACCGGTGAAAAGGTGCTAGGTATGATCCGAGATATAATTAAAGATACCGAAGAAATGATAGGGAATCAGTAACGGCATGGGCATGGAAACCGGCCAAAGGATGAGGGCTCCTATGGGAATTGGAAGGAAAACCGGATGCGCGCAATTGTATTTCCATTCTAGAGAACGTCTTGTTGACTTATGTGACCGACAGATTTCGCAATGATCAGACCATGTTCAAACATGATCGCCCAGTCATACACTTGTGACCAAAAGTATCCGGACACCTGACCGAAAATAACTTACAAGTTCGTGGCGCCCTCCATCAGTATCGCTAAAATTCAGTATGGTGTTGGCCCACCATTACCCTTGCTGACAACTTCCACTCTCGCAGGCATACGTTCACTCAGGTGCTGGAAGGTTTCTTGGGGAAAGACAGCCCATTCTTCACAGAGTGCTGCACAGAGGATAGGTATCGATGTCGGTCGCTGAGGCCTGGCACGTAGTCGGCGTTCCAAAACATCCTAAGGGTGTTCTATAGGATTCAGGTCAGTCCATTACAGGGATGTTATTGTCGTGTAACCACTCCACCCCAGGCCGTGCATTATGAACAGGTACACGATAGAGTTGAAAGATGCAATCGCCATCCCCGAATTGCTCTTCAACAGTGGGAAGCAAGAAGGTGCTTAACACATCAATGTAGACCTGTGGTGTGACAGTGCCATGCAAAACAACAATGGGTGCAAGCCCTCTCCATCATGAAAAACACGGCCACACCGTAACACCACCACCTCAGAATTTTGCTGTTGGCACTACACACGCTGGCAGATGATGTTCACTGGGCATTCACCATACCCACACCCTGCCATCGGATCGCCACATTGTGTACCGTGATTCCACTGTTCAATTATCCAATGTTTATGCTCCTTACACCAAGGGAGGCGTCGTACGGCATTTACCGGCGTGATGTGTGGCTTATGAGCAGCTACTCGACCATGAAATCCAAGTGTTCTCACCTCCCGCCTAACTGTCATAGTACTTGCAGTGGGCCCTGATGCACCTTGGAATTCCTATGTGATGGTCTGCCTATTACACATTGCGACCCTCTTCAACTGTCGGCCGTCTCTGTCAGTCAACAGACGAGGTCGGCCTGTACGCTTTTGTGCTGTACGTGTCCCTTCACGTTTCCACTTCACTATCCCATCGGAAACAGTAGACCTAGGGGTGTTTAGGAGTGTGGAAACCTCGCGTACAGACGTATGACACAAGTGACACCCAATCACCTGACCACGTTCGAAGTTCGTGAGTTCCGCGGAGCGCCCCATTCTGCTCTAAAAAATGGTTCAAATGGCTCTGAGCACTATGGGACTCAACTGCTGAGGTCATTAGTCCCCTAGAACTTAGAACTAGTTAAACCTAACTAACCTAAGGACATCACAAACATCCATGCCCGAGGCAGGATTCGAACCTGCGACCGTAGTGGTCTTGCGGTTCCAGACTGCAGCGCCTTTAACCGCACGGCCACTTCGGCCGGCCATTCTGCTCTCTCCCGATGTCTAATGACTTCTGAAGTCGCTGATATGGAGTACCTGGCAGTAGGTGGCAGCACAACGCAGCTAATATGAAGAACGTATGCTTTTGGGGGTGTCCGGAGACTTTTGATCACATAGTGCATGTCACGTGTAGTTAAGAGGTGGTTCGACGACCATAGAAATGTTACTGTTTTGGAATGGCCACCTAAAGGAGGTGACACGAATCCAGTTGAGAATATATGGGCAGAGATGATTATAATTATAAACGAAAAGGGACATTCACTGTCAACTCACCGCCAGCTTTCTGTTGTGATTCATTACGCTTGAAACGAGTTAACCGAATGCCCGAGTGATGTGGCTAGAGTTGAGGGCTCAACAGACTTCGAGCCGTTGTGGAAGCAAAAGGCGGCTATACGCAATGTTGAGTAGCATTAGCAGAAGTGTTATTTTTTGTTAACCAGTCAGATTTAGAAGATGTCTTTAATTTATTCGTGGTGAAGAAGTATAATTTCATGTCATTTTAAGGAAAAGCGGCAAGTTTAAACCGGACCACCAAATTAATTTTCTGCAAGATATGTAATGTTTAATTTGCCAATAGAAAAAGTGCTCATTTTCTATATCCATTTAATATCTAGAAACGCACGGATGTGCAAAAAGAGCACAGAAAACAAAATTGAGCAATAACTAAAAAAGTAGGGAAGAAGCTTGCCGAAGAAAGCGTAATTGTAGAGCGAAGATCGGATTAGAGGGGGGGTAAGGAGGCCTAGAAAAAAAGAAGGAAATATTTAGAAATAGATTTCGAGTCACTGTGACGGCATATGGTGGCTACACGCTATTCTGAGCAGCTTTAGCATGAGAGTTTGATTTATTTACTTAAGGGGCTTTAGTCTGTGACGGCTACTACATAACAGGGCTACAGTTATTGAACTATATAAAAAAAAACCTAAATTAATTACAAAATACGGCGCGCAGACACTTTATTCATGATGTAAACGTCACTACAGATATTCAGATTTAGGTTATGATATGTTCGAATGCCTGCCATGACCCGCTAAAGTGTCGGAACGTCGATGCTGTCGATGACCTCCTTAATGGCTGTTTTCAGCTCAGCAATTGTTTTGGGCTATTGCTGCACACCATGTCTTTAACATAGCCCATATAAAAAGGAGTCGCATGTGTTTAGATCTGGAGAATACGGCGGCCAATCGAGGCCCATGCATGTGGCCTCTGTGCACCCCCGATGCAGAATACTGTCCCCAAAGTGCTCCTCTAGGACATCCACCACTCTCTTCCTTCGATGGGGTTGAGATCAATCTTGCATGAACATCTTGTCGAGCTCAGGGTCACTTTGGATAATGGACATGAAATCATCTTCGAAAACCTTCACGTACGGTTCGGTAGTCACCATGCCATCAAGGAATATCGCAACGATTGTTCCGTGACTGGACATACAGTTACCCGTCGAGGATGAAGAGACTTCTCGATGGCGAAATCCGGATTCTCAGTTCCCCAGATGCGCCAATTTTGCTTATTGACGAATCTAATCAAATGAAAGTGGGCTTCGTTGCTAAACCAAATCATATCACCATCAATAATTCCCATCATGCCCCGCGGCCAACCGTGCAGTGTGAATGTCCTAACGCAAACGGTTAAGAAGTTATGACAATTTTATTTCACATAGTTCAATAATTGTCACCCTGTAATACCCAATGTTTGTTTACCATAGGGAACACAGCAACTGTGTCAAACATTTTGAGAGATACTGAGGTTCTCTGAAAGAGTAACAGGTTTTTCAAAAGAAACTGACATGATTTTTACTTTGTTTCATTCAAAGGGTTTGCAGTTACCTTTGACATTCTAATCTAAAATTTTATTACTACATGTTATTTCAATGAAAGAGGACAGTATAAAGTTTCAAGATATAAGAAATAAATGGAAATTTTTAATTTAAGGACAACATTGTTTAACAGTTTATGTATCGAACAAATCTGTAGTTGAAACTTCCTGGCAGATTACAACTGTGTGCCGGGCCGAGACACGAACTCGGGACCTTTGCCTTTCACGGGCAAGGTTCGCAGAAGAGCTTCTGTAAGGTTTGGAAGGTAGGAGACGAGGTACTGGTAGAAGTAAAGCTGTGAGGGCGGGGCGTGAGTCGTGCTTGGGTAGCTGAGTTGGTAGAGCACTTGCTCGCGAAAGGCAAAGGTCCCGATTTCAAAATGTTCAAATGTGTGTGAAATCTTATGGGACTTAACTGCTAAGGTCATCAGTCCCTAAGCTTACACACTACTTAACCTAAATTACCCTAAGGACAAACACACACCCATGCCCGAGGGAGGACTCGAACCTCCGCCGGGACCAGCTGCACAGTCCACGACTGCAGCGCCTGAGATCGCTCGGCTAATCCTGCGCGGCTTCCCGAGTTCCAGTTTCGCCCGGCACATAGTTTTAATCTTCCAGGAAGTTTCATATCAGCGCACACTCAGCTGCAGAGTGAAAATCTCATTCTGAAAACTGTATTTATAATAAAGATGGAGAAAAAAGGCGAAGAAGACGTTGTGAAAAGAGTCGGCAGGTCTGTAAAGGGTTATGAAGGTCAAATAAAAAATAGAAAAATGGTTCAAATGGCTCTGAGCACTATGGGACTTAAACATCTGAGGTCATCAGTTCCCTAGAACTTAGAACTACTTAAACATAACTAACCTAAGGACATCACACACATCCATGCCCGAGGCAGGATTCGAACCTGCGACCGTAGCGGTCGCGCGGTTCCAGATTGAAGCGACTACAACCGCTCGGCTGCACCGGCCGGAAAAAAAAATAGAAAGCACAGTTAGCAAGAACTACTGTTTTGATGGTGAGAAGCCATAGTCGGTATGTCAATTTGTACTGCTTACTTTAATCGGGGAACAGCATTACAGTCTATTACTGAGGGAAGACAACTTTGCCCCCTCAAGTTTTCACTGTATTACAGCAGAAGGTGACAACGGTTTGTGTTGTGCAGTTGGTAGGCCTTCTAATCGTAATGTTATACCAGATGCATTCCAAAATGTATGGTGAACTGCTGTTCGTGATACAGCCATTTTTTGCTTAGCTAATTTTCAGTGTAGTTTGGGCAGTAAGTTGGGTCCGCTTTAGTGTTAACCAAGGAATGCTAGTCCTGCAAGGTTCGCAAAAGAGCTTATAAGGTAGGAGACGAGATACTGGCGGAAGTAAAGCTGTGAGGGCAGGGTGTGAGTCGTGCTTGGGTAGCTCAGTTGATAGATCACTTACCCGCGAAAGGCAAAGGTCCCGAGTTCGACTCTCGGCCCGGCACACAGTTTTAATCTGCCAGGAAGTTTCATATCAGCGCACACTCCGCTGCAGAGTGAAAATCTCATTCTGGAAACATCCCCCAGGCTGTGGCTAAGCCATGTCTCCGTAATACCCTTTCTTTCAGGAGTGCTAGTTCTGCAAGGTTCGCAGAAGAGCTTCTGTAAAGTTTGGAAGGTAGGAGACGACGTACTGGCGGAAGTAAAGCTGTGAGGACGGGGCGTGAGTCGTGCTTGGGTAGTTCCGTTCGTAGAGCACTTGTCCGCGAAAGGCAAAGGTCCCGAGTTCGAGTCTCGGTCCGGCACACAGTTATAATCTGCCAGGAAGTTTCAAGAATTTAATGTTTCTGGTAAGCCAGCTGTGTGTATTTTAATACGTTATTCCCCAATGTAGATGCAGAAATATTTCACTCGAAGATCCATTTTGTTTACAAAGTGTAGCAGAAATATCGATCGCTGGTGAGTTTTAGAAGTCAGGAAAGTTATATAATAGTTACTTGTATAATCGTTACAAACGAACTTGTAAGTTTCTTTTTTATCAAATTTAATGTTTCTGTACATTTTGTAAACAGCACATCCGTAAAATGTTGTTCGTTTGTTATCGACTTCCTGTCTCTTGGAATTTATCATGCGTTTCTTCATAGAGGGCTCTCTCCTTGTTTCGCACTGATTGTACCCAGATTGTCAACAAATACATCGAAATATGAAATCAGGAAGTGTAATTTCAGATTCATGGAACCCTCCTGAACCTGACTGACTCTCTTCCTGCATGTGTAGTAGAGCAAAATGTGGTATTTCAGGACGTTGACAAGTGGTCACATTAATGTGTTTGGGTAGTGTATAAATTGACACTTGATGCACAAAACAGATCAAACATATGCTTCAAGACTTGGTGTCTGCTACTATACAACAGTGCCTTGATTTGCTAATTAAATAATCGAAGCCATAGACAGGTCGACAACAGTTTGCATTAGATACATGGGTTCACGTTCTTAAGATCTACAAAATAAAAAAATTTGTAGAACTCAATCAAAATTCGTTAATATCCCTATTTGACAATATTGTCATGATAAAATATGTTCCTCCTGCTGCTTTAATATAACATCTTTGCAGTGGATAGACGCTGGTTTACACACAATGGTAGAATTTTCATCTGCAACAAGTCCTGACAAGCTGAGGCTTGCGAAAGTACTTAGTCAATACTTTTATCAATGACAGACTCGGTAGAAATGCTTGTGTGCAGGGACAGGCTGAGATATGCAGGAATGAGAGTCCAGGCCTGCTGGTGCCTAACCAACATCGGAGTCAAACAAATATTTTACAAGTCAAACTCTAACCTTTGGAAGCCAGTGGTTCAGTTTGTCTGCAGCAATCATTAATTCACAGCACTCAAATATTTTTCTGTAATGCAGATCTGCAAAAAAGGAGGCTCCTACACATCTGCATAAAGTGTTTTTTATTCTTTTGATTGGTACATATGTATTTTGGCCTATCCTACCAATTTCGGGATCTGACATCCTAACAATTTTCCAGGTTTACAGAAAATTTTACAAATTATCGGATTTGTCATCCTACCAATTTTCCAACTGTACAGCCAATATTACCAATTTCCAGATTTGGCATCCTACCAGTTATCCAATTTTACAGCCGGTTTTGCCAATTTCCTACCCGTTTTACCGGTTTCTGAATTTGTTGTCCTACTAATTTGCCAATTCTACAGCCAATAATACCAGTTTGCCAATTTCTAAATTTGGTGCATTGAGCTACCATTCTCAGCCATTTAGCAGATTATGCTGTGATGTCATTATTTCATGCTGTCAAATTATCTTGGTTCAAATGGGTCAAATGGCTCTGAGCACTATGGGACTTAACATCTGAGGTCATCAATCCCCTAGAACTTAGAACTACTTAAACCTAACTAACCTAAGGACATCACACACATCCATGCCCGAGGCAGGATTCGAACCTGCGACCGTAGCGGTCGCGCGGCTCCAGACTGTAGTGCCTAGAACCGCTCGGCCACTTCGGCCGGCTCAAATTATCTTACATAGCCTTTTTCTTAACTATGCTTCTCACTACAGTGAATGTTGCATAACTGGAATATGTGTAAAAAGTTAATGTGTTCTGACAAATACCCACATCCTATTCCTTCGATGCTTCATATCTTAATTTCATTAAGACAGCAACGATTGTGTATGTATTCTCTCCATTTATCGCACAAAGTTATTATTTAGTGCATTGTTGCAAGTGGGTGTACTTGATATATAAGTGGGTGGACACATCCTGTGTCAATGTGATACAGCTGACAGTTACAAGACTCTGCTGCTGTGAGCTCAACTACATATTATTGCAGGCCCTGTATAAATTGCAAGCTTGTGTGTGCTATTAATGATGGATAGGGTTGCAAATAAAAAACAATATCTATAGGATATGTTTATTTGCATGTATATCTTCAATTTACAAGTGACATTTACAGTAATAGCTAATCTTTGTCGTGCTGTAACTCTTCTGATTGCTTGACAGTCCAAATAAATTATATGTGGAAGGCTGCTGCTGTGATGCGTGCATAAGTATATGGAACATCTTTATGTTGTCTGTTGCCCTTTGTGCTGTGGATTGTTGCAGCTGTTCTGATGGTTCAGGCAACAGTGTTCTGGTAGTGCTGCAATAGTAACAATGACCTAAGTATAACAACATAAACACATAATAATAATGACAAATAACAATAATAATGATAATAATGATAATAGTAATAATAATAACTAGAGATGGAAGATTACTTACTGACAGGTATTTCCAGCACAACTCACAACTGCTCCTTGCGTGGTGGAAGACTGGACAGACATTTTATAAAAGGGATACAATTTCAGCTAATACAACAAATTTTACTGGCACTCTGCATCTTCTTACCATATTGTTGCAATGCCCTTACTTGTTGCACAATATTCCACTGGTATGTGGTCATCTGTTCCTCCATTATCACGTCTTTCCAGTCTTGATACAGAAGGCTTTGAAAGTATTCCTCTGATGGGTGTTTACTACTAATAGACCTGTTCAAAATGGTTCAAATGGCTCTGAGCACTATGGGACTTAACATCTGTGGACATCAGTCCCCTAGAACTTAGAACTACTTAAATCTAACTAACCTAAGGACATCACACACATCCATGCCCGAGACAGGATTCAAACCTGCGACCACAGCGGTCACGCGGTTCCAGACTGCAGCGCCTTTAACCGCACGGCCACTGCGGCCGGCTCGTTGGGCAAGAGATTCGCGATAAATGCAAGCTAAGTAAGGAGCCAATGCCGTAGAGTACTCTCTGTAGAAGCGAATTGGAATCCCATCAGGACCTGGCGATTGATTTATTTTCAACCCATCCAGCTGCTTCACAACCCCAGGGATGTCTATCACTATGTCCTCCATACGGGAATCTGTGGGAGACTCAAACGGCGGTATGTTTGTACGAACCGCATGGCCACACTGGCCGGCCTAGACCTGTTAGTCTTCTTTAAGAATGCAAGTGTCTAGTCAGTTGAGCACATGAGGTGTGGATGTATGTACAGACAACAAAGAAATGATGACACTTACACAATTGAATTATAAAAATTAAAATTTCTGGAGGGATGGGGGTCCCTGCCTGCATGCCATTGACCGAAATGCCAGTGCCCCAGGACCCTACAGCGAATGGCTTGGAGCACAATGACAGCAACACATAAGCGTAACGCCATTGGGCACAGTAGGAGGAATGGGGAAAGCATAGGGGAGGGAATTCCAGGAGAAAATGCCACTGACAGTGCGATTTCAGGAATGCTAATGCTGTCATTAACGATTCGAAGAATCGTGATGCTGACATCAGCAATTTTTGGACCAGAGCTCACAGTGCCCGCCTACTCCACTGTGCTGCTAGAAATCCTCGCAGTACCTGTGCGAGATATTACAAGGTGAGGTTCTCAGTGAGTATTAGGGCAGGTATTTTTGGAGATGACCTTACTGGACCACACCTCTTAGTGGATCGTTTGATTGGTGCACGGTACTTCAACTTTCTGGACATTGCCATGCCTAAACTTCTGGAGGACATTCTCTTGCAGCTGCGTTCTGGATTGTGGTTTCAGAACAATCGTGCTCCAGCGCACTTTGATTGTCAGGCCAAGATATATCTCACAGACAACTTCAGGCAGATAGTAATTTGAAAGTTTATCTCCAGCTCTTTGCCCTGTGCACTTCCGTGGCCTCACTCCTCTTGACTTTTTCCTCTAGTATTATGTGAAGTTCCTTGTGTATTCAACACCAGTAGGGACAGTCCTTGAGCTTACTGAGCGTATATCTACAGCATTTGATACCATCAGAGAAAAGCGTGGAGTCTTAATTATCCACAGTGATGCTCCAACTATAGCCGGCCGAAATGGCCGTGCGGTTAAAGGCGCTGCAGTCTGGAACCGCAAGACCGCTACGGTCGTTGGTTCGAATCCTGCCTCGGGCATGGATGTTTGTGATGTCCTTAGGTTAGTTAGGTTTAACTAGTTCTAAGTTCTAGGGGACTAATGACCTCAGCAGTTGAGTCCCATAGTGCTCAGAGCCATTTGAACCATTTTGATGCTCCAACTCTACCACTGGAAACCAACGACTACAATTCTACACTTGAAGTTACAGATTTCGATTATGGCCTTCAGTAAGAACTTTCTGTATTTGCACTGTGGGCTGCTTATAGTCCTGTAACAGTATCTAAGTGTTTACGTAACGGTCCTAGTTATGTGTTTCTTACTGAAGTAATAAGCGTTGAGCTTGCTAAGGCAGAGTCACCAGAAGAAAGAATATACAGAGCTGCTGTTTTTGCTAAGCTGTACTGAATGATGTGGCGAATTTTCTGACGTGCGAAAAGAAAGTTTCAAAGTTTGTTGGTGCTGGACTATGGCACCAAGCTTTTTTAAAATTGAACTATACTCTTTTCCTGTGGTTTGCAGCACTGTTGTTGTGTTTCTGTTTATCATGCTGAAGTTCCCTTGTGGCTCTGTCGAAAGCCACTGAGAAAGTACAACAACAAAAAATAATTAACGTAAAGTAATAAAATTTCGGAAATACATTTGTCTACGTAATACACTGAAGTTATTAACATTTCAAGATCACAGGTTAACGTAAGCGTGAGATCAGCCATAGAAAATGTGAAATGTAGGTACATTAATAACTGGTGTAACCGTCGGAATGTTGAATGCAAGCATGCAAACGTGCATGAATTGTGTTGTACAGATGCCGGACTGTCAGTTTAGAGATGCAGTTCCATGCCTGCTATTTGCACGTGCTCCTAAAATAGCGTGAACACCTCGAACTAATGTATGAGCATAACATGATCTCATAGGAGCAACGATGTATATGACATAATCTGTTGCTAAAAAATCATCTATAAAATACTTGAAAATGGCCTAAGGCCGAAATTGTACAATCGTACTGGAAATAAAGAGAATGGCAGCTGAAGGCTTCAAAAAATAAAAGAATATTAGTGAAACCCTTCTGATAAGCTGATAACACTAAAATGAGGTATGGTGTACAGTATGTGCTTCATATTTTGTATGTGACCATATAATTACAAAAATGAAACAGCCCTTACCTGACGTGGAATCAGTCTGTGGATGCAGAAGAATGTCTATATAGCCCTATCGTTTTACTAATGAGCACATCTGTTTGGTGTTAGTAGGCTGAGTTTAGTGTGCACAAGCACGTCTCACTGCAGTGTATTGTCACTACTCGTACGTGACTTGCAGCCAGCTGAGATACAGACAGTGGCTGTTTGCACTTGTCCAGGATGCTCATAAAACCTAGTCTGCGCATTGTGCTGAATTATTCCATGGAACACTGCATTATTAAGAAGCAAGATTATTCCAGACTCTTACAGTATCAGCCATCAGCTGCTTATTGTAGCAAGGTCTTTACAGTGGAACTTGTATAAGTTACACTTTCCCCATCGAAACTCATAAAACCCTAGCTGCCCTGTCAGATATCATCACTAAGTTCGAAAATTCCCATCTTTAACTTTGAGGCCTTCTCTCTACCTGTTCAACATGGAAGATTTTCTGGTTCCTCCTAATGCACTGCAGCTGCCACTGATAGCCATCTTACAACTGGTTACTTCCACTGTGCTGAAATCTACATGGCACATGGCGTCCCTCAGTGCGAATAATTTGCTAACTCCTGACTTCATGAAATGACTGTGGCTGGGCAATAGCTTTTGTGCTCTCAGTAGGAGTCCTTGGTCACCATCATATCTGTAGCTGCCCTTAACTGATGCTGAAGTAAACGATTTTTAGTCCCATGAAGGGAAGATATCTATTTTGGTGATTGACTTGTAATGTTTTCCAGCTTCGGGAGCTACTTTTCGTCAGTTACTTTTGTTAGTTACAGATAGTGTAGCAGATTGTGTATCTAAGTACAGCAGACTGCAATCAAACTGCCTAATTAAAGCAGTACAGCTAATTAAAACCTTTCCAAACAATGAAACAAATAGTTCAGTTGATCCAGTTGCTGGACTGTAATTGAAGAGCGTCAGATTTATTTCTGTTTACATAAAATTGATCGGTTTTGGCTTATAGATGTACGTCTGTTAGTTACTCTCCATAAAATATATTAATAAATTACTCTTCCTCCAGTTCCACCGTTCCGATGAACTGCATCACCGCTTTCACTGCCGTTGAGATCCTCGCCGTTATCCTGGCAACGAACCCTTACAATGTAGTATCACCCAGGTGAGATGAACCAAGGTTTCCCCCTTCTCCTTTTACAACCGGGCTTGGGACTGGCTTGGGCGAACCATGATATACACAAGATGGACACAGACTGCGAACTATCGAGACTACAGGAAAAAGTATCAAACATCGAAACTAAAATCAGTAAGAGAAGAATGAAGTTCTATGGACAAGTAGACAGATTACCTGGAAAAAGGCTAACTAAACGTCTGTTAGACTATGTGACATCACTTAGAGCGTCGGTACTCAGGGTAACTGAAATTAAGAAGGAACCGAAGTTGACAAAAGCAAAAATTTACGTGACGAACACATCAGATAGAGATACATACAGAAAAAAATTGATAAGTGGAAATTTACTCCAGAGATGGAACCAAAGCCATACCAACCAAATTTAACCACAGAAATAAATAAGGCCTTCGGGGAGAAAATGAAGAAATAATTGGGAAATAAGAAGAACCCTAAGAAAGGCTGAAAATCACCTATTTATCGTTCTCCAATGGGAGCATTCTCTAATAATAATAATAATAATAATAATAATAATAATAATAGTAATAAATTACTCTTAAGTGTCTGAACTAAAAAACTAACATTTCTCCATCATAAACTAATTTACACAATAATATGCCCATTCTGCCATTTATTGTAATGTCAGGGTTGCTTTCCTAGCTCTTGCTTATTACTTTTAGACACATGAAAAATTAGGAGATGGATCTTTTACTCAAGTATAAACAGTGAATTTCGTTACAAAGCGTTTTCGGGGCAATATGTTACGTTTTTACACTGTAAAGCAGCTGCTGTCTATAGGACTGTGGCCTGGCAAATATGGACAGAATGGTTAATAACAGTGACATCATTTATACTAATGCCCTAATAATTGAACGTCTTTCCAGGAGATGCTGAAGTGGTTCACATCAGGTGTGGGGCAAAAAACTGCATCACAGTAAGAGTAATTCTAAATCTCGTGTGTCCTTCGTTGATCTGGACTCTTTCCCTTGGTTGTGGCCTTATTTCTTGTTAGCCACCTTGAGTTCTTCATTCCACATTTCCAATTATTTGTCAGTAAGTTTCACTTTTTTCGCTCTCACTAGAAAATACACACTCTCCAAAAAGATGTCTCAACTGAAATCATTCCAGAGAAATGCTTAGGGTTTGTTAATATCTCTCTCAGAAAATGTAATTAAGTGTCCCGAAGTAATTTATCCGATTGCCTGGACTGTCTGGTGCGTTGTGCTCTGCTTTAAACAGAGCATAACTACTTGTTATTCCTTTTTTGCTCAAACGAAGGCAGTGATCTGACTCTAATCACTTGCATATTTGTGAGCTGTTTTAGTCTTACAATTCTTGTTATAGACGATGTCTCAAACCTCCAGAGTCAAGTGAAGCAGATTGTAGGTGGTCCTAAGCCAAATGTCAATGTGCAGTTTGAGATCACGAATGAGCAATTCCTGTGAGCTACATTTTTTGTAAACCCTTTTGTTGCTTCATAACAAACAATTGTCACCCACATAGACAAGTGGCACTACCCTATAGAAAAAAAATCTTTTCCACAAATCGTCAACTTAATAGAAAGACATTTACTAGTATGAATTAAAACCTAGGAAAAGCTAGGTCATCCAAGACTGTGGAGATGGCCAAGACGTTTAAGAAAGAACTGTTTGCACAGTAGAATTACGAAGGACGGTGTTGTGTCATGTATGAGAAGGTACTTCAATAGACGGCCTAGAAATTGGCAGTGAAAGGCACACTTCGAAAAGTACAATGTGGAGAATACTTGCTAAACAGCCGTTACATTCCTGTCATATTGTCTTTTTCATCAGTTGGCATGAGATTAAGTTGTTGCCGTAAGTTGAAAGCTGTTTATGTAAATAAAATACTAAATAAATAAATTTTCAGTATTCATTCCTTCTCTGAAATTATTTACCAGTAGATGCTCTACCATGTGCATAACATTGCTGCTAAAGATCTGTGACCAGTTGTGATCACACCTCCTGATAGGTGACGAAATGGGAACTGCACCGTTTTACAGATCCTAAAGACGAAAGTAGCTTTCACATGATGTGTCACTGCCGAGTAACGTAGTTCAATAAAAGCGGGGTGCACTCAGCCCGTGTGAGGTAAACTGAGGAGCTATTTGATAGAGACGAAGCGGCTCCGATCTCTTAAACTGACATACGGCCAGGAGAGCGGTGTGCTGACCTCATGCCCCTCCGTATTACCATCCAGTGACCCCTGTGGTCTGAGGATGACACGACGGCCGGTCGGTATCGTTCGGTGTTCATGGCCTGTTCGGGCGGAGTTTATATACAGAGAAATCACCGCTACAGTTTGTACAGAAGGTAACTGAAAGAAATACGCAATGAGACAAACCAGAAATGCCACTTTTCAAAAATGGCTCTGAGCACTATGGGACCTAACATCTGTGGTCATCAGTCCCCTATAAGTTAGAACTACTTAAACCTAACTAACCTAAGGACATCACACACATCCATGCCCAAGGCAGGATTCGAACCTGCGACCGGAGCAGCCGCGCGGCTCCGGACAGAGCGCCTAGAACCGCTAGACCACCGCGGCCAAATGCCACTTTTATTCAAAGACTGTAATTACAATGGAGTCACCTCTATTCTACATGGTACCCTGGACATTACAAAAGGCGAGGCATGGTTCTTAATAGGGTGTGTGATCACCACGGACGACAGTGCACTTCGAAAAGTACAGTGGGGAGAGTACTTGTCAAACAACCGTTACATTCCTGTCGTACATGCTTCCATACTGGTAAGATGTTCTTGTGGTAGGGCGTCCCATTCCTCCAACACAGCACTGACAACTGTTGGATTGTCGTTGCTGCTTTTGGACGTGCTGTAATACGTCTCCCCAATGCAACCTTCACGTACTCGATGAGATTTAAGTCGTGGTAATGGGCAGGCCAATTCATTCGTTGAATATCTTCTCTTTCCAAGATGTCCTCCATCTGCACTGTTCATTGCAGTTGCCCATTATCATCCATGACAACGGTCATGGTCTAATACACCCCTTAAAAGGTGCACATGGGGAAGCGATACAGTGTCACAGTAATGTTGACCACTGAGTGTTCCATGTTCAAAGTTTTGGATGTCAGTACGCCCATAGTACCTGGACCGCCAAAGTGATTATGTTGCAAAATGCTGGACGTACTCTCACATGGGTGGGAACACGTAGTGCACCCAGGAATATTGTCGCACGTGATCGTTTTGATGGTCCAAATGTTGTGGTGTGGGGAGACACAACGTTGCATGGGCTTGCTGACCTCCAAATCTTTGAATACGGTACACTCACTGACCAGTGTTAGTGTGACACTGTACTCGTTCCCCACTTGCGTATATTCGGATGAGCACTCGGCCCTGACTTCATTATTATGGATGATAATGTGCGACCGCATCGAACTGCGCAAGTGGAGGGGATCTTTGAATGAGAGGAAAGTCAGCCAATGAATTGGCCCGCTCGTTCCCCCGACTTAAATCCCATCGAGTGCATGTGCGATGCGTTAGTGAGACGTACTGCAACAACGACTATCCAGCAATTGTCAATGCGTTGTTGGAGGAATGGGACGCCCTCCCAAAAGAACTCTTTACCAACTTTGTCGCCAGCATTAGTGCACGTTGCAGAGTACGCATTGCCGTCCGTGTTGATCAGACACCGTACTAAGAACTACATCGCCTTTTGTAATGTTCACGAGACCATCAGGGATGGCAGTGACTTCAGTGTAATTATTGCCTTTGAACAAAAGTGTCAATTCTGTTGCCTCATTGCTTATTTCTCGTAGTTACCTTGTGCACTACACTTTAGCAGTGTAGGGTATAAGTTTCACTCATATATGTTGCATGACAGTGACATAGCATACGGAAGTTATTTTCGTCCAGTAGTTTTGCACACCAGTGTATGTGTGCACACATCAATGCTTTAAGTTAAGTAGAGTAATTTATTGCGAGCACTGATTAGTTTTTTGATGCTTGCAGTGAGCAGCGGGAGAATGGAGGAGAGAAGCTGTTTATAGTCGCAGACGTTAGAACTCACTCCAAGAACAAACCTGACATGGACTTAAAAGGTGTTTTGTGCAGTTTCAGCGAGAAGTCAACGCTGGATGCTAGGCAGCAGAAGGAACAAGTATCTGGAGAAAAACGGCCATATCAAAAACGAGGTAGGCGAAGGAAGCAGGAGCTACGTACAAAAGAAGATGCGGATATCACATGGGTGGAAGGTGCGGACACAAATAAGCCAGATACAAAACACAACCGTCGAGTGACTGAGGAGCATAATTATACACGAAGGTAAGTAAACGCTGTGGCATATTCCTCGAATCATTTCCTTAAATCGCACTAGACTATGGTGAGCTGGCAGTACATTGTACCACCATTCAATCGTGGAAATGAGTTCTCCATGAACATAAACTTACGTACAATCAAAAATTTAGGTCATATTTCGCGTGTATAATTTCTAAAGTGTTACAGGGCTAAGGCAATCTTACTAGCAAAACAGTTTTCATTCGAGATTATCCAGAATGTGCACTCATAAATGTGTGGAACCAAAATTGCGTGTTTTAAAAATGAATCAAAACTAGACACTGCCCCAAAACAACAAACCGGTTAATAACAATTGGTTGTTTCTAGGTGCCATGTTGAGTTTATATAATAATGTATTATATCAATATCGCCTAATTACTAAAGTTTTCACATTACCGGTTGTGCCAAATTATTTCCATCTTCAGATGTGACAATGAATCCACAAACAGTTGCGTTTGGAGATATTTACTCAAGTTCTATGCATTCTGAACATCACGAAAAGGCACCAAAAATGTCAATAAAGTGTGCGTCATGTAGTCATATTAAAATAATTAAAATAGAAAGGGTAGTTATTATGTTGTGAAAAAAGTTATGTGTTTGTCGATTATTTTTCCGCTCTTATCCTCTTGTTAGGCGTCTCTGACCGAGATATTATTCTGTGAGCCCTGAAACGATTATTTCAATTAAACTATTTGTACTAATGTGTTAGTATTCAGTTTAACGTATCAAGTGAAACGTAATAGTTATGAGAAAAACTGAGCTAGTGTGAATTGAAATTACAAGATTGTTTACACTAAATAGGAAATGCTATTCTGATGTTCTATAAAGTATGATTTATTATGTATGTGAAATCTTATGGGACATAACTGCTAAGGTCATCAGTCCCTAAGCTTGCACACTGCTTAACCTAAATTATCCTAAGGACAAACGCAATCACACACACCCATGCCCGAGGGAGGACTCGAACCTCCACCGGGATCAGCTGCACAGTACATGACTGCAGCGCCTCAGACCGCTCGGCTAATCCCGCGCGGCTATAATTTATTGGCTCGCTGAATTACATTAGGCTTCTTAGGCCATTGTCAGGCGACAAATGAATGTGGCAGTCGCAGATAAAATGAAGTGTGACTTCCACATATGCTGTATGTGGAAGAAACAAAAATCATGAGATATAGTGTTTAAAAAGAAAAATATTACTTTTTAATGTTACGCCGTAAAAGTTACATCCAAGTGAAAACGAAATATACAGTTTTACGTGGAAATCGCTGCATTTATATCAGATCAAAAATAAAGTTGACTTTTAAACTGTAATCTAATATTTTTGTAACTGAAAATATGTAAACTGTAAATTCAAATTTATTTTCCATCTCTGAAATGTGATGATATTGTTATAAAAGACTTTATTTTAATGAAGTTAAATGTAGCTACTTCTATGTGAAATAAAAGCAGAAACTTTCCTTTGAAAACACTCTACATCACATCATTCTTCTGTATAATATCTGTGTAAGTCGTCTGTCGTTTTATCTTTCTTGGTGACATTCAGTTGTCACCTGACGATGGTATACGAAGCCAAATGCCAGTATGTGACGAAATAAATAATATTTTTCAGTATCTCAAGTTAGTGTTCCCTACTAAATATTGTTGTCATTTTGTGATGACTGACAGAAAAATCACTTACAGTTACAAGTTTATTCCAAACAGTCACACTGTATTTCATTTATACTACGCGTTCCAGATGTTTAAATCTCCATCATGTGGTGAAGTTATGCCAATTAATATTGTTAAGATCTTTGTACATTTCATTGTTTTCTTCCATATGTTTCTAACCTCGTGTGCTGCATGACAAATGAAACGTGACAATCGCGTAAGAAATACTGGTCCTGTTTCTAACTGACAGTTTGGAAACGTGAGAAAGTCACGTAAAATCTCTGGTAATTCTATTTCGTGCATCATGACAAAAACAGTAATGGCTCGTTTTACTACTGAGATGTTGCCAGTTGGTCTTCACCTGCGAGAAATCCATTCACGGGAGCAGTTCGATGCAGACAGGTATTATGGCCCACGATAAATAAGTCTGCACGTTTCATAAGTTGTACTTATTGCACCATCTCAGCTCTGCACCTCTGTGCGTTAGCAATATACCACTAACAAAGCTATGAAGTCATTACAACATGACAGTCAGCCAGGCTAGAAACATATCAACAATCGTGACTGTTTCACTAATGTTCATGTAAGTGTATTAAGTACTGTAATTCCTCCGAAGACATGTGTGACTGTAAGCATTCTTCAAACTGAAAATAATCAAAAACGTGCTTATTTGAGAAGAGCACATTTCTGCTAATTTTAATGTTCTAATTACGATCTTTGTGACAATCGAAAATCCCTTATCCTCAGTGCTGAGCTTGGATGACATAGTCTCGTGCGTCTGAGGCACAGACCAAGTGTCCTGCATACAATCTGCTCTCGGAAACTGCTACTCTTTAGGCATCTGCAGACAGATGTTTTGCAGAAACAGAAGTAAAATTAGATCAACTATCGATAATGTTCAGCCATCTCCAGTGGCAGACGCTACAAAATAGGCGTTCATCATGATGTGCCTTACTGTTGAAGTTTCGACAGTGTGCACTATCTGATCATAAGTATCCGGATAGCTGTTAATGGACATGGACATTAATACGAGGTGTGTCTACAATACACCTTTAAGGCGGTTTGAACTCTGCTGGAGTCACTTTGAATGTGGTGTCTGAAAGTCTATGGAGGATTGACAGCCCTTTTCCCCGCAAGAGCCCAGATTAGAGACAGTAGTGATGTTGGACACGAGGGTTTGGAACGGAGTCGACGTTCTAACTCATCTAAAAGAGATTTCTTTGGGTTCTTTCGAGACTCCGGGAAGGAGTGGTATTGTCCATAAACCTTTGCTTTAGAGACACTGCTTTATGACAAGGTGCATTTGTCATGTCGATACAGTCATCGTCTCTGAACTGTTCAACTACTGTACGCAGTTCACAATGCTTCCGCATTTAGTATGCTCTTACGCTCAATAATGGGAACACATCATAGCCACGAAAAACATCCATTCCATAACACCGTCACTTCCATACTTCGCTGTTAGCACTACTAATGATGGCAAGTAAAATTCGCCAGGCATTCGCCAAAACCCCAGCACTTCCACTAGATTGCTGCAGGATGTGGCGTGATTCATCATTACAGATCACTCGTTTCCAGGCATCCACTGCCCCGTGGCCTCGCACTTTACAGTACCTCAAGCGTCGCTTGGCATTGACTACAGAAAAGTGTGGGTTATGATGCGCTGCTGGACCATTTACACCGTTATTTTTAACTCCATACATACAGTTGCTGTGCTAGGTCAAGTGCTGGTTGGACTTCGGAGCTCAGAGCGATTCCTTCTGCTGATTTCATGCTATTTTTTCCAGCCACCTTCTGCATTGCTGGACGGTCCGTGGCCATCAGTACTTGAGGACTCACTGGTCTTGGTTTTAGAAATGTTGAAATGTTAGTCAGGTGACGCCCAGTGACTATTCCATATTCAAAGTCGCTGTGCTACCCTTATCGCCCATTCTCCTGTTACTGTTTCTCTACTGACAACACGGTACTCACTGCCTACCTTTAAACTTGAGGCTCCACGTTTCGTAACATCTAGTGCTTAATTCCACATTAAATGGGGTGTCCGAATACTTTTTACCAGATAGATTAATTTCTCGTAAGGGTAAACTACTATACAGGGTGTACCAAAAAGAATTATCCGATTTGGCAAGTCTATATTTCTGAAACTGATAAAAATATACAATGTATTTTATTTTTTGATGAACAGAAAACTCAAAAATAATTTTTTTCATACCTTTCCATAGGTGTTCAATACGCTACTCTTGAGATGCACGGCATATGGCAGTGCTATGTTCAAATTGTTCCCACACTGTAGGGAGCATGTCTTGAGTTACAGCTTCCACAGCTGCTGTTAAGCGATGTATCAGTTCATTCATTGTTGTTGGCAGCGGAGGCACATAACCAGAGTCTTTTATAAACCCCCACAAGAAATAAACACATACAGTCAGGTACAGTGACCTTAGAGGCCAGTAATGTAAGGCTGAATCATTTGTTCCAGTGCGATCGAGCCATCGTTCAGTAATCTTCCGATTTAAAAATTCCCGCACTTCCCCATCCTGTTGGTAAATAAAGTCGTTCGAATGTCTCTAACTGTGGAAAAAGAAAATTCTCAAGCATATCGAGATATGTACTTGCTGTAATAGTGTTCTCGGCAATGAAAAATGGGCCACACACCTTTTCCCGTCAATCTGCACAAAACGCATTAAATTTTAGAGAGTCCTTCTCATGTTGTAGAACTTCATACCGGAAGCAGCTACTAGGGTAGCAGAGTACGTGTGGCGTGCACACGGGGGTTTTTTAGGTTAGAGGGACCCCCCCTTGGGCGAAACGATAAAATACCTGACGGCTTACCAGAGAGGACAATATCATCGTTGATAAAGAACGTCCGTCCTCAGAGACCAAAAACAGGAAAAGTTAACGTAATATTGGTAAACTGCAGGAGTATCCAGGGCAAGGTTCCTGAATTAGTATCTCTTATTGAAGGAAATAGTGCGCATATAGTATTAGGAAAGGAAAGTTGGTTAAAACCGAAAGTGAACAGTAACGAAATCCTAGACACAGAATGGAATATATACCGCAAGGATAGGATAAACGCCAATGGTGGAGGAGTATTTATAGCAGTAAAGAATTCAATAATATCCAGTGAAATTATTAGCGAATGCGAATGTGAAATAATCTGGGTTAAGTTAAGTATCAAAGGTGGGTCAGATATGATAGTCGGATGCTTCTATAGACCACCTGCATCAGCAACCGTAGTAGTTGAGCGCCTCAGAGAGAACCTGCAGAACGTCGTGAGGAAGTTTCGTGATCATACTATTGTAATAGGGGGAGACTTCAATCTACCAGGTATAGAATGGGATAGTCACACAATCAGAACTGGAGCCAGGGACAGAGACTCTTGTGACATTATCCTGACTGCCTTGTCCGAGAATTACTTCGAGCAGATAGTTAGAGAACCAACTCGTGAAGCTAACGTTTTAGACCTCATAGCAACAAATAGACCGGAACTTTTCGACTCCGTGAATGTAGAAGAGGGTATCAGTGATCATAAGTCAGTGGTTGCATCAATGACTACAAGTGTAATAAGAAATGCCAAGAAAGGAAGGAAAATATATTTGCTTAACAAGAGTGATAGGGCACAAATCGCAGAATATCTGAGTGACCACCATCAAACGTTCATTTCTGAGGAAGAGGATGTGGAACAAAAATGGAAAAAATTCAGAAACATCGTCCAGTACGCCTTAGATAAGTTCGTACCGACTAAGGTCCAAAGCGAGGGGAAAGATCCACCGTGGTATAACAATCATGTACGAAAGGTACTACGGAAACAAAGAAAGCTTCATCATAGGTTTAAGAGTAGTCGAATCATAGCTGATAAGGAAAAGCTGAACGAAGCGAAAAAGAGCGTAAAGAGAGCAATGAGAGAAGCATTCAACGAATTCGAACATAAAACATTGGCAAACAATCTAAACAAGAACCCTAAAAAGTTTTGGTCATATGTAAAATCGGTAAGCGGATCTAAATCCCCTATTCAGTCACTCGTTGACCACGATGGCACCGAAACAGAGGACGACCGAAGAAAGGCAGAAATACTGAATTCAGTGTTCCGAAACTGTTTCACTGCGGAAAATCGTAACACGGTCCCTGACTTCAGCCGTCGCACGGACGCCAAAATGGAAAATATTGAAATAAACGACATCGGAATTGAAAAACAACTGCTATCACTTAGTAGCGGAAAAGCATCCGGACCAGACGAGATACCCTTAAGATTCTACAGTGATTATGCTAAAGAACTTGCCCCCTTTCTATCAGCAATTTATCGTAGATCGCTGGAAGAACGTAAAGTACCTAGCGACTGGAAGAAAGCGCAGGTCGTTCCCATTTTCAAGAAGGGTCATAAATCAGATGCGAATAATTATAGGCCTATTTCGCTTACGTCAATCTGTTGTAGAATAATGGAACATGTTTTGTGTTCTCGTATTATGACGTTCTTAGATAATACAAATCTCCTTCATCATAACCAACATGGATTCCGCAAACAGAGATCATGTGAAACTCAGCTCGCCCTATTTGCCCAAGAAATTCACAGTGCCGTAGACACTGGCGAGCAGATTGATGCCGTATTCCTGGACTTCAGGAAGGCATTTGATACGGTTCCGCACTTACGTTTAGTGAAAAAAATACGAGCTTACGGAATATCGGACCAGGTTTGTGATTGGATTCAGGATTTCCTAGAAGAAAGAACACAACATGTCATTCTTAACGGTTCAAAATCTGCAGATGTAGAGGTAATTTCGGGAGTACCGCAGGGAAGCGTGATAGGACCTTTATTGTTTACAATATACATAAATGACTTAGTTGACAACATCGGTAGCTCCGTGAGGCTATTTGCAGATGACACGGTTGTCTACAAGAAAGTAGCAACATCAGAAGACACGTACGTACTCCAGGAGGACCTGCAGAGGATTAATGCATGGTGCGACAGCTGGCAGCTTTCCCTAAACGTAGATAAATGTAATATAATGTGCATACATAGGGGCAGAAATCCATTCCAGTACGATTATGCCATAGGTGGTAAATCATTGGAAGCGGTAACGACCGTAAAATACTTAGGAGTTACTATCCGGAGCGATCTGAAGTGGAATGATCACATAAAACAAATAGTGGGAAAAGCAGGCGCCAGGTTGAGATTCATAGGAAGAATTCTAAGAAAATGTGACTCATCGACGAAAGAAGTAGCTTACAAAACGCTTGTTCGTCCGATTCTTGAGTATTGCTCATCAGTATGGGACCCTTACCAGGTTGGATTAATAGAAGAGATAGACATGATCCAGCGAAAAGCAGCGCGATTCGTCATGGGGACATTTAGTCAGCGCGAGAGCGTTACGGAGATGCTGAACAAGCTCCAGTGGCGGACACTTCAAGAAAGGCGTTACGCAATACGGAGAGGTTTATTATCGAAATTACGAGAGAGCACATTCCGGGAAGAGATGGGCAACATATTACTACCGCCCACATATATCTCGCGTAATGATCACAACGAAAAGATCCGAGAAATTAGAGCAAATACGGAGACTTACAAGCAGTCGTTCTTCCCACGCACAATTCGTGAATGGAACAGGGAAGGGGGGATCAGATAGTGGTACAATAAGTACCCTCCGCCACACACCGTAAGGTGGCTCGCGGAGTATAGATGTAGATGTAGATGTAGATAATCGTTCTGTTCCCATATTCTCACATTATGACGGTTCATCTTTCCATTTAAATGGAATGTTGCCTCGTCAATTAACACTTAGCGCGGAAGAAAACTGTCATCCTCCATCTTGCCAAGAACTAAACGTTGTCGAGCCTCACGGCGAACTGATTTCTGCGGACTCCTTGTGAAACTATGGCGGATTCGTTCGACGTCTGTGTCAGACACTCGGGGACGGCCCGGCGATGTGGCTTTACACGAACAACCTGTTTCTCAGAATTGTTCATGCCATCGTCTAAATGCTCTGGGCTGTAGGAGGATTCACACCATACCTATTACGGAAGTCACGCTGAACAGTTATTACTGACCCGCACTGCTCAAAACGTAGAACACGAAACGCTTTCTGTCGTTCCGACACCATTTTTATTAGAACTAGTGGACATTAATACGAGGTGTCTCTACAATACACCTTTAAGGCGGTTTGAACTCTGCTGGAGTCACTTTGAATGTGGTATCTGAAAGTCTATGGAGGACTGACAGCCCCTTTCCCCGCAATAGCTCAGATTAGAGACAGAAGTGATGTTGGACACGAGGGTTTGGAACGGAGTCGACGTTCTAACTCATCTAAAAGAGATTTCTTTGGGTTCTTTCGAGACTCCGGGAAGGAGTGGTATTGTCCATAAACCTTTGCTTTAGAGAAACTGCTTTATGACAAGGTGCATTTGTCATGTCGATACAGTCATCGTCTCTGAATTGTTCAACTACTGTACTGTAGTGCTACAGCGAAGTATGGAAGTGACAGGCTCTTTAAGGCCTCGAATGAGCAACAAAAGCGCGGCAGGTACTCGTAAACTATTTATGTTCTATTGAACACAATTGCCTGCCGCATGTAAAACTCGAGAGTTTGCTCTTTCCTACAGTACGTCGTTCACGCACATATCTCAAATAACATAATAGTTATGATTTTTTTAAAAATCGGATGATTCTTTTTGATACACGCTGTATTGCTTCCTGCTACGTATATCTCGCTAAAAGCCCATGATGGTAAAATAATAGAAACTTGAGCTTACTCAGAGACTTACCAGCTATCATTCTTCCAGCAGACCAATAGCGAATGGAACAGGAAACTGGGTAAGTGGCAGTGGTACACAAAGTACCCTCAACCGCACGTCGTAAGGCGACCTTCTGGGTGTTGACATGTGGGTACGCAAAATTCAAACTTTTAGATTGACACTAGAGGATTTAAACTGAATATTTTGAGTCGGAAATGAGTATTTCAGGCTCTTTAAGGTCTCGAATGAGCAACAAAAGCGCGGCACGTACTCGTAAACTATTTATGTTCTATTGAACACAATTGCCTGCCGCATCCACGTTATTGACTTTGTCCTGAAAACCCAATACAAAATCGTCTATTGCATGACCACCAAGGTGTTTAATGGCTGGTTGTCTAAGATGGAACTTGCATACAAATATTTTCTATACGTTGTGCAAGCATGTAGCGCCCGAGAGCATGGACGGATGCAAAGGTGTCATACTAACTGGAAGAAACATATCACCGTGGGAAGAAAAGTTTGAGAAATTTTGTCGTTCAAGTCACAGTGAGCTGGCCGAGGTTACTGATAAAGAATTATTCACACGGCAGACTTCAGGAATATACTGTTGGATCGCGTAGCAAGCATCCTCCAACTTGTCTATGGAAAGCACACTTCGAAAAATATAGAATAAGAGTACTGGAGGAACTGCAACTACACATCTATCATCAACGAAGTGGGCAACCACTGGTTTAATGGCTTTGAACACAGGGTTCAGTTTGGTCAGTGGATTATCCAGCTCAGTACTACATCGCCCAACTTTGTGCAGTTTTCGCTACAAATTGCACGTTTTGTCTAGTTATTATGGTCATGAGTCCTAAGCGTGGTCTGATACAACTTTCCACGCTAACCTATCTTATGTAAGTTCCTACATCTCCGTGTGGTTGGTGCTGCCTACATGCAGTTGAACCTTCTTACTGTCGTCAAGCCTTAGTCTTCGACTACTACTTTTTCAATCCTCTCTCCCGTTCGTAGGGTCTCCATATGTATGATCAAGGGGGGAGGGGGGGCGACCCCATAGCTCTTAGGGATTGCCCAGCATTCTTCTGTGGCGCCGCTGCACTCTGTCGTGTTTATCGTCTACGTTTTGTTTCCTTATACGTAGACTCTTGGCACATACCGCCAGAAAAGACGCCCAATACAGCAGTTTATGTTCGTTGTTAACGTATTTCTCTTTTTCAGAATATTTTGTTGTTTCTGCCAGTCTGCATTTTATGTACTTATTATTATTGCCATCGCCAGTTATTTTTCTGCCCAAATAGAAAAACTCATGGTTTGTATTTAACGCCTCGTTCCGTAATCTAATTTCCTCAGCGACACCTATTTTAATTCGACTACTCCACATCATTTTTCTTTTACTTTTGTTAATGTTCATCTTGTAACAGTGTATTCTGTCCAACTGACGTACTAAGTTCTTTACCTTCTCTGTCAGAATAATGAAGTCATCAGCAGACCTTAAACTTTTTATTTCTTCTTCCAAACTTTTTAAATTCCTTTTCTATATCTCTTCTTGGACTCCTTTATCGCCTCCTGTATTTACAGACTGCATAACGTGGGCGATGATGTGCTAGCACTTTTCAGTCCCTTCTCATTCACTGCCTCCCGTTCAAGTCATTGAATTCTTATAACTGCAGTCCCCTTGATATACAAGTTAAGTTAAGCTTCGCTCTCTGAATTTTATTGCGGATAATTTCATAGTAGTTTATGTCAACAAAAGCAAAATATTCATTTCTGATCATTAGTTCCATATCTCAAAATGCTGAAATTAGGATACTCTACCATATATATAAATTTGCCCGTATGTTGGAGACACGCTGTAGACATGTTGGTGTTGCTACGTGGAGGCAGTAAAAATACTATTCGTGCTGTAGACAGGACCAGCAGATATCCTGTAGACACTCGCTAGCCTTAGATGGACTTGGGTGTAGTGTTCGCCGTTACAAGCAATCCCCCAGCTCTGAGTGTTGTTTGCCACAGCAGGAACATACCAGCTGCTGCAGTAGATGAAACATTTGAATTTTAGAAATGTTAGTTCGTGCGTTAATCACCAATAAGCAAGTCTTCTAATCCAGTATCTTGGCTACAAATGATAGAAATTTTGTGTTCTTGGAATATGTGGACTACTGTTTGCTTTATGTCTGTTTATGTGTTACGTCTTACTCTTTTTGCAATTTGTTTTCCTACGGTCTACCCTCTTCAACCACAGATCTATAACATGTGTAAATGGGGCAAGGCAACGTCTGTGTTGTCGGTTAATTTTTAACTGTTAGTAACTGCGCACGTTGCCGATCTTCGTTTCTGTGCGGGTGCTAGTTGTTAACTGTATGTGTTGCCTTTGTGCATACACCATATTTTGTTTCTGTTTCTGTGCAAAGGGTTTACGTCATCGTGATCAACAGTGGCTCCTACATCCTGTCACGTAAAGCCACAATTTCACCGCCGATTACGTGATGGGAACCGAGATCCTGTCATACCCTGCCAGAGCTAATATATAAATTCCTTGCTCTAGTGTAATCAGCACTGATCTGCGTCGAGCATTATACCGGCACTGTCTCCACACCAGTCATCAGTGGAATACATGGTCCACCAGCTACAGCATCATCAGGAAGTGTTATTCGCTAGGCAAAGCCGCTAGCATATGAACAGTCAGTTAACCCTGATGGTTCCAGGCTTCAAACTGGATCTGAGGAGCGCGGCCACCCAGTGGTTGCAACTGCCTGGCATTCCAAGAAGTTTTCGAGTGCAACATTGGAGACGCCTATCTTGGGATACGTGCAGTGTACGCTAGCCCAGTTTTGCAGCTCGTTGTGCTATGGAACTGACGCCCTACAACCACTGACTGTGGTTGTTGAGTAAGCGTTCTGGACTCCGCCGTCGCCATAGTACTGGAGATCCCATTCCACAGTTCCTCGCAAGCGCCAGTTTGGAGTCTGGAGCGGCCATTTTGCAACACTGGTGTCTGCGTAGCCGTCGTATCAAATCCGACCACTACAGTGTCTTGTAACGGCAGAGAAACTCTATTGACCACAGCCTCTGCAGATGGGAAATAAACTAGACACTGAATCTGAAAGAACTTATCTCATGAAGCTTAAACCAGATATTCCTGAAATAAAATTTTAAATTTTTTTGCTTATATTCTAATTTTTATTAGCTTTTGTTGTTAAAAACACAGAAAACAGGTTTTACAACAACTACATTTATAGCCTAGTCACAATAGGATTTCCTTCTGGAAGGATGGCAGGATAATATGACTATATTTTCAACAATATTACATCAACTACAATTTTGTATGGAAAGACGGAAAACATGAAACATGGAGAGCCAGAACACCCTTGAGGCACTTAGTGGTGGTCTTCTTCTTGCACATTCTGCATTGCAGTTGTATTTTCTTATTTGTTTTGCCATCTACTGATAAATCACCAACATAATGTTGTTTCCCATCATAGCGTGATTCAATTTTATTTACTCTGGAATGTCGTCCTCTGCTTTGGACAGTCCTCTTATTTCCAAATTTTTATCTGAACAGGACTCGTGTGTTCCTTTTTTCTCCTTCTTGAATTTTTCTGGTGCATACAAAATGCAGCTTTTAGGTATTCTGTTTCGGCGGATTGTCCCAGTAGCTTCAACGACCCTTTTCTTGAGATCTCTGCAGAAGCTGACTCCTTCACTGGACACACTGTAAAGGCGAAATGATATTTCAATTCCTGTGTTGTTCAGATGCACGATGTAATGTTCTTTCGGAGATGCATGACTATCCTAAGAGTAAGGCACTTCGGCGACTTCAGCCTTTATGAAATATATTAAATGTATTGCAGTTGCGAATATTGGCAACCATCAGCTGCATAGTTTAATGACGACAGCGAAAATTTGTACTGGACCGTGACTCAAACACGAATTCCTCGCAAATGGTGAACAGTCGCCTGGTAAGGCTATCCGAGCACGGCTCACGGCCAGACAAAAACTCTCATATGTCGTCAAGCATGTGTCTAGAGCCTGCGCTCGTACATCCATTACGTGTATTCCTGTAGAGGGTAGACCTTTTAATTAAATGTCGCTTGCCCGGTGTAGGCAGATAATTACTATACTGCAGTGCCTGTGTTTTTCGGAAGTACGATACAATGTTCCTTCGGACATGCATACACGGTGCAGACACTGCGGTGACTACAGTTGTTAACTTTTGAACAACACAAGCACTGCAATATCGTATTTATCTGCCAACATCGGGCAAGCGATGTCTCCCTGTACAGGAATATACATAATGAATGTACGAGTACAGGTTGTAGACCACATGGCTGATGACCAAGGGAAGTTTCTGTCTGGGTGTGGGTCGTGCTCGGATAGCCTAATGGTAAAGTGACCGCTCGCGACAAGTGGGAAATCTGGGTCCGAGACCTGGTCCAGCACAAATTTTCATTGTTGTCATTCCATTATGCAGCTGATGGTTGTCGAGGTTCGCAACTGCGAATACATTTATTGTTACTCTGTAAAAGCTATCACCGACAGACGGTAACCGCAATATAAGCAGTAAATCGTACCTAAGACGATTACATTCCCGAAAAAGAGGGATTTCAAATCATTTGTAAGTCAGCTGCATATCAGATATACACCAATGTTTTCTGGAGACGATAGCCGAAAGGATTCGACCGATTTGCCAAATACAACAGGTGGGATAACATGACGCGTTTGGTAAATGGGTACTTGAACTTCGACGACATAGCCCAGCAGTGTTTCGAGAACAACGAAGAAAATCTCAGTGGCTTGGTCAAATTCCAGGCCAAACTTACGAAAACGTTCAGTGACAATCAGTTACAAGTCCGCTTAGGTGAAGAACAATTGAACAACAGAGATCAGCGTCATGGGGAAATATAGAGTATTTAGGCACTGTACGACATCCGAATACGACTGAAGTTGACATAATCTCACTCCTGATGAAATGAGTCACAAAAGACACTCCTGGTGCAGGTTGTCTCAGAGACAGAGGAAGTCATGGCTCTGAGCACTATGGGACTTAACTGCTGAGGTCATCAGTCCCCTAGAACTTAGAACTACTTAAACCTAACTAACCTAAGGACATTACACACATCCATGCCCGAGGCAGGATTCGAACCTGCGACCGTAGCGGTCGCGCGGTTCCAGACTGTAGCGCCTAGAACCGCTCGGCCACTCCGGCCGGCAGAGGAAGTCATCAAGTGGTGCCAGCGAATGAAAGAAATTCGAAATAAAGAAATTCGAGGAAAGAAAATATGACCGACGGCCGAATGTGGTCCTTATGGGAGTTGCGGAAGACCACTCTGTCATACGCCGGATTGTAAGCGAAGAGATAGAGCGGTATGTACTCGCCAGGAGTATCGGACAGAGTGCAGTAGGGATAGCAGCCACGAATGCCGACCCCATGCGTCAGGAGGATAGAAGATGTCCACTAAGTGGTTTACCGGGCTTTGACACCAGTTTCCGCCACTGGCCGAACGCGCCATGAAGAATGGTTCCGGCCAAGCCGTCGAATGCCAACGCAGCATCTGACCACTGCAGGTACAACGAACTCTTCCGCCAGTTACAACGTACACAGAGAAACAGACAACTGGAGGACGGTTTGTTTTCACTGAGGAAGCTCTGGATACATTGGAAGCTACTGCAGAAAGAGAAGATCAGTGTTTGACAGCTATTACGCCACAAGACGTCAACCGTCACGCCAGTACTATTTACTCCAGTCGACTGTAAACGATTATAGTCTTGCCGACCTATGAAACGAAGCCCACTGTCATACACTAGACAAGGGTCTGCTGCCCGCAACCGTTCCCCATCGCCCTGCGTCGGTATTAGCTGCTCGACTAGCCGCCGTATTTAGCAAAACTAACCGAGACGCCCATGTTATGGAGGTACGGTTACTAGAGGTGAGACACATCCTTGGACGGTAGTCGCCAAGACTTCAGGATATCTCATTGAAGTTATATCGCCGGCTAACCTGTCTGGACGCTAGTCGACTCAGAGGCTTCCCTTTCAGTAATTTTTAATGCAAGAATAACTGTCATTGTTGAACACAGTCCTTCGAATTTGTGTTTTAACCGAAAGTATTCATAATTTTATCATTGAATGGGACTCAATTACAGGCATCACAAGCAGTCATAGACTACTGAAGTCAGAGCTCGAGAATGACAAAGCTTTTCCAACAAACAACCATAAAGAAGATTGTGCATAGGGACAACTGAACCAGTGAAGAAATGACTTCTTAGTTTCATCGACAAAGAATGGTGCTCCACTACACACAGTGGGTCATATGAGTAAAACGGAGAATTTAATTTAGTGTCCTCAGCTTGGGTAAAAGAGTGGGGGAAGCTGCTCAACACGAAGAATATTATCCAATTTCGTATAAATAAAACTAAAGTAGTTTCAATTAACAAACGCCTCCAGTCACAAATTTTCGTGTTTTATTAAGTACACGATGCATTTCGGACCCTGTGGGTTCGTCATCAGGTGTAATTTGTCTCAATACATGCTTTATTTATTCCGTGGTACGTATTAAGACAAATTACACCTGATGATGGACCCACAGGGTCCGAAATGCATCGTGTGCTTAATAAAACACGAAAAATTGTGACTGAAGGCGTTTGTTAATTCATATCTACAATGTACTGAATACAGTCACATTTGAAGCTACGAAATATGGATAAAATTAAAATAAAAAAAATAGTTCCCTACAAGCTGAGAACATTCACCGTTTTTTGCAGTGAGATCTGTAGCACATATCGAGCTGAGTAAATTCTGCTGAGGTTAAGTTTTACCGATTTTTTTAGTAGCAACGACAGAATTTATGTTGCTCTGAAAGGCAAAAAAAGAAATACGCAGCCTGAAGAAATACTGAAGTGACAAACAGAAAAAGTTTCTACACGTTTAACAAAAAAAAAAAAAAAAAAAAAATAAAAAAATTTGCTGGCGAACGTCCTTCCCAAAAGTGATGAAAGAAGAGGAGGCGACCTTTAAAGAGAAACATAAACGCAAACATTTTGTGTTGTTAGCAGACCCAGATTTTCAGACTGGTGTAGGTGAAGACTTCACACAAGACAACTGTGTCACTGACATTTCTAGATGTTCATCATCGTGTTTCCTCACAGCATAAATCTTATATTTTATTATGTTAGAAATCGATTGGCTGTCAGAAAAATTAATAACTGGATTATTACAAACCTAGCGACCCTTTTTCTGGTAAGGAAACCTCATAGGCTACCGCTCAAGTACCTTACACACCGTTATGCGTCGTACATGGTCGAGTCACATTAATGTGACCACCGCCTTTGTTCGACGTTAATTGCAGTAACCACTCACAGACGGCAGTTGGCAAAACTAGAAGTGGAAGGTAGATAAGGCGTGTCGGGAGGACGCGGAATACAGTGCTGTTATTTTCGTAATTCTGCCACGGAGCACTTTATCTGACGTCCAAAAGAGCATGAACATTGGCTTTCGGACGAAGCGTGGGAGTTTTCCCGAATCTGCTAAGATCGGAAACTGTTTGCATGCCACCATGGTTTAAGTATACCGTACATGGCAAAATGGCGCTATCCAGAACTGGCGCCGACACAACTGTGATGCTCCAAGGGCCGTGGATGACGGAGCTGGATGACAGCTGTTGTGATGAGTATGAGCTTATGTGCAACTGTTGAGCATCTGACTGCCTGGATGAACCAAGAGGCTATCAACAGTACCTCCTGAATGAACGAACAGCGAATGTAGCTGTGTATGGACTTCTGCAGCAGGCACTTTGTTCAAGCACACATGCTGACTGCTGCTCTTGAGCGACGAAGACTAGAATTTGCACGCCAATACCACAACTCGACGTCCACTGAGTGGCGACAAGCGGCCATTTCAGGTGAACCACGCTATATGCTCCATCGGACAGACGGCTGTTGGCATGTACGCCGTAAAACGTCTGAAATTTATTTATTTATTGAATCGTATGGATAGGGCTCCCCGTCGAGCAGACCTTTTGCCAGGTGCCGGTCTTTCAATTTGACGTCACTTCGGCGACCTGCAGTCAATGAGAATGATAGGATGATGATGAGGACAACACAACACCCACTCCCTGGGCGGAGAAAATTCCCCGACCCCGCCGGTAATCGAACCCGGGCCCAGAGGATTGGCAATCCGTCACGCTGACCATTCAGCTACCGGAGGCGAACAACGTCTGAAAGCTAGCACTCTACAAACAAAAGGGTGCATTACGGTGTTGTCATTCTGGAAGGCACAATGGATCAATACAAGTATGCATCTATCCTTTGGGACCATAATATCTACCCCAACGTGCAGTTTGTTTTCCCTTCGCGCGACAGCATGCTGCGTGTCACAGAGCTAGCAGCTTATGTGCGTGGCTCGAAGAGCACCAGGATGAGTTTGTCGTACTCAGCTGGGCACTGAACTCCCCGGATTTAAACCTAATCAACCTATTTCGGTCTGGCGGTTTGCGTCATTGATTCTCAACCGATAAACCTAGCACAGCTGGCTTCGGCACTGCAGTTGGCATAGTTTCACCTCCCTGTCACTACCTTCTGGGAGCTTATTGACCCTCTTCCTGCACATCAAGCGCAGTAAAAGGTGGTTCGTTAGGTTTTTGACAGGTGGTCACATTAATGTGACTGCACAGTATTTAACCAAAGTTATCTCGTGTTAGGAAACTCTGACAGAGTCGGGTTTGGAGCAGATGAAAATGTGATGTATTCCTAAGATTTAGTTCGCATAACGTGTTCACCTAACTCCAATAAAAAGAAAGAGTCACGCTTGTTGAAAATTCTGCAACATCGTCAGAAAATACATTTCCTGAAATTGCCCGTAACCTCTTTAATAATTTTTTGTCACACATTAAACTAAAATCTAATAATTGTGCAACTCTTCCAGAGCACTTTGATACCACTTCCATATTTGTACATTGAATAGTTTTCCTGTTTGAACTAAATGAATGAAATGCAAGATTGCATGTGCCAGATGCAGCAGACAACACACATCGATAACCTTCTCAAGAACTTCCTCTTCAGAGAATATACTAAGAATTTTTTATTCATACGAAATAGAGAACTTTTTCAGAGAATTTTCTTTTGTTCTGAGAATCTCTTTCGGAGAATGTGGTCTTTCTCATTCTTACAAGTGAATGCAGAGGACGAGGCTACTGTCGAAATGTCTATAGTATCTGGCCTGACTGAGGAACAATGTCCGCTAGTGATAGCCAATCTGTGTCAATTTTCGGATGTTTTCCAGTGTGTAATGACTCAGGATTAAATACAGACCAAGTGGCCCAAGGTAAAATACCACATCAACACTGGGCACCATCCACCAGTTATCTAGTGCTGCTCATATAGGGTGTAACGGCTGAACAACTGACAGCCTAGGAGGAAATGGACAAAACCTGCATGGTGACATAACTGCAGCTTCAGAGACCCCTTGGTCTTCTTCTGTATTCCTTATCAATGAGGACGGCACATAGCTTTGTGCATTGACTACTAACGACTGAACAAAATCACCAAAAAGTATCTGTGTCCATTGCCACGCTTAGATGCCCTGAACTGCTTCAAAGTAGCAAAATTTTTCTCAACTATGGACCAGAAGTTCCTACTGTTAAGTATGCCGTTTCGATTGTGTAATGTCCAGCCACCTTCGAACATGTAGTGAACAACTTGCCTAGACACCTTAAATTCACGATTGATCTTTTTTATCTTTGTAGCTGGTTTGAAGACATTTGAAGAACATTTAAGCAGGATGAAGACCTTGTTGAACTTCGTTCAGATTGCAGGTCTTTGCCTGTATCAGAAAAATTGCATCTTCGTCGCCCAAGAAATAAAGATCTTCGGAAACCTAGTAAATGGCGAAGGAGTCAGTCCCGATTAGGAACAATAAGAGCTGTCAAAGATTTTCCAACTCTTTGACACGGTCGTGGTGGGAGAAGGTCTCTTTGAATATGATCGTACTATTGGCGATTCATAAAGTGCTTCTGTACCGTGGCTCATCCCTTGCAAGAACTTATAAAGTGAGACGCCCCATTTTCCTGGAACCAGAAGACAGAAAGGTCTTTCTTCGTCCTTAAGGAGGCACTAACATCTTCTCCAGCTCCAGCATTGTGTGACGAGAGTGCTGAGAGAGAATTTCACACCAACGCAAACGGTGTTGGAATACGGGAATTTCTAGTATAAATTCAGGAAGTTTCTGGAAAAATAATAGCTCATGCTTCCAGACTACCCTACAAATCCGAAATTAACTCCTCTACAGGCGAGAAGGCTGACGAAAAAAAACGCAACACCAAAAAATAGTTAATGTAGAGTAATGACATTTTGGAAATACATTTTTATAGGTACCACACGTAAGTGGTTAACTTTGCAAGATCACAAGTTAAAGTAAGCGTGACATAAGCCGCTGCAAATCTGAAATGCTGGTACATTAATAACCCGTGTAACTCCCAGAATGTTTAATGGAAGCATGCAAACGTGCATCCATTGTGTTGTACAGGTGCTGGATGCCAGTTTTTGAGATGGAGTTCTGGAGTTCTATGCCTGCAGCACTTGGTCGGTCAACAAAGGGACAGTGAATCCTGTTTGAGAGGACACTGGAGTTGCCCTATATTGTCTCATATGTGTTCGATTGGAGACAGATCTGGTGATTGAGCAAGCCAGGGCAGTATGTCGACACTCTGTAGAGCATGTTTGGCTACAACGGTGGCATGTCAGCGAGCATCATCCTGTTGGAAAACACCCCTAAGAATGCTGCTCTTGAGTGGCAGAACAACTGGCCGAATCGCGAGATTGACGTATAAATTTGCAGTCAGAGTGTGTGGAACCACAAGAGTGCTTCTGCTGTCATACGAAATTGCACTCCAGACCATAACTTCATGTGTAGGTGCAGTGTATCTAGCACGCAGACAGTTTGGTTGCATGCACTTCACTGGTCTCCTACTAACCAACACATGGCCAGCACTGGTACCGCAGCAGAACCAGCTTTTATCAGAAACCACAACAAATCTCCACCCTGCCCTCCAATGAGCTCTTGCTTCATATCACTGAAGTCGCAAATAGCGGTGATTTGGGGTCAGTGGAATGCACGATACAGGGCGTCGTGCTCGGAGCTGTCCTTGAAGTAAGTGATCTGCAGGTGCAGTACGATGCGCCAGAGCCACACGCTGAACAAGGTGGTCTTCCCTCTCGATAGTGCCACGTGGCCAGACAGAGTCCTGACACCTTGCAACTGTACATTCTCGTGACACCCGCAGCAAATGATCGTGTACAGTGGCTATGTTCCTTCTAAATCTTTCTGCAATATTGTAGAAGGAACTTCGCACTTCTTGTAGCCCTATTCCACGACCACATTCAAACTCAACGCGATGTTCATAATGGCGTTTTCTCGTCTTGAAGGCATTGTTGATGAACATCAACTCACCATGTCCAATTTCAAAGGTAACTAACGCTCACGACCAATACAGCGTGTATTTAAAGCAAACCTAATTTGCATCCTCATAGTGGCGTTACTATGGCCACTCTTATGCGACTGGCGTGAAATTTGGATAAACATTGTTTTTCAGATGTAGAAACACGCCTACCAACATTCGATTATGTTTCACAGCTCCTTCCTGGAGTGGCAACTTTTTCCATTAGAGTATTTGGCAAACCATTCACCATACTGATGAACCATCACTTGCGAAGCTCCGCCGGAATGACTGCAGCGCCTTAGACCGCTCGGCTAATCCCGCGCGGCGTTAAGCTTCTACAGGAGGACCTACCTTTGATGCTCATTGTAGTGAAGAGCATGTTGCAATTCGAGCAGAATGCTAGGATCCACCAGGAGCACCATACAGAGGCTCACTGATAAGATATAGACTCAGGGTGCTGTAGTCGGCTCCAGTGGGATCTTCCGAAACAGCAGGTGACTGTTTCTCCAGGAGAGGGGGCACTACCAGGAGCTGCGTTGGATGAAACGTGACGTAGTGGTTAGCGTTGCTGAATGCCGTGCTGTTGGGTACCAGTTTTAAACCAACTACTCGAAAATATTTAATACGTACTATCTGTCATTTGTGGAAAGTTCTTGAGACGTCCTATGTTTGTAATGTTCGTATGTTCAGGAATAGTCGATGGTTTGATAAATACCACCATTCCGGAATATTCTGTGTTTAAATAAATAACTAACCCCTCTATCCAGGAGGTCAGCTCTGTTGTGGCTGATTGTTTTCAGGTCTCAGAGTTGCACCTAATTAACTGCAGAATGCTGTTCTAGGTAGTCTGTTGTCCGTCATTCTCGCTAAAAGGCAAAAATGCAATCTTATCTTCGTTAGCACCTCAACGATGTTGCGATATTTCTCGTGATTCTTCACCTTTTATTGTCCTCCATTATGTTATTTTCATGACATAGAGGTTCAAAAATTTTCCTTACTATTTTCCTTTGAAATATTAATTGGTTTTCTTCATCTTTCTTTCAAAAAAATGTTCAAATGTGTGTGAAATCTTATGGGACTTAACTGCTAAGGTCATTAGTTCCTAAGCTTACACACTACTTAACCTAAATTATCCTAAGGACAAACACACACACCCATGCCCGAGGGAGGACTCGAACCTCCGCCGGGACCAGCCTTACAGTCCATGACTGCAGCGCCCATAGACCGCTTGGGTAATCTCGCGCAGCCATCTTTCTTTCAAAATATTAATGGTTCACTCGTATAATGTTACGAGTATATCGATCTCTTGATATAAACAAATTTAGGCTATACTGATAAAACAAAAAACTGTTTTGTTTGCTATTTCTATTTGAGCATCTATTTCTATATCCGTTTTACTGTTATTACTAAAAGATCTCCCTAAGTACTTGAAACGGTAAACTGTCTTGAAAGTGAATCCATCTAAGGCCAAATATTCATCGCCTTGAATTTTCGTGCTTTCAGATACTGTGTTTCCTTAATCAAACACATTATCCTATTTTCTCAGGGATTAAAAATAATTTTGGACCACTCTGATAAATTCTGTTTAGGAATTACTTATGAATTCAACATCATCTATGTAGGGAAGTAAAGTTCACCCCATGTAGTTGAATCCTTTGTGGGGTAGTTTTAGCAAACTCTCTATCGACCTTCTCTAAGACACGGTTAAATAAAATATGTGAAGTATTGGCCCCTTAGCTCAGTCTGGTATATACCTTAAAATTTTCAGTTTCTCCTACAAGTATCTTTATGCAACACAGAGTTTTGTCTATACACCTTTAACTAAAGTGATTAACTTCGATGGTGTTTCAGATTCTCTCGTTACAAGTAGGAGTGTTTGTCAGAATATGCTATCATAGGCCTTTTTGAAACCTAGAAGCAATACGTGGACGTCTACAGTGAGTCACACTCCCTCTCAGTCATTTGTCTCAGAGTGGTTCTCTTAATATTAGTTCCCATCAGCTTCGGGAAGCAGCCTTGGGAATACCTCTTCCAATAGTCGTACCTCATTTCTTATTTCCCATGTATTGTACGCTTGCCTTAACAGCCACAGGTGGCTGGGGGACATGACGTCCTCTTGTCGGGAGAGCAGCACTCCTGCGTCAAGTCGGTTCTGTAATGTGTCCACTGCTTCTCCATTGAAGAGGTGCAGTGTCATCATAATTACTGTAGCCATTCTTAATAGTACACCACTCTTCCAGTGCTGGTCATACATTGTTAATTACTATATCGAGAACCGTATTACCATAGCATATTCCCATTCACTTACAAACGTCCCTTCACAAAACTGCAACAAGACCCCCAAAATCACAACAACTCCACTACAAAAGACCATGACACAACTGTAACCTGTTAATAAAGCCTCCATAATTTCATATCTACTGACGTGATCTGAGTGTGCAAGGTGTTCTGTGTACATTCTGCTTGTCAGCCCTCACTTCCTTCCTTCCCTTCTTAGTTCTAACTTTCTCTGCAGGTAAAAACACTGGCACTTGTGGTAAAGTGTCTATAGTACTTTTAAAAGGCTTAAAGTGTCATAGATGAAAAATGGAAGTTCTCATCAGTAATAAACTTCACATTTACAGATAATGTGATTTTTGTGAACTGATATGGCCGTGGATACCGTGTAAGGAATTTTTTTGGTGTCCTGTTGTGTTAGGGGTTCGTCATCATAACCAATTAACCAATTTCATACCAAGTTAGCTTAATAACACTTCATTCTATCTATTCTTGACGCTTGAACACTTTCATATTCACTTTATGTTCCCGTTTCTACACATCTCATAGAAATTTCGCAAATTTCTTCACTGACTGCCGATTTTCCCAACTTTAAGCTTAACCATTTTCAGAAGGAGATAGCATCTTTCTCCTGTGTACCACCTTGTACAGCAAGAGCCCAACACTCTCGCGCACTTCGGAATTGCACACAACTATTACGTAGGGCAGCTAAATATTCCAGTCGTTGTGACTGCTGTTCATATAACAAGTAAACATTTTACCAATAGTATGTGGACCTGTTATACTCTTCCATTTGATGGAAGGTGGACGGGAGTACTTCTTAGCTTCTGGTTTCTCAGTAGGTGGCACAGGTGTTTAATCAGATCATCCATGAAGCTGATGCCTTGGTCTGTAATTATTGTGTTTGGAACACCAAACGTTAGTAACCAGTTACCTGCAGTTACCTGTGCCAGTGTACTCACTTGTTGATTCAGAATTGCAGCTATCGCAACATAAAATGAGAAGTCGTCCATGATGGGTAACACACAGTGGTTACCTGCTGGTGTTAGGTTGGATGGACTCACAATGTCCATCCCCATCATTTCAAATGAGAGTGGCACATTGTGTGTATAGTATGCAATTTCTCACACTCTTGTCAACCTCCTGTGTCCTTGTTCAGCAACAGTGTTGTTCTGGTATTCGGCGATCAGTTGCCCTTCATCCTCTATGAGCTGCTGATACATGATCATACATTTCCTTGAACACTTCATTACCTGATAGCTGCGTGTATTAAAGTGTGCCCCAATCTTTCTCATCCTATGCAATAACCCAACATGCATAACAAACTACAGCTGTGTCCTAAATAGCTGGCAATCTGCATTAGAGATATGCCCTTCTGACAAGCACTTGTACATCTCCAATCTTTCTGCGTAACACATTGTATTGTTATGTTTCCTGAACGGTTTGTGTACCATCTAGTAATCTAATTCACGTAACTTCAACCACAATTAGTCAATCTCACAGAAGGGTTCTCCAAGCCTAATAACCATTTTAACGCTGTATAGTCCATTATAACACTATATTTTCTGCTATACAGGTAACACAGAAAACAAGTAATACCATGTGTGACTCTCAGGATCTCGTTATCTATGGTCCAGTAATTGTGTTCGGCTTTATTCAACTGCCTTGGTGCATATGCTACTGGGAGTTCCATGCTATTCACATCCTGACGTAGAATGCGTCCTATAGACTGGCTGCTTGTATCACAGGACAGGAAAACTCTTTTCTATAGTTTGAAAACATTAATACCAGGCTCATTGTTAGTTCCCCATTCAATTTCTCAAATATGGTTTGGCAGTCATTGTTTCTACTGGAATTTTACACCATTTGTTAACAAATGATTAATGGTCTGTGACAGATTTTATATTATAATTTCATAGGCCGAGAGTGGATTGAAGTTGTTTCACACTCGGCAGCAGTAAGAGATCATTATAGTGTATATCAGTCTTGGTACAACCTTCACTTCATAGTGGCTGATCATATGACCTGGATAGTTTACTTCTGTGGAAGCAAAGTGACACAGTTTAGTACTTATCGTTAAGCATTGCCAAACCCAATCTCTTAAACACTTCCTCAGTTGCTGTGCGTGATCCTGTAGAACTTTAGAAAACACAATAATATTATCTAAATAGATCATACACTGAGGCGATTTTAGTCTCCTTAGCACCGCATTTAATGGTCTTGGGAATGTGACAGGCACATTCGTAAACCAAAATGGCATCCACTGATATTGGGAGTGCCCCCATGGAATAGTGAATAGGACATTTGGCCTGTTATCTGAAACTACTTCCTACAGATGATACCTACTCATTAAATCCATCATGGGTAAATAGTTCATTGCCTCAGGTTGTCCAATGTTTCTGTTGGGTTCGGTATAGGATATGCATCAGTCACTGTGGTTTACTCGATTTAAAAATGGCGACATGTCGACTGATGGCAACCCTCGTTCTGGACGTCCATCAACTGCGGGAATAGACGAACATACTGAAAAAATTCGAGAGCCTTTGCTCACAGACCATCGAAAGGCAACTGATCAACGGTCAGAGATTAGTGGGTTATCTTGGAGCTCAGTTCTGCGAATTTTGACACGAGATATGAGAACAAAAAGGGTTGCTGCCAAGTTCGTTCCTTGGGTTTCGACTGACAATCAAAAGGAACGTCGAGTTGAAACATGTCGTGCTTGGAGATAACAGCTAGAAACTGATCCAGATTTTTCTGACAAAGGTCATTACTGGTGATGAATCATGGTGCTATGGTTACGACCGAGAAACAAAGCAACAGTAAAGCCAATGGAAGACGTCATCGTGACCCTGTCCAAAAAAAGTCATCCAAACACCAAAACAGCGCCGATCTGCCTTTTTTGATGCCAAGGGTATAGTTGGCATAGTTCGTACAGAGTTTGTTCCCTCGGGTCAGACCGTCAATCAAACCTTTTATTTGGAAGTTTTAAGAAGACTGCACAACAGTGTTTGTCAAAAAATACTCAATATGTGGTAGACAGGAGACTGGTTCTTGCACCATGACAGCGCACCTGCACACACAGCCATCTCTGTTAGACAGTTTTTGGCTAAAAATGGCATGGTTCCGCCACCGCACGCACGTTACTCGCCTGAGCTGGCTTTGTGCGACTTTTTCTTATTTCCACACATGAAAGGGGGCATAAAAGGACACCGATTTTATAACACTGAAGAAGTCATTGAAAAAACGAGAGTCAGTCTAAAGATGACTTCAAAAAATGTTTCGAACAGTGGACGCACAGGTGGGACAAATGTATTGGTTGTAATGTACAGTATTTTTAGGGGGACAAGGTTGTTTTTTAAACAACTTGATAATATATAGCTTTTAAAACATAAATCTGGTTTTTTGGGGTACTCCTCATATATGTTGTTCCATCTGATGATTTCTTTGGCATAATGGCTCAACATAGGCTATAATTCTTTCCAACAATGGCATCCTTCAGCTGTTGATCGACGAATTCAACCATTGTTGGTAGCCAGTGCTGAGATACACTGTTTGGTTTCTTGTAGACAGGAGAATTATCTCCTTTCATGATTTTATGCTGTGTCACTGGTAACTATCCACAACACTGAACAAATCTGTAATTCATATTAATAGAGTTTCAACAGCTACCCTATCTTTCCCTTTTAAATCCTGTATTTTTTTCACATAATGCAGATACATTTATGATTTGCTAGTGGCAAAGGAGCCACATGACCAATCTAAATCGTTCTCGTCGAAGACGTCCAAATTGCAATAAGCATTTCTTTTGGTGGATCCATCTTGTCAGAACAAAAATTATCCACACTCACCGGAACCACTCAGTCTCCATCTACTTCCTGCACATGTGTCACACTGCTACATACAAAACAATGCGAAGTCTGGTCTGTACCCACACTGATCCATAGCAGTTTTCCCATAACTCTCGATATTTTATCATGCGAATTGAGCTTTAATGAAAGTTTGTGTAGTTTAGTTTGATCCACCTACATATTTGGCGAATGTTACGACAATGAATCATTTGCAGCAGTCATTCCCACCTGGAAAAATATCTTTTAGAGTTCAATATACACTCCTGGAAATGGAAAAAAGAACACATTGACACCGGTGTGTCAGACCCACCGTACTTGCTCCGGACACTGCGAGAGGGCTGTACAAGCAATGATCACACGCACGGCACAGGGGACACACCAGGAACCGCGGTGTTGGCCGTCGAATGGCGCTAGCTGCGCAGCATTTGTGCACCGCCGCCGTCTGTGTCAGCCAGTTTGCCGTGGCATACGGAGCTCCATCGCAGTCTTTAACACTGGTAGCATGCCGCGACAGCGTGGACGTGAACCGTATGTGCAGTTGACAGACTTTGAGCGAGGGCGTATAGTGGGCATACGGGAGGCCGGGCGGACGTACCGCCGAATTGCTCAACACGTGGGGCGTGAGGTCTCCACAGTACATCGATGTTGTCGCCAGTGGTCGGCGGAAGGTGCACGTGCCAGTCGACCCGGGACCGGACCGCAGCGACGCACGGATGCACGCCAAGACCGTAGGATCCTACGCAGTGCCGTAGGGGACCGCACCGCCACTTCCCAGCAAATTAGGGACACTGTTGCTCCTGGGGTATCGGCGAGGACCATTCGCAACCGTCTCCATGAAGCTGGGCTACGGTCCCGCACACCGTTAGCCCGTCTTCCGCTCACGCCCCAACATCGTGCAGCCCGCCTCCAGTGGTGTCGCGACAGGCGTGAATGGAGGAACGAATGGAGACGTGTCGTCTTCAGCGATGAGAGTCGCTTCTGCCTTGGTGCCAATGATGGTCGTATGCGTGTTTGGCGCCGTGCAGGTGAGCGCCACAATCAGGACTGCATACGACCGAGGCACACAGGGCCAACACCCGGCATCATGGTGTGGGGAGCGATCTCCTACACTGGCCGTACACCACTGGTGATCGTCGAGGGGACACTGAATAGTGCACGGTACATCCAAACCGTCATCGAACCCATCGTTCTACCATTCCTAGACCGGCAAGGGAACTTGCTGTTCCAACAGGACAATGCACGTCCGCATGTATCCCGTGCCACCCAACGTGCTCTAGAAGGTGTAAGTCAACTACCCTGGCCAGCAAGATCTCCGGATCTGTCCCCCATTGAGCATGTTTGGGACTGGATGAAGCGTCGTCTCACGCGGTCTGCACGTCCAGCACGAACGCTGGTCCAACTGAGGCGCCAGGTGGAAATGGCATGGCAAGCCGTTCCACAGGACTACATCCAGCATCTCTACGATCGTCTCCATGGGAGAATAGCAGCCTGCATTGCTGCGAAAGGTGGATATACACTGTACTAGTGCCGACATTGTGCATGCTCTGTTGCCTGTGTCTATGTGCCTGTGGTTCTGTCAGTGTGATCATGTGATGTATCTGACCCCAGGAATGTGTCAATAAAGTTTCCCCTTCCTGGGACAATGAATTCACGGTGTTCTTATTTCAATTTCCAGGAGTGTAGTTTTGATAAAGATGAATTTTTACATGATGCTTATTCAGAAAATCCAGCCCTAGGATGGTGCAATATACCCCACTGACATGACCCAATACCACCGTATATTCCCGAAAATTCATATGCCTCAAACTGAGCAAGGTTAATCCCAATGATGCAACATCATTGTCCACTACTCGAAGTAATGAGAATTCGGTGTCTCCCTACCCAAGAGATCCACACTAGTGACCAACACATAAATCCTTAAGACCACCATGTAATGATCCGTTAATCACGCTAACCAACTAACACTCTGCCTCTGCGAACAATTTTGTAGCATTACTCCATACTGCGAATGCTGTCTGACATTTTAGACAGTCTGATTGGAGCTTAAGAAACCCATGCCCTGATGCTGTCCACTTTGATTTTTATTCTGACAGTCGAGTGCCTGATGTCCCACCACCCACACTCACAGCAGTGCGGTTGGTGGCATTGTTTCTGAATGTGGCCCACATATCCACACTTACAGCACTTCACTTCTCAGGAAAAACACTCCATGTATCCTGCACCCAAGTAACCATGTCTAGTTATCCCAATTGCGTAGAAATCTCAGTGACAGCAGCTAGATCCTTACGATTCTCTCTCCACACCCTCCTTGACATGTGTGGTAGAAGTTCTCTTAAATGTAGATGTAGTACTCTGTGATCTGCCTCTTGCACAATAATGTTATATATTCTGCGTTAACTCATATGTTTGTCACTGATTTTCATGTCTATCTAAGAATGATTTCACCCACGCGTTTTTCTTCTGAGACGTCCTGTTATGTTGTTCCCTGAAGCATTTATGGCTCTATTCGTCTTGTGGTAGCGCTGATAAGACTCCCTTCTTGAGTTGTTCAACTGTGTGCAACTTACTAAGCCCCTCATGACACACAAAGTGCATCTTTACCTAGCTGACCAATTGTAGCTTGGTCATGTGCAAAAGTATTTTGTCCAGCCAATCATCCAGACCAGCAGCAACTTCCAGATTCTCAATAAACGCATAAACATCGTCAGTCCCTGTTCTCGATAAATGAGCTACTAGACTAGCCACCATGGATGCACAGAAGGGACAGGTACACTGAATGAAGCCCAGCAAATTCGTCCTGTCTACACGAGTTATCTACCATCAAAGCATCCACCTGCTTACGTAATGCCACATTCTTCTCCGATAATTCCGCCTTTTGATTCACCCACATCCTGCGTCTTCATTGCTGGTGTTTCTGGCATTTTTACAATTTGTATCTACCAAGTAATGCAATATATATAAAGCTCATCACACATTAACAAAGCAAGGACAGCTATCGCAAACACTTGGATGTGAATGAAAAAAAAAATGGCAATAGTCCATATGACATATCAACAGCCCATTTAGATTCTGAGCACTGATGCGCCTCATGCCTAGAACATCAGCAAGTACTACATGTAGGTACAATATTGTCACCTCGCTGCCCTTAAATAGTACTCCCTACTATTTCATCCAAACAGCAATAAACTTAGTGGTCCCTCAGATCTCACAAATTGTATCTTCCTGTTCCTCTGCACGTCACTTCTGTCTACTATGGATATGTACAAAACAAAAAGACCCAAAAATTATGAAAATTCACTCACCATAACTGTATTGTTGTACTGTACATTGCGGTTGGAGGCATGATCTTGGACCCAGATGCAGATATCAGTGACCACTTGTGATACAACATATAAAAACCAGGGTGGCAGGCCTCTATGGTTGGTTGACATAGTTAAGGATCCAGTAGCTCAACACCCTAGGTGGGGTAGCAATAGGGTTGTGGGTGGTCACCCAGATAATTATCCAACGAATTGTCATGGAAACCTCATTCCTAAAACATTGAATTATCATATATCAACCAAAATAATAGTGATGATACTCAGAGAAGCCAAGGTGCCATGGATGAAAGCAGTGGGTAACCTGCAAAGAAGTGCAACCCTCAGCAGGTGGCCTGATAGCTTGCAGCTTCATATGACCGATGGAGTAATGATGCATTGACTCGGCGAGACCACTGACCATAGCAGCAGACAGTGGCCCACCGTGAAAGCTGTCCATTTGTACAAGAGTGGACACACTATAGCATTCAGAATCGTTCTGTGGTCGCTACATGGATTTGGTGCTTCACAGTAGCAGCAGTGTCTGCTGACACGAGCAGATATGGCTAAGTGGCTGCACTACTATGGGCTTGATCTGTTGGCCCTTAGATGGCCCGCCAGTTGTAGGATGCTAAGGCGACAGCATTGATATCGATGTGAGAAGCAGGGCCATAGCTAGCAGTGGCAGAGTCCGGATCTGGTGACTCATTGATCCATGTAGACTTGTAGATATGTACACCATTCGTTGGTCCCACTTAGAGCAGGTGGCTGTCAGACTGCAAAGCCTCTGCCTAAAAGTGAGGAGTATTTATTCAGGGTTGACTCATCCTTGTTTTATTAAAGCATTGGTTTCTGCCACGTAAGCCGTAACAAAGCTATTGTTCTGGCGTGAAGCAATCAGATCACCTACGTCACAGCGGCTCTGCCTTTCTGCTGCATCAATATTATTAAGTCTATGGTCCCTCTGTTCGGCTGAGCATGTGGTAACCATCTAGATGTCTTGGAGACAGTACTTGTCATAAAAGCAGGTGTAACTTCACTTGTCTGGACAGAGCTAACCTGATTCTGTGGCCTTTTGAATTAGCTGTGGAAGATGTATCAGTTTTGCTCAGCCATCCTCAGTGAATTACGTGAACATTTTGAAGGCCTCTTCATCTCTGCACAACAACTGCAACCTACGTCCATTTCAATCAACTTGCTGCAGTAAAATCGGGATCCCATCGCTGCCCTACAAATGTTAGCCGGCGTATTTACCACTATTACAAAACTGACGAATCTTTGATACAACAAGATGTGTCCCATCAGCTGAATCTTTCCTTTATTCAAGTTGTGCTTTAAAGCTATTTTCTCCTCGATTCGGTCAGCATCTTTTCATTAGTTATCCAGTATCCCCCTCTAGTCTTCAACAACTATTTGCATTACCACTTTTCAACAGCTTCTATTCTGTTCTTGTCTGGACTGTTTGTTAATTGTCCTCATTTCATTTCTTTGCAAGTCGTTTCGTAACTTTTACATTTATGCTCGAATTCAAGAAATACTCTTTTTCAGCAAAGATTCTCTACTTCCAGTCTACGCTCTGCGCTTTAGCTATCGTCAGTTGCTTTGCTTTCCAAATAACAAAACTCATCTCACACTATCAGTGTCTCATTTTCTAATGTAATTCCCTCAGCGATTCGATTGGATTACATTCCATTACCCTGTTTTTACTTACAACTTCATTTCAAGATACTACCCATCCATTCAAATGCCCTTAGAAGTCATTTGCTGTCCCTGACAGAAAGGAATTACATTACTTCCATGTTTCAGTTTGTGCGCCCTGAACTTCTGTTCATTTCTAAAATCTCTGCTTGGGTTTACTTACTGATTGCTCAACGTAAAGAATGAATAACATGGAGGATCAGTGGCAATCGTCCCACTCCACTCTCAATTACAGCTTCGATTTCATGACCTGATACTCTTACAACAGCAGTGTGGTTTCCGTACAAGTTGTGTACAACCTATAACTTATGGTGTTTTATCCCTCCTAAATACAGGATTTCAAAGATCATGTTCCACTCAATAATGTCAAAAGCTTTCTCTAAATCTACAAATGCTGTAACTGAAAATTTACTTTTTTCCATCTGTCATGTGAGAGAGTTCCTACACTTTCTCAGGAATCCAAACTGATCTCCGTTGAGGTCAACTTCTAGAAACTTTTCGAGTCTCTATTTTCCAACCGTGACTTATTGAACTTATATCTCTGCAATATTTGCACCTGTTAGCACCAGTATTCTTAGGAGGTAGTATTACTACATTCTCATCAAAATCTGAGGATATTTCGCCTTTCTCAAATATCTTTTATATCTGCTGGAATAGTTTTGTAACAGAGTTTCCTTCGAAAGATCTTAATGACTATGAGGGATTTTTGTCTACTCCAGGTGTCCTGTTTTCATTTCAATCCTTCATTGCTTTGTCAGACTCATCTCGTAGTACCACAACTTCTGTGTTATCTTCATCTACTTCTTCTTCTCCTCCTACCATAATACTGTTCACATATTCGATTCCCTTGCAAAACCCTCCATTCCTTCTGCCTTTCAGCCATCCCTTGTTTTCTTACAACACTGCTTTTATCTTTCTATTCTTCATGTATGAATGTAGAGCTTGACACTTTTTCTCTTCACATTTGAACTTTGGGACTTCGGACTTTCCATCAGCCTCAATTTGCGGAAGTCTGTATTCCCTTTAGTCTGTTTCATTTTCTGCATGTATGAGGTTCCTGTTTTCATACTTTCAGTTCAGTGTCTCATGTGTTAGCCAAAAATTTCCAATGAGCCCTGTCTTTTTACCTATTTCATCCTCTGATGCATTCACAGTTACATTTCCCAAACCTGCCCGTACCATCTTCTGTTATGTACATGATACTTTTATTATCAACACTAAATTGGTTGTTGATATTTACAGTGAGCGGCGAAAGAATGGAAAAGCGGACAAGCTGTCCAAAACCACAACTGAAGATGTGAGCTCTAAGAAAAGCAGCATACTTCCAATGACATCAAAAGAGATATCCGCAGGTAAACACAGAGAAGTAAATCCACTGTTGCCAAAGCTGGCAGCTGGGGGTCCAGGTTCATCAATTGTCGATATCTCCATAGAAGATGATCAATTTTATTCACTAAGGCAAGTACAGCGTTATTATTCGTTAGAAATTTCAGTAGAGACTACAATATTAATAGTACTCAGCGGGAATTACTATGAAGTTGTTCTGTAAAATGTTATTTATCTGGTCATGAACCAACTTTTTGCTCCTTAAGCAACTAATCAGTTGACAACTGAATAATGCAAACACAGATACAGTGGCACGTGAAGAAGGCGTATGCTATACACAGGAGAGACAAAAGCATGGTGAGATGCAGAACGTTTATGTAGGAAAAAACTACTCTTAAATTTCACCATGGAAATTGTTACCTTTAACTCTGGAATTTACATAAACTGTAAATTCTACTTTATTTCCATCTGTTGTTAAACATTACGGAATTCACGTCAAGCCTTTAGTTTGCATTTTAGTGAAATGTAACTATTTCTGCATGAAATAAAAATGCAGCACTTTCTTCCATGAACACTTTATGTTACACAACTTTATCTGCCGTATGTAACATCTTTACACGTTGCATTTCGTTTTAGCTATGTTTGCGACATTCAGTTGTCATCTGGAGCCAAAAGCCAGTTTGTAACCAAATAAATTATATTTTATTGCACAGCAAGAATGTGTTTCCTGCTCAGTATTATTGTCATCTTGACGGAAAAATTAGTTACAAATTTACTGTAACCACATACAATTTAGTTTATTCCGCTATACCTTTCAGAGATATAACTATGCATCTTGAGGCGAGTAAATGTCAATTGGTCTACATTAAACGGAATATAATTACTGCAATATGATCACTAATTTGTTTGCTGATGCTTACAGTGAACAGGAGGAAGGTGGAAGATCGGAAGAAAAGTCTAGAATCCCAATTAAGAATGGTAACTGTCCAGTCGACAGCAGACATCCAACGGTGTCCGAAGAGACAGGCCTGGATGAAGAGTTAGTTTTGGACCAACTGCTCTCGCACCTGGCAGATGATGACATGGATTTTGACTTCTCCCTTCTAATGGAGGAAGAGGAGTTTTATTCACTGAGGCAAGTACCTGACTTATTCTTCATTCTCACTATAGCCGACATATTAGCCCCAAAAAATCAGATAGTATCGTAACATTTAAAACTATTCTTGTTAATTCTTCAGTCTCAGTTACAAATACTTAACTGCATGACATGTTTCGATCTCTCTGGATCACCTTCATATTTAAAACAAAGTGAAACGAAAAATGCACTGTCTGATACCTTACAATGAGTAGGAAGGAACTGCACATAACTGAAGAATTTACCTATGTACTTGGGTCAGCAACTGGTCTTGTGTGAGAACCTTATGTTAGAGTACTATGTTAAGCAACTGCGGTCAGTGTTTTAAATTAATGTTTACTGGAGATAGTTGTGAGGGGTGAAGGAAAGAGGAGAATAGGCGGAAAGGGCAAAATGGGCCTATGGTGATTGGGAGAGTGGAAAGAAAAGAGGCAGCGGGAGTGGTAAGGGTGTAAAGCGTTGTGTCTTATACTAAAATTATTGTTGTGGTTGTGGTCTTCAATCCAGAGACTGGTTTGATGCAGCTCTCCATGCTACTCTATCCTGTGCAAGGTTCTTCATCTCCCAGTAGCTACTGCAACATACGTCCTTCTGAATCTGTTTCGTGTATTCATCTCTTGATCTCCCTCCAAGATTTTTACCCTCCACGCTGCCCTCGAATACTAAGATCCCTTCTTCTAGTCAAGTGTGCCACAAATTTCTCTTCTCCCCAGTTCTATTCAATACCTCCTCGTTAGGTATGTGATCTACCCATCTAATCTTCAGCATTCTTCTGTAGCACCACATTTCGAAAGCTTCTATTTTCTTTTTGCTTAAACTATTTATCGTCCACGTTTCACTTCCATACATGGCTACACTCCATACAAATACTTTCAGAAATGACTTCCTGACACTTAAATCTATACTCGATGTTAACAAATTTCTCTTCTTCAGAAACGCTTTCCTTGCCATTGCCAGTCCACATTTTGTATCTCCTCTACTCCGCCCATCGACAGTTATTTTGCTCCCCAAATAGCAAACCTCATATACTACTTTTAAGCGTCTCATTTCCTAATCTAATACCCTCAGCATCACCAGATTTAATTCGAACACATTCCATTATCATCGTTTTGCTTTTGTTGATGTTCATCTTACATCCTCCTTTCAAGACACTGTCCATTCTGTTTAGCTGCTCTTCCAGGTCCTGTGCTCTCTCTGACAGAATTACAATGTCATCGGCGAACCTCAGAGTTTTAATTTATTCTCCATGGATTTGAATTCCTGCTCAGAATATTTTTTTTGTTTCCTTTACTGCTTGATCAATATACAGATTGAATAACATCGGGGATAGGCTACAACGCTGTATCACTCCTTTTCCCAACCACTGCTTCCCTTTCATGCCCCTCGCCTCTTATAACTGCCATCTGGTTTCTGTTCAAATTGTAAATAGCCTTTCGCTCTCTGTATTTTACCCCTGGCACCTTCAGAATTTGAAAGAGAGTATTCCAGTCAACATTGTCAAAAGCTTTCTCTAAGTCTACAAATGCTAGAAACGTAGGTTTGCCTTTCATTAATCTATTTTCTAAGATAAGTCGTAGGGTCAGTATTGCCTCACGTGTTCCAACATTTCTACGGAATCCAAACTGATCTTCCCCGAGGTCGACTTCTACCAGTTTTTCCATTCGTCTATAAAGAATTCGTGTTAGTATTTTGCAGCCATGGCTTATTAAACTGATAGTCGGTAATTTTCACATCTGTCAACACCTGCTTTCTTTGGGATTGTAATTATTATATTCTTCTTGAAGGCTGAGGGCATTTCGCCTGTCTCATACATCTTTCTCACCAGATGGTAGAGTTTTGTCAGGGCTGGCTCTCCCAAGGCAGTCAGTAGTTATAATGGAATGTTGTCTACTCCCGGGGCCTTGTTTCGACTTAGATCTCTCAGTGCTCTGTCAAACTCTTCACGCAGTATCATATCTCCCATGTCATTATCATCTACATCCTCTTCCATTTCCATAATATTGTCCTCAAGAACATCGCCCTTGTATAGACCCTCTATATACTCCTTCCACCTTTCTGCTTTTCCTTCTTTGCTTAGAACTGGGTTTCCATCTGAGCTCTTGATATTCATGCAAGTGATTTTATTTTCTCCAAAGGTCTCTTTCATTTTTCCTGTAGGCAGTATCTATCTTACCCCTAGTGATATACGCCTCTACATCCTTACATTTGTCCTCTAGCCATCCTTGCTTGGCCATTTGGCACTTCCTGTCGATCTCATTTTTGCGAAGTTTGTATTCCTTTTTGCCTGCTTCATTTACTGCATTTTTGTATTTTCTCCTTTCATCAATTAAATTCAGTATCTCTTCTGTTACCCAGGGATTTCTATTAGCCCTTGTCATTTTACCTACTTGATCCTCTGCTGCCTTCATCATTTCATCCCTCAAAGCTACCCATTCTTCTTCTACTGTATTTCTTTCCCCCATTCTTGTCAATCGTTCACTAATGCTCTCCCTGAAACTCTCTACAATTCTGTTTCTGTCAGTTTATCCAGGTCCCATCTCCTTAAATCCCCACCTTTTTGAGGTTTCTTTAGTTTTAATCTACAGTTCACAACCAATAGATTATGGTCAGAGTCCACATCTGCCCCTGGAAATGGTTTACAATTTAAAACCTGGTTCCTAAATCTCTGTCTTACCATTATAAAATCTATCTGAAACCTGTCAGTATCTCCAGGTTTCTTCCATGTATACAATCTTCTTTTATGATTTTTACCAAGTGTTACCTATGATTAAGTTATGCTCTGTGCAAAATTCTACCAGGCGGCTTCCTCTTTCATTCCTTACCCCATACTACGTTTCCTTCTCTTCCTTTTCCTACTATCGAATTCCAGTCACCCATGAATATTAAATTTTCGTCTCCCTTCACTATCTGAATAGTTTCTTTTATCTCATCATACATTTGACTAATCTCTTCGTCATCTGCGGAGCTAGTCGGCATATAAACTTGTACTGCTGTGGTAGGCGTGGGCTTCGTATCTATCTTGGCAACAATAATGCGATCACTATGCTGTTTGTAGTAGTTTACCCGTATTCCTACGTTTATATTCATTATTAAACCTACTCTTGCATTACCCCTATTTGATTTTGTATTTATAACCCTGTATTCACCTGACCAGAAGTCTTGTTCCTCCTGCCACCGAACTTCACTAATTCCCAATATATCTAACTTTAACCTATCCATTTCCATTTTAAATTTTCTAACCTTCCTGCCCGATTAAGGGATCTGACATTCCACGCTCCGACCGGTTGAACGCCAGTTTTCTTTCTCCTGATAACAACGTCCTCCTGAGTAGTCCCCGCCAGGAGATTCGAATGGGGGACTATTTTACCTCTGGAATATTTTACCCAAGCGGACGCCATCATCATTTTACCATACAGTAAAGCTGCATGCCCTCGGGAAAATTACGGCTGTAGTTTCCCATTGCTTTCAGCTGTTCGCAGTATCAGCACAGCAAGGCCGTTTTGGTTAATGTCACAAGGCCAGATCAGTCAATCATCCAGACTGTTGCCCCTGCAACTACTGAAAATGCTGCTGCTCCTCCTCAGGAAACACACGTTTGTCTGGCCCTTCAACAGATACCCCTCCGTTGTGGTTGCACCTATGGTACGGCTACCTGTATCGTTGAGGCACCCAAGCCTCCCCACCAACGGCAAGGTCCATGGTTCATGGGGGGAACTAAAATTATAAAACATATAATTATGTAAAAATTCTCGTTAGAATATCAGTAGCGTAGAACAGTGGGCGCGTAAACCGAAAAAAACATGAAATGGTAAACATGTTCATTATTCATTACAGAATTCAATTCCTACTACAGTAGTATGAATGCTGATGGAAATTACTGTCCTGCGTTTGTGCAGAATTTTACTTATTTGGTCATCAGCCACCTTTAGAGTACTTAAGCAAATAACTGGTGACAATTTAATTATGCAAAACACGTAAAATGACATGTGAAGTACACATATACTGCATGTTGTTGTTGTTGTGGTCTTCAGTCCTGAGACTTGAGGCGAGTAAATGTCAATTGGTCTACATTAAACGGAATATAATTACTGCAATATGATCACTAATTTGTTTGCTGATGCTTACAGTGAACAGGAGGAAGGTGGAAGATCGGAAAAAAAGTCTAGAATCGCAATTAAGAATGGTAACTGTCCAGTCGACAGCAGACATCCAACGGTGTCCGAAGAGACAGGCCTGGATGAAGAGTTAGTTTTGGACCAACTGCTCTCGCACCTGGCAGATGATGACATGGAGCAAACGGATTTTGACTTCTCCCTTCTAATGGAGGAAGAGGAGTTTTATTCACTGAGGCAAGTACCTGACTTATTCTTCATTCTCACTATAGCCGACATATTAGCCCCAAAAAATCAGATAGTATCGTAACATTTAAAACTATTCTTGTTAATTCTTCAGTCTCAGTTACAAATACTTAACTGCATGACATGTTTCGATCTCTCTCGATCACCTTCATATTTAAAACAAAGTGAAACGAAAAATGCACTGTCTGATACCTTACAATGAGTAGGAAGGAACTGCACATAACTGAAGAATTTACCTATGTACTTGGGTCAGCAACTGGTCTTGTGTGAGAACCTTATGTTAGAGTACTATGTTAAGCAACTGCGGTCAGTGTTTTAAATTAGTATTTACTGGAGATAGTTGTGAGGGGTGAAGGAAAGAGGAGAATAGGCGGAAAGGGCAAAATGGGCCTATGGTGATTGGAAGAGTGGAAAGAAAATAGGCAGCGGGAGTGGTAAGGGTGTAAAGCGTTGTGTCTTATACTAAAATTATTGTTGTGGTTGTGGTCTTCAATCCAGAGACTGGTTTGATGCAGCTCTCCATGCTACTCTATCCTGTGCAAGCTTCTTCATCTCCTAGTACCTACTGCAGCCTACATCCTTCTGAATCTGCTTAGTGTAATGCCTCTCTTGGTCTCCCTCTACGATTGTTACCCTCCACGCTGCCCTCCAGTACTAAATTGGTGATCCCTCGATGTCCCAGGACATGTTCTACCAACCGATCCCTTCTTCTAGTCAAGTTGTGCCACAAGGTCCTCTTCTCCTCAATTCTATTCAATACCTCCTCATTAGTTATGTGATCTACCCATCTAATCTTCAGCATTTTTCTGTAGCACCACATTTCGAAAGCTTCTATTCTCTTCTTGTCTAAACTATTTATCGTCTACGTTTCACTTCCATACATGGCTACACTCCATACAAATACTTTCAGAAACGACTTCCTGACATTTAAATCTATACTCGATGTTAACAAATTTTTCTTCTTCAGAAACGCTTTCCTTGCCATTGCCAGTCTACATTTTATATCCTTTCTACTTCGACCATCATCAGTTATTTTGCTCCCCAAATAGCAAAACTCCTTTACTACTTTAAGTGCCTCATTTCCTAATCTAATTCCCTTTGCATCACCTGACTTAATTCGACTACATTCTATTATCCTCGTTTTGCTTTTGTTGATGTTCATCTTATCCCCTCCTTTCAGGACACTGTCCATTCCGTTCAACTGCTCTTCCAATATAGTGCATACAAAAGATAAAAAATGATGAGGTACAAATTGTTTACGTAGAAAGATATTACTGTACTTGGTAATTTCAGATGGAAGTGATTACATATAAATAAGAAAGAAAATCCAGTTCTTTACGTGGATGTCGATCTGTCTAGTAACAGAAGACAGATAAAATTGAATTTATAATAGTAATCAAATATTTTCGTAATTGAAACTTAGGCCTAAAACTAAATTAAGATAAAAAACTATTGTATTCGTTTTTAGTTAAGTGTAACTATTTCTGACCGGCCGCGGTGGCCAAACGGCTCTGGGCGCTTCAGTCTGGAACCACGCTGCTGCTGCGGTCGCGGGTTCGAATCCTGCCCCGGGCATGGCTGTGTGTGGTGTCCTTAGGTTAGTTAGGCTTAAGTAGTTCTGAGTTGTAAGGGACTGATGACCTCAGATGTTAAGTCCCATAGTTTTAGAGCCATTTGAACCATTTAACTATTTCTGCATGAAATTAAAATTTACTATTTTCCTTTGTACACATATCATAACTCACAATGATGTATACTTTCTCTATATAATATTTGTGTAGGTCGCATTTCGTTTTAACTGTGGTTGTGACATTCAGTTGTAACGTGATGATGGCCTATGAAGCTAAAAGCCTGTTTGTGACCAAAGAAATAACCTTTTACAGAACAGCATTAATTAGTTTTCTGCTTAATATTGTTTCCATAATGACGGAAAAATAATGTTACAAGATTACTATAATGGTGTTGATAATTCTTCCGGGTTATATGGCCGTGGTCCATGGAATTCTTCTATTCCTAACGTTTCGTCCAATACTACGTTGGACATCCTCAGAGGTATGGCCGGTCCTGGTGAGTCCTGCCGACTGACTCCCATAGTTATAGAGCCATTTGAACCATTTAACTATTTCTGCATGAAATTAAAATGTACTATTTTCCTTTGTAAACATATCATAACTCACAATGATGTATATTTCCTCTATATAATATTTGTGTAGGTCGCATGTCGTTTTAACTGTGGTTGTGACATTCAGTTGTAACGTGATGATGGCCTATGAAGCTAAAAGCCTGTTTGTGACCAAAGAAATAACCTTTTACAGAACAGCAGGAATTAGTTTCCTCCTTAATAATGTTACAAGATTACTATAATGTTGTTGATAATTCTTCCGGGTTATATGGCCGTGGTCAGTCAGTCGGCAGGACTCACCAGGACCAGCCATACCCCTGAGGATGTCCAACGTAGTATATGGAAGAAACGTTAGGAATAGAAGAATTCCAGGGACCACGGCAACAACAGTACCATCCGGTCGTGAAAGCCTTCATTGTATGGTTACTATAATGATTTACAATTTAGATTATTTCTCTACACATTTCAGAGGTATAACCCTACATGTTGAGACAAATATATGTCCATAATGTAGAGTATAATACTTGTATCATGGTCACTAATTAGTTTGTTGTTACTTACAGTGAACAAGGGGAAGATGGAGAGGCGGAAAAGGTGTCTGGAACTGGAAATGAAAATAAGAGTTGTCCAGACGACAGCACACATTTGATGACAGACAAAGGGACAGAAACGGAAGCTGAGGCACAGGAGAAACCGATCATTGACTTCTCGTTGCTGTTGTCTGAAGACGGTTTTCTTCCAATAAGGCAAGTAGAGAGTTAAACTCATTTGCACTAGATTTCACGTATTTGCCTTGAAAGAATCAGCAACTATATTCATATTTACAATAATTCCCATTTATTCTTCAGCCTCAGTTGCACATTTATCGATCTCTCTGGATCATCTTCCTGTCTAAAACAAAGCACAACTGAACATGTACTGTCTTGAATTTTACAATGAGTAGAAAAAGTAGAACAGGCTCTGCTAACAGTATAGCGCGCCTTCCACATCGCTGGCAACGGGTTCTGCACAACGCTGGTGACTACTTTGAAGCATAGTAACAGGTGCAAACATGTAACTCTTTTGTACCGGTTGTAAATAATTAGTTGTCACTATTTAAGCTCCAAACCTCGTACATAAATGGGTAATTGACTGAGTAGTTGCGTGAATAAACTGACATATTTGCGTCAGAACCTAATGCTGAGTACAATGTTTAGCAGAAGTGGTTTACATTATCATTTTCTGGAGGTAGGGGTGTCGAGGAGGCGTTAGGGAGAGGAGGGTGAACGCAAAAATGGAGCTAGGGTTGTTGGGAGAGGGAAAGTATCCAGGGAACGGAAGTAGTAGGCGTGTGATTAGCTTACAAGAAGAGTGCCTTATGCTAAAATCATGAAAATTGTAATTAAGTGAAAAGTAACATTAAAACATGAGTAATGTAGAGCAATAGGTATTTAAATTTTAAATACCATGAAGTAACAAATTCATTAATTACTCTTTAGGGTATTCAATTACAACTAAAATATTATCAGAGCTGAATGGCAATTACTATCCTGATGTTCTGTAAAATGTTATTTATATGTTCAAAAGCAATCTTTAGTCTTCATAAGCTACTGAAGACCACAATTGAATGATCCAAGCACACATAAAAGTGATGTGTGAATTACATATACACTACATACAGAAGTCCAAAGGGATTATTAGACACAGATTCATTAAGAAGGAAAATATACTTGCACTTGTTAATTTGAGATGTAAATGGTTACATTTATCTAAGAATTGAGAAATCCAGTTCCTTATGTGGACGTTGCATTCACTGACAGATGAAAAATAAATTCGAATTTACAATTGTATTCTAATGCGAGGGCCATTCTGAAAGTAACCTCCGGTTGATTTAAAAAAATACACCAAGTTAAATAAAAATATTTTAATATATACATCTTACAACTACATCTTTGCACTATTTTTCTACATAGTCTCCATAGCGATTGAGGCACTTATCGTATCTCTTCACAAGCTTTGAAATTCCTTCTGCATAAAAATCACCCGCTTGTGCCTGGAGCCAGCCTGTGACCGCATCTTTGAGCTCTTCGTCGTCATCAAACCGCTGTGACCCGAGCCATTTCTTCAAATGCATGAAGAGGTGATAATCACTTGGCGCCAGGTCTGGGCTGTAAGGTGGATGGTTGATAACGTCCCACTTGAAGGACTCAAGAAGGGCCGTTGTTCTGCGAGCAGAGTGAGGACGGGCGTTATCGTGCAAAAAAAACGATACCGGAAGTCAGCATACCACGGCGTTTGTTCTGTATAGCCCGTCGTAACTTTTTTATTGTTTCACAGTACACGTCTTGATTAATGGTCGTACCACGTTCCATAAATTCAACCAACAACACCCCTTTGGCATCCCAAAACACCGTTGCCATCAGTTTTCTGGCAGAAAAATCTTGCGAGGCTTTTCTTGGTTTGGTAGGCGAATTTGAATGTGCCCACATCTTTGATTGTTCTTTTGTCTCAGGGTTCACGTACTTAATCCAGGTTTCGTCACCGGTCACGATTCTGTTTAACAATGGTTCTCCTTCGTCCTCATAACGTGACAGAAAGTCTAGTGCAGAGGCCATTCTTTGAGTTTTGTGGTGGTCGGTAAGAATTTTGGGCACCCATCGTGCACAGAACTTACGGTAACCCAATCTTGCTGTCACTATCTCGTACAAGAGAGTCTTAGAAATCTGTGGAAAACCATTAGACAACTCCGACATTGAGAAACGTCGATTTTCACGAACTTTTGCATCAACTGTCTGAACGAGTTCGTCAGTCACCAATGATGGTCTACCACTCCTCTCTTCATCATGAACGTTTTCTCGTCCACTTTTAAATAAACGTACCCATTCATGGACAACTCCTTCACTTATAACTCTTGGTCCGTACACGGCACAAAGCTCACGATGAATAGCTGCTGCAGAATATCCTTTGGCTGTAAAAAACCTTATGACAGCACGCACTTCACATTTGGCGGGGTTTTCTATTGCAGCACACATTTCAAACTGCCAGAAAAACTAAACTAGCGCAGGTACGACGTTCACTCGACCACGGCTTGATGCCGACTGACCTGTTGAGTGCGTGAACGCACAGATGGCGTCGCTACTCCCCCCACAACCCGCACTGTGACCAATCGGAGGTTACTTTCTGAACCGCCCTCGTATTTTTAAAACTGAAATCTAAGAAACTTGTAAAATCAACTTTTTTCATTTGTTGTTAAATATAACGAAAATCACATACAGACTTCAGTTTTCATTTATAGTTAAGTGTAACTATTTCTGCATGAAGTAAAATGCAATGTTTCCCTTTGCAAACACTTAAGATATCATAATTTTTTTATATCTTCTCTACATAATATCTGAATAAGTCACTTGCTATTTTATCTGTTTTTGTGACATTTAGTTATCATATTGTGATGGAGTAATAAGCAAATATCCAGTTTGTTCCATGTAAGCAATATTTTGCAGAGCAGCACGAATGTGTTTCTTACTCAGTACTGTTGTCATGTTGACAGAAAAATAATGTTACAAGTTTACTGCAACCACTTACATTTAGCTTATTGCATTACACGTTTCAGAGGAAATGTAACGAAATGCACATAAAAATTTTAGTTTTCAGTTTTAGTTAAATGTAAGTATTCTTCCATGAAATAGAACGCAATATTTGCCTTTGTAAACACATTATATCTCATAATTTTTTATACTTTCTCTACATAATATCCACGTCACATGCTGTTTGTGACATTCCGTTGTCACATGATGATGGCTTAATAAGAAAATAGCCAGTATGTGACAATGTAAGTAATATTTTGCATAACAGCAGAAACATATTTCCTACTAAGTACTGCTGCCATATTGACAGAAGAATAATGTTACGAGTTTACAGCAACCATTTACAATTTAGTTATTGCATTACACCTTTCAGAGGTGAACCCCTGTATGTTAGGGCGAATATATGTCTGTTGATAAACATTACCCAGATTTTCAACAATCAAGAGAAAGATAGATTCCTACTTAATGTAAAGATTAAAACGGCAACACTCATAATTAAAAGACACTTGCGCGTAAAGCTTTTGAGCACTGTCTTCGTCAGAAAAAGAGAAACACGCGCCATTCACTCACACAAGCAAGGACTTCGTACGCACACATGACCAGCAACTCCAGCAGCTCAGGAGAGAATGTAAATCAGCATTGTAGTCTGACCCGACCTTCCAGAGTTGGCGGTTAGGTGTGCATGAGTGTGCTTGCTTGTGTGAATGAATGGTGTGTGTTTCTCTTTTTCTGATGAAGGCTGTGGCCAAAGCTTTATGTGTTAGTATGTTTTAATTGTGCATATCTGTAACTTAACGTATAATCTTTACGGTAAATAGGACTCTATCTTTTCCAGCATTGTTGATATTCCTACCTGGAGTTTCCATTGTTTGATTGAATAGAGTATAATACTTGTATTCACCAACTAATTTCTCAACGCTTACAGCGTGCCGGGACATAAAGAAGAAGCAGGGAACCTCTCTACAATCGCAATTGCAAATGAGAGCTCAATAGACAGCAGCATTTATCCGATGTCTGGGACAGATGAAGATTTCGAAGTGAGCACACTGCTGTCACAAAGCACAGATGTGGACGAGGAGACACCGATCATTGACTTACCCTTGCTACCAGAAGAAACTGATATTATTCCAGTAAGGTAAGTACAAAGTTCTTATTAATTCCCAGTATTGATGACATATCCATGCTTAGGGAATATACACCTGTACTGATATTAAAAACAATTCCCATTTTGTCATCAGTCTCAGTTGACATTTATAATTACATGACTTTCGATATATGTGGACCACCTTCAGATAAGTGTTTTAAAGTGGTATCCACTGCAGGTTGGGGTGTTCTGAGTGGTGTAAAGGGAGGAGTGCGAAGGGAGCAAACTAGCTAGGATGACTGAGATAGGGGAAAAGATACGGGGAAGTGGAGTAGTAGGGATGTCATTAGTTTAGCAAAAGATGGTATAACTCAAAAATTATAAAAATATGAATTGCAGAAAAATTGTCATTTGAAAATGAATAATTTATGTAAACTATAACTTCCACGAAATATTAAATTTGTGCATTTTTCATTATTTATTAGAGACTTCAATTGCAACTACAGTATAATCAGTGCTGAACGGATATTACTATCCTGGTATCCTGTAAAATGTTACTTATTTGGTCACAAGCAAGATTTAGTCTACTTAAGCTACACAGACGACAACTGAACGATGCAAAAACACATAAAAATGATGTGTGAAATACATCTATGTCATAAGTGAATGACCAGTTTGTGACCATATAAATAATATTTCGTAAAACAACAGGAATGCGCTTCCTAGTCAGTATTGTTGTCATGTTGACGGCAAAATAATGTTACAAGTTCACTGTGACCACTTACAATTTATTTTACTGCATTATACGTTTCAAAGATAAAACTTTGCATATTCGGGCGTATTAATGTTTGTTGACAAACATTTCATAGAGTATAGTGCTTGTATTATGATCACTAATTGCTCTCTTGATGCTTACAGTGTGCAGGGCCAAGATGAACAAACAAAGAAGCTGTCTACAATTGTAACTGCGAATGAGAGCTGTACAGATGGCACCACGCATCGGAGGTCACACAAAGGGAATGGGTCAGATGGAGGTGTAGAAGTAAACACACTGATATCGCAAATCACAGATGTGGTACAGGAGGCACCTATCATTGACTTCTCCCTTCTTCTTAATGAAGACGGTTTTATTCCACTAAGGCAAGCACAGAGTTATTATTCGTTTTCACTGTAGCTGACATATTTGTCTTGAGTAAATCAAGGTCCGTATTGATATTTAAAACAATTACCGTTTATTCCTCGGTCTCAGCTGACATTTTTAATTAAATGACATTTTCCTATTTGTCTCGATAACCTTCAGATCAGTATTTGAAAATGGTATCTCCTGGAAGTAGAGGTGTTCTGACGGGGTGCAGGGGGGAGGGCGGAGACAGCAGTGTATCTAGAGTGATTGGGAGAGGGAAAGGATCCAGGAAATGAGAATGCTGGGGATGTAATTAGTTCAACAAGAGAGGGTCTAACTCTAAAGCTATAAAAAGTATGATTAAGTAAAGATTATTATTTAAACAAGGATAATGTGGAAGAATAGGAATGTAAACTATAAATGATTATTTATTATTCGTTACTGGTTAGAGAATTCAGTTGCAACAAAAATATTATCAGTGCACTGAGGATATTACTATCATGATGTTCCGTAAATTGTTAATTGTTTGGTCACAAATCGCCTTTATCTTTTTAAAGCAGTAACAGGCGACAAATGAATGATGCAAACACGTAAAATTTTGTGTGAAGTGGACATATACTGAACACGGAAGGTACAAGAAAGATTAGATATAAAATTTTAAAGTAGGAACATACAATGATCAGTCGGAAAATTATGACCACCGACCTACTTATCGGCATAAACCCGTCAAGGTGATAGCAGCGTTACCTGTCGACGAATGACTGCTCAGACACACGGATGGTGGAAGTAGTATCATTGAGTGTGCCGTCCATGTGTAGAACAGGGAAGACTCGCCATCTACTTTAGTTTCACCGAGGGCAGACTGTGAAGGTGTGGAGGCTCGGCACAAGCATTTCAGAAACTGCATGATTTGTCGAGTGTTCGAGGAGTGCTGTGGTGAGTGGCTTAAACACGTGACGAAACCAAAGTGAAACCATGGCCTGAGATTGTGGGGTTGGGCTGGCGTCCCTCATTACAGATGTCGATCGTCGAAGGCTAGGCACGCTGGTAAAACAGGGCAGACGGCGTACTGTGGCGGAACTAACATCATACTTTAATGTGTGGCAGAGTACGAGTGTGTCCAAACACACAGTGCACCAAAATCTCTTAGCAATGGGCCTCCACAGCCGACGACCCATGTATGTGCCAATGTTGACACCGTGACATCGGAAATGACGACTGAAATGGGCATGTGATCATTGGCAATCAAACAGCCTGAAATTCTAAATTGCATTGTTATAGTTCTTAACGTGAGTTAATGTGTGCAACATTCAGTTGTCAAATGATGATGCCTGACAAGCCTAAAACCAGTTTGTGACAAAATAAATAATATTTTGGGAGAACATTGGGAATGTGTTTTTACTCAATATTGTGGTCAAGTTGACAAAAAATAGTGTTACAAGTTTAGCGTAAATATTTGAAATTTGGTTTATTCAACTACATGTTTAAGAGGTATAAACCTACATGTCACGGCGAATTTATGTCATTTGCTCCACATTATACAGGGTACAATATTTGTAACACGATCACTAATTGGCTTGGTGATGCTTACAGTGAACAGGGGCAGAGCGGAGAAGCTGTCTAGAATCACAACTGAAAGTGAGAACTGTACAGACAGCGCCATGCATCCAGTGACATGCAATGGGACAGGCATAAATGAAGATGTGCGAATGGACCGACTGCTGTAGCAGTTATCAGCAGACCGATCGTTGGCTTGTCTCTACTAGAGAATGAAGATGACTTTAATCCACTAAGCAAGCACAGATGTATTATTCACTTTCACTATAGCCGATGTATTCGTCCCAAGTGTGATGGTTGGTGGACCTTGGGTGTAGCGGAGACTTTATGTGGCGCGTATGAAACAGTCCAAAATTCTAAACTGCGTTATTACAGATCTCAATCTGAGTCAAAACAGGTAGCGGCAGCGTGGCTGAGGCATCCAGCCGCCTCCTGTGCGTTGTTACCCTGCAATGATAAAAGATCACAGCATCAGTCAGGCAGTAGCTTGTGATATAACTGCTATGTCAGTGGTGACTCCGGGACTGGGCTGCATCAGCTATCTGTGTTTTGGCATGCCCCACACATCCTACAGTTCCTAGCAGGGGGCAGGCAGCTGATGTAACAGCGGTGACTCAGTGCCCCACATTGATGGCCAGCATGCTGCCTCCCAGGGCTGGTCCTGCACGAGGTGGTGGTGTCTCCAGGTGCCCTGGTTTCAGAGCGGAATGCCCTGGCGCGGTGGTCCATAAACAGCCGTTCGGAGTGCGCCCACGTGTCACAGCCCCGTGGCGACAGAACTGCAATGCTAATAGAAGTGTCTTTATTGTAAAATGGTAGGGTATTTATACGCTTCCGACCAGTGATTGCTTGAGCTTTGCTATGCTTTGTTGCGTGCATTCTAAACAATCCAGCGTCCAGTGCACTACATTTCTCTCCTCTTTAATAAGAGTCAGTCTCTCATGCTGTATTAAAGTGAATTACCGTTGTGCAAACTTGGGTTACAGGTTCCCTGGTGGTTGACCCAATTGCCCTTAGTCTGCTCTGCACTCAACAATGCTCTTACCACTATATTACATTATGCACTACTTTTCTTAAGCTCCTTTAGTTGTTTTTTAGCTTAACTTATTTTAGAGTTGTAGTTCCCACTACTACCTGTTAGGCTCTGGGAATCCAATCCACCAAGATTTGAACATTGGTTGGTTCCAAACTTCGTCTTGTGTTTCACTTCCGGTAGATATAAACTAGAACTGTGCTTAGTAAAATAAGAGACACTGAGGTACCAGGTACGGCAATAGTCAATAATATTTTATCTGGTTGTGGTTTTTCCTCTATGAACCACACGCTGCATAAATGTCTCCATGGTGACTAGTCTCACCTGCTCGTTAGCGAATTTGTCGATAGATTGAATCTACTTGAGTTGTAAATTTTGGTTCAACGTAGTCGGATTCGCAGCTGGTTACACGTCCATAGGTTCCTCTGACCAGTACAATCTAGGTTGCAAAACGCTGAGATAGGGTATTCTCGAAATTGTGGCAGGTAGACAGGAAGTAGGTTCCCCCATTTCACATGATGTCCCATTTCTTATCCTTTTCCGTTTTCTGACGCAGCAAAAACTTCACGACGCAGGTGTTCTGACCCTCTCTCATTACCCTGTTTAGACAAACTGTCACTGCACCTATGTATTACTATTGCCACAAAGTTTCTTCCTTTTCTTCATACCCGCTCTTGTCTTCTGCACTTAATAACAATCGCTGCATCCTTCCCCTTACCCTTATTTCCTCAGCATCCTCCACTAGACGGGGCATGTGTGGACTCGGGGTGTGTCCAAAAAGTTCGGTGAATGCTATCAGACAACAAACAAAACAAAATATACAAACAAATGATCTGGCTCCAGTGGAATCGATCACAGAACGGCTTTCATATGATCTTTGATGGCATTCACATCCGCAACCTTTCATGGCCGCCTTCAAGGGGGGAAACAGGAAGAAGTCCGCAGAAGCCAAATCATGGGAGTACGGAGTGTGTTGAAGATCAGTTACCGTCTTCTACGTCAGGAACTGACGCACACGGATAGCGCAGTGTGGAGGGGCAAGTCCTGTGCATCGCTGGTCGAACCCACCGGATACAATGTAGCAATCGATTCAAAGCCGACAGGTAAAATGCAGCTATAATGGCTTGACCAGCAGGAATAAAGTCCTTGTGGATGAGGCAGTTGTTTTCGAAGAAGGCGATCAGCAATGTTTTCGCCTTGGATTTTTGCAGACGGCTTTCCTTTGGTTGCGGGGAAGACTGTGAACACCATGATATCGGTTGCCGTTTTGATTGCGGATGGAATTAGTTGCACCAAGTCTCATTTCCCGTGACGATTGTGTTCAGAAGCAATGGATCCTGGCTACACATGGAAATGAAGTCTCAGCAGTTTCTATCCGTTTTGCTTTCTGCTCGTCTGTGAGCTTACGCGACACAAATCCGGAGCAGATCTTTCGCTTACCCAAATCATCACGGGCGATGGTGTGCACTGTGTCCTTGCTAATGACCAATTCCTCTGCAATTAATCTGAGAGTCACTCGCTGATGTTCTGCCAGAATTTGTCGCACTTCCTCGATCTTTTCCAGGTTTCTGCTTGTCGATGGCCAACCTGAACGTGGCTCGTCCTCAATTGTTGCCTTCCCCCCACGGAAGCGTTTAATCCATTCGTAAACACATTTTCTGCTCATGGCTTTCCTCCCGTACATCTGCACCAACATTCCAAGTGTCTCCGTTGCAGTCTTCCCCAATTTGTAGCACAACTTGATGTTTACACGTTACTCCATTGCGTCGTGACACTTCCTCTCACGCTGACTACTTTCAACTGGTCACAGGCTGTTTACACAGCCAGTCACATGCAGTGCATACCGTGTATCGATACTACTTAAGTCCCTGAAAACCCATGATCATACACACACACATGAGCCAAGTTGCCGTTCAGATATGACACCGTTCACGGAACGTTTTAGACACACCACGATGTAACGTTCGTACCATGCGTGATTCCCTGCTCCATCGTTTCGTACTTCCACCATGGCTGGGTTAATGTAGATAGGCAATATTTAATGGCTAGTTTCCAACACTCTGCTGCGTAGCTTCCTGCAATTGCGGTAGGTCCCACCATGCTTCCCAGGATAAGTTCTCCAAGGACTGTAACCACGTCGTTATCACTACTTCCCTATCCAATAACCCGACTTCGGCTTGTAACCTCTTAGTGTTCTGGTTCACCGATTCTTCCACAATTTATGCATAGCTAATCACTTCCCAAATCGCCGGCCGGGGTGGCCGAGCGGTTCTAGTCGCTACAGTCTGGAACCGGGCGACCGCTGCGGTCGCAGGTTCGAATCCTGCCTCGGGCATGGATGTGTGTGACGCCCTTAGGTTAGTTAGGTTTAAGTAGTTCTAAGTTCTAGGGGACTGATGACCTCAGCAGTTAAGTCCCATAGTGCTCAGAGCCAACCACTTCCCAAATCATCTGGTGACATAAACGAGTATTGTTTAAAAGATCTTTCTCCAAACCTTCTGATCTGCGTTGTGTGCCACTCACTTGGTGCCTTGTTTCCCTTTACCCATTGAATAGGCTCACAGCTATCCCAAACCCTGCTTTAAGAAGTCATCCTCCCACGTTGAACCAATATCTCCGGTTCCTTGTATGCCGTATAATGACCAGACACTGCGTCTTCTCGTCTCTCCTTCTAGGTGCTAGTCTTGCAGTACAATTTTAGCACGTCTATGGCCCACACCCCCTCCATCATGTCTCCTGAGATACCCTGTCTACCTCTACATCTACATGGATACTCAACAAACCACACTTACGTGCCTGACAGAGGGTTCATCGAACCACCTTCACAATAATTCTCTGTTATTCCAACATCGACCAGCGCCGGAAAAAAAAAAATTGTAGGTCGACGTCAACCAAATATTTTTGCATTCGGAGGGGAAAGGTGCTGATAGAAATTTCATGAGAAGATTCCGCCGCAACGAAAACCGGCTTTGTTTTAGTGATGTCCACCCCAAATCCTGTATCGTGTCAGCGATACCCTCTCCCCTATTTCGCGATAATAGAAAATGCTCTGCTCTTTTTTGAATATTCTCTATGCACTTCGTTAATTCAATCTGGCAAGGATCTCACACCGCGCAGCAGTACCCCAAAAGAAGATGGACAAGTGTAGTGTAGGCAGCCTATTTATTAGATATGTTGCATCTTATAAGTGTTCTGCCAATAAGATACAGTGGTTGTTTCACCTTCCCCACAGCATTTTCTGTGTGTTCTTCCCAATTAACGTAGTTTGTAACTGTAATTCCTAGGTATTTACTTGAATTTATGGCCTTCGGATTTGACTGATGTATCGTGTAACCGAAGTTTAAGGGATTCCTTTTAGCATTCGTGTGGATGACCTCACACTTGTCATCATTTTGGGTCAATTGGCAATTTTCCCACCATACAGTAATCTTTTCTAAATCATTTTGCAATCTTCTAATGCCTTTAATAGACGACAAACGACAGTATTTTCTGCAAACAACCTAAGACGGCTGCTGAGATTGTCTCCTAAATCGTTTATGTGGATAAGGAACATCAGAGGGCCTCTAATACTTCTTTGGGGAACGCCAGAAATCGCTTCTGTTGTACTCGATGACTTTCCGTCATTTGCTACGAACTGTGACAACTCTGACTATGATGATATTCCACAAGCACGCAATTTCACTACAAGCCGTTAGTGTGGCATGGACCTGTAATTTAGTGGATTACTGCTATTACCTTTCTTGAATATTCGTGTGAACTGTGCAACATTCCAGTCTTTGTGTACGGAACTTTCTTTGGGAGAGCTGATGAAAATGATTGTTGTGTACGGAGCTATTGCATCAGCATATTCTGAAAGGAACCTAATTGGTATAAAGTCTGTCCCGAAAGACTTGCTTTTACTAAGTGATCTATGTTGCTTCACTATTCCGAGGATCTTTGCTCCTAAGTTACTCATGTTGGCAGCTGTTCTTGACTCGAATTGTGGAATATTTACCCAGTATGATGACAGGGAGACCGATTACCCTCCTAAAAGTCCCCTGCTGCCTCGTAGAATGTCAGCCCTCCTAATTATGCATTATGCTATACTTATGCGTAACAAACGCAAAACATAAATTTACTTTTATCTCCTAAGTCTTAACGCACTCCCTCTCACTGGTTCATCTAAAACTACTCACTCGCTCCTCAGCACCTTTATTTTCACATTTCCATTCCGTTCCGACCTCACAATTCCTGTAATAACATCCGCTGCTCTCACAAAACGGTTGCAGACGTCCCACATCTACAACTGTCGTCCTCATCAGCATCTGGATAGTGTCGTTCACTGGCAATGTAGTTTCCACATCTACACATGCCACCTGATATTTTACAAAAAATTTCTTCGTCTTCCACTTTGGAGTGTAAAGAGTCGATAACAATACCCATTGACCAAGCTTGTATTGTGGCATTCTTGCTGTACAGCTCACTACTTCTTCTTGATTACGAAGTGCCTGGTATTAGCCTTGCACACCCTGTTCCACACTTCCCTTATCACTCCCACTAACTTTTTAATAGATTCTTCCGTCCTATCCATCTTGGCACTTAACATGTCAAATGGCGATAACATCTTATATCCACATACCACCTCATGCGGTGACACTCCCGTATTCGTGTGCTGCTTCGAGTAGTACGCTGAGACCACATTCTTAAATAAATTTCTGAATTAGAATGTAGTGCATCCGTCACATTACCGTAGCATCTTCCATAATGTCCTATGAACTCTTCTTTTCTTCTGTTAGCTTGAGGATTTAGAGGACTCGTTCTCGATTTATTCACATGCAACGGCTTACTCAATTCAGTGAATACATCCGACATAAAGTTGGTTCCTTGATCCGTCGCAGGTACCCCAAACTTCATTATCCGATTGTTTACTGGCGCGTGTGCCTCTGTTACTGCCTGTTGGCCGGGTATTGCGATTGTCTCCACGTATATAGAAAACTCGTCTATAATCGAGGGAACGTATTTATTCCCTAGATGCATTTTGTTGTGAGGACCTCTGACATCATTCCAGAGCAACTGAAATGATGCTAATGCTTCACGTGACGCCTGCAATGGCTTTCTTGTGCGACACAAATCCCCTCTCCGTGCACACTGTATGCGGGTCCACGTCTACCTTCCAGCAGCTCAACCAGTACCTGTTCACTACACTTCCGTCGGTAGACCTACATCCCCCATGACCTGCTAACACGTTATCATGTCTCTGTTGTTATACTCTACATCTCACCTTTGCTGGGAACACCACTCGTGGTCCCTACCTAGTTTTTCGACACAGCAACAGACACAAAACAGCAATTGCTCAAGTAACTGCCTAAATTCGTCAACTGTCTTCTGTTCTGTCTGCCATTCCTTAAGCCCATTACGTCCTATTTGTAATACCTCTAGTTTCCTACTCAATTTATCAGCGTTTCCATGTTTCTTTCCGAGTTTGATCTCAAAATCAAATTGACTCAGTCGTACTGCCCATCGTGTCAACCTACTGGATGGATTCTTCAACCCCAGCAACCTTTTCAACGCTTCGTCATCCGTTATTACTTGAAACTTTTTGCCATTGAGATAACGCTTGAAGTAAGTGATTCCATAGATAACGTTCAATATTTTCTTTTTCGTTGTGGAGTAATTCTTCTCTGCTGTGTTCATTTGTCTTGACACATAGGCCACTAGAAATTCTATGCTCTGGACTTGCGGAGACAACACACAATCAAGTGCATGGTTGGATGCGTTGGATGTCATAATCGATTCCTTATTGAAATTTGGGAACACTAGGATTGGCTCAACATCAAAGCTTCTTTGAGTTTCTCAAAACCACACTGGCAATCGTGTGATCTAACAGATGTTGAACCCTTCTTCAGCAGATACGTCAATGTTCTGTTAATACCCGTACATTCTTTTACGAAACTTCTATAATAATTTGAGACTCCGAGAAATGACTGCAGTTCCTTCACCAACTGAGGCACTGAAAATTCATATCAGGCTTTAACTAACCTCGCGTCCAAGCTAAACCCATCCATACTAATAGTGTGGCCAAGGCTTCTCACCCCTTCTAACAAAAAATTACAATTTTCTGTAGTCAGTGTTAAGGTAGTGGCACACAGTCTCAGGGATACTTCCGTAAGGTGTTCCACGTACAGCTCCATATCGCTCGCAAAGACGATTGTTCAGTCTCCAGTAACATTAATGTAGCCACTTTTCAAAAGCTTACTACAACAATATGTGCAGGAGTGTCAGTGAGGTTACATGTGCAGGAACAGTGTCAGTGAGGTTCTGTAAGGTACCAATGGAGATGTGGAGTCAAGCTGACTCCAGTGGCGCGGCGAACTACGCTATGTTTCTTAGTTGAGGATGCATGGCGCAAACAGTAGGATCGAAGTGTTTGCACAGATTCTCGACTGGGCTCAAAGGTGACTTGTCGCCTCTCCACAGGCGTCGAGTTACGTTACTGGCATGCAAATTCCAACCTTCATCGCTGTCGAACGGCAGTCTGCAAGAGTACATGATCGAGGCACTTAGAAAGGCCATTTGCAGCAACGTTCGCTGAGTGGTCGTTGACTATACATTGTTCGTACTCCCTTGGTTAGTTTGCGTGGTCGATTACTGAACAGGTGCATATTTATTCACCTGTACTTATCTCCGCAGCCGTAGTTAAATCCTGTCATCTATGGCTTGTGGTGGACCACAGTTGTCTCTGCGCCGGTTTTAGATAGTGCCATTCTGCCATGTGTGGTACACATTGGGGTAGCAGAGTTGTTCACGTATGCAGACGGTCGTAGTATAAGAAAGCAGAGCATTGGCACAGATGTCATTTGTACTCAGGTGATTCATATGAAAGGATTTCCGACCTGATTATGGCCGCACGACACGAATTAACAGACTTTGAAAGTGGAACGTTTGATGGAGCCAGACGCATGGAACATACTGTTTCGCAAACTGTTAGGTAATTCAGTATTCCAGTATCCAAAGTGGCAAGAGTCTGCTCAGAATACCAAATTTAAGGCATTACCTCTCACCAAGGACAATATAGTGTCCGACAGCTTTCACTTAACGACCGAGGGCAGAGCCGTTTACGTAGAGTTTTCACAGCTACTAGGCAAGCAGCACTGCGTGAAGTAACAGCAGGAATAATTGTGAGACGTACAATGAACCTATCCGTTAGGACAGTGAGCCCAGATTTGACGTTAATGGCCTGTGGCAGAAGACGACCGATGCGAGTGGCGTTGCTAACAGCGCGACATCTCCTGCAGCGCCTCTCCTATGCTCGTCACCATGTCGGCTAGACCCTAGAAGACTGTAAAACCGTGGCCTTTTCAGATGAGTCACTATTTCAGTTGGTAAGGGCTGATGGTAGAGTTCGAGTGTCGGGCAGACTCCACGAAGCCATGCACCCAAGTTGTCGACAAGGCACTGTGCAGGTTAGTGGTCGATCTGGAATGGTTTGGGCTGTGTTTACATGGTATATACTGCGTCTTCTGGTCCAGCTGAACCGATCATTGACTGCAAATGGTTATGTTCGGCTATTTGGAGGCCATTTGCAGCCATTTAAAGATGGAATTTTTATGAATGACAATGCGCCATGTAACTATGCCACAACTGTTCGCGAATGGTTTTTAGAACATTCTGAACAACTCGATCAAATGATTTGGCCAACCAGATCGCTCGACATGAATCCCATCGAACATTTATGGGACGTAATCAACACGTCAGTTTGTGCACGATACCCTGCACTGGCAACACTTTCGCAAGTATGGACGGTTATACAGGCAGCATCGCTCAATAGTTCTGAAGGGGATTTCCAAAGACATGCGTCCATGCCACATCAAGTTGATGCCTCACGTCAGGTAAAACAACTTCCGACATGATATTAGGAAGTATCAGTGTACTTTAACCACTGTAGCACACAAAAGTTTACTAACTTAGCCATTCCTGAAATGGTTCCACTCTTGGTCTCAAAGCCAATTATCATACCGTTTTGAAAATGGAGCAAATGCACTGCCTCTGTAGAATATATGGTTATAAGTGACTGGATGCATTTGAGTACACTGCTACAGTATACCATCCGACTGATGTGCTGTTCTAGTCGTACATGAAAATAATACCGTGTCCCTCCATCCAACGGACATCTAGCACACAAAATAACGGAAATGGGATGATCATTTGCCATCATCGTGGATCTGTAGCAGTATAAGAGGACGTGTGATAGGTGCAGCAGGATGTCTTGTTTTGATGGTATTACCGGAGAATGTTGACGATCTTGTTACGAAATATTGGTGGTATAACTTGCATCGAAGATGTTATGCTGTTTAGCAGGAGGAATTTAAATGTGCTTACATCCCCTACAGAATCGTTGTGAGACGAGTTTTTCGCTAATTACAGAGCCGTAGCACTGTCGAAAATAACGTACAAGTAGTCGAAATCGAGATTTCGTGATTGGTAGTATGCATGGAGAGTCTCTATGTGCATGTGTGTAGAGCTGTCAGCTACGGATGGTTGCGGTTCGAACGCATAACTTCCTAACTGTTCGTCTCTAAATTACACTGCCGGGGGGGGGGGGGGTTGTTTTGGGGAAGGAGACCAGACAGCGGGGTCATCGGTCTCATCGGATTAGGGAAGGATGGGGAAGGAAGTCGGCCGTGCCCTTTCAGAGGAACCATCCCGGCATTTGCCTGGAGTGATTTAGGGAAATCACAGAAAACCTAAATCAGGATGGCCGGACGCGGGATTGAACCGTCGTCCTCCCGAATGCGAATCCAGTGTCTAACCACTGCGCCACCTCGCTCGGTACACTGCCGGGGAGACGCATTCTGTAGACAGGAATAAGTGAAAATCTTATGTACGGTCCAGGATGCTAAGTGCATTAGACGTCAACAAACGAATAAGTTATTACTGGGATTAAATATATATATACCCGGAACCTAAAGTTTGTAGATGTCCTGACAGGGTTGTGGGAACGTATCAGATTTCAGAGTTGGAAGGTATAAACAAAAGTAGCGAAGCTCATCTGGTAAGCAATAAGAACATATACCTATGCGAAAAATATCAGAGCAGCAACAGAAATCAACTCTGTACACATGACAACTCCCTGTTGCAGATTCCTACAAATAGAGTCAGAGTCAAATGAACATGTAGAACTGTTTCCAGACTTTGAGTTTCCATCAAGTGTATCACTACACGAGTCTGCAGACAAGCTCTCTGATGTGTCATAGCAGTACAGGGAATTGTTTCCAGACTTAGAGTTTCCTCATCATCTGCACCAGTTGTTGAGCCCCGTATAGGTACGAAGTGAGTGTTACTGTACTTTTCATGATCGTCCTATCCAAAATGCAAGTATGTAGATCATCGGGAAGTTGGGGGGGGGGGGGGGGGGGGAATTCTTAGGATTTTTCAGTAGGCTGGTGTATAAGACACGCAAATATCCTCGTCTAAAGTCAAACAACGCATGGATATGTCGGCAGTATGACTATATGCAGATGGGAAACTGACTTAATTGTGAAAAAGACATGAAATCGGTAAAAATTGAGGAAAACCTAGTATAATTACGACAAATTATTGGAAATACGTAAAATTGGGGGAAATACGACGAAATATGTAAAATCGAGAAAATCTAACACAAATACGTAAATTGAGTAAGAATAATAAAATTAGAGAAAAAATACCATGAAATGAAGGGAACTGAGATGGGTGCGATGTACCTGGCCACTCAAGACCGAGAAAAGCTTAAAAATCATGCTCTGTCTGTATACAGTTTTAACTGTCCCCCTCCCCCTGCTAACTATTTGGGTTTTCGTAACACATACTTCAACAAAGGCGATGTAAGTGTTAGACACAAGGGCTGTATTAAAGCACGCGAAACATATATGGTATATCCCAATCCAGGACAGTGTTCTCACACATGCAGTCCAATAATGATAATACTGATTAAGGTTGGTTCTCACAAGCATTGTTGTTCTATAATTATTATGAAAGTGAACTGATGCCACACATATCTGCCTTGATAGTGTGAGGAGTGCGTACCCTAGAGACATGGTGTTAGGACGAAATTGCTATATTATCCTACTCATGAGCAAAGCTATCTAACATCAAACCATGACATGTGTGCAAGAGGAAGGCTGCCAGGGCCGTGGTGATGCTACTGTAAACAGCAATAAGACCGTTACATCTCCTTTGGCTACTGATTGTGGCGTTTACTCCCTCATAAAAAGTCGCTGTTTCCTTGTATACATTTTCATGCAGCAGGAGAGGTCTTCTGCTCTTGGGTAGGTGCCGTGAGTAAGACTGGTGTGGAACAATTTTTGCTGAACAGCAGTTATGGACACAGCTTGCTCTGTTCCTTCACGAGGTGTGGAATGTAGTGGGTATGGTAACCTCCTATTTTTGGTCAGTTGCAAATGAAATAGGTGACAGTGTTTCAGGGAGGGTTGGTCAAGGACAATGGTTTCATACCCTGACGTTATCCAATGAATGTGAGACTACTCGGTGATTCCATCCATATTGGGAAATATGGCCAGTCGTAATTGGAAATTCTGCACTATAATCGATGTTCTAGAAATATGCAAATAACCTGACTGCATTGGTATAGGACGCTGTCTGGTATACTTTGGTGTATATGACCCAATGGATATACTGCACAGCCATCTATCTGCATTCGCAGTCTGGTGTATGATGCTCACAAAGAAGTGGAGAAATGATTTAGTGAGCGATACAAAAATAGGAAAGCATTCTGTTTTGTCACTGGCTGGGGTTGAAATTATGGAAAAACTTCTAAAATCGCTAAAATTGATTGTGGTGTTTTTACTACAGTACATCATCTCATACTGACTGTGTCTTTCCCATCCCATCCATCCACTGGTATGCTGTTGATTACCACATAATGATTGACTGAGACCACTTGTTTGAGATGGGAGAGTCTTGGTGGAACACTACATGGGATTAAATGTAAGGTCATCACCTTCAGACAGCTGCTTCGATATGTTCCTCAATGCTGCATACTCTTCCTATTTTCATATGCTGTGATGCCCACCACTTTTTTTTTCACCAATAAGATAACAGTACATCATTTTATTTCTGCTGGCCCGCATGTGTTGTGAACAGCACCTTCCAGTGATGATCAACTCTGGAACAATGATCATGTCCATGACTGCAACATAAGAAAACAGTGCTCTTGGTCTCTTCAAAATGAGCCACTGAGAGATCTGATACCCTGTCAGTGTGGAAGATTAGATTAAATGAATAGGTCATCACCTTCTGACAGCTGTCTGTAAACGCTTCACAATGCCGCAAGCCCTTACAGTTTCCGTATGTTGCGATCTCTTCCTCATTTTTGTCAATAAGAAACATCGCCTCTGTGTTTCATTTCTACCATTCTGTGTGGTGTGGGAGCAGCATAGTTAGCACAATGCGCTGTCAAGCTTTCCGTGGGAGCCAATGGATCAAAATGCGTTAATGTGGGTATTGCACCTGACACCGTTCTTTAATTCATGGTAGAAAAACAAAATGTATGGCGGTGAACAAAGCTGTAGTCATACACATACCCCCAAATTGTATCGATTTAGCTCATAAAACTAAAAAAAAAATGAGGTGCTTTGACGTTAAAATGACGTTAAAAACAACTATTACACTGACATGTCTTCCCTCGCAGGATGGTGGGCGCCAGCAGAAGCAGTCAGTCACGGCAGGGTGAGTGCGGCACACCTGCATTCTTTCTGAGAAATAAGTTCTACAGCTTGCTGGAAGGATCATGTTCTTGAGTCTTTGGTCCACCTGTGACTGATTTCTGCAGATTGGAGACAGTATATCGCTACCAGCTAATGGATCTCTTTGTGGACCATCATCCACGGGCTAGAACAGGCCTGTATCCCTAGCTACAGTGGGGGGAGAGAGGGATGAGGAGTGGTAGGAGGGGCGGTAAGACCGGTTCTGAGTTGGTTAGTCTGTGACTGTAGATCGATGTCAACAAATATTCAGCTGTAGCCCCTCTCTCCTGGTGTGATCTTTTGGTGGTTGGTTTTTGCGGTAGCTGTGTTATTGCAACGAATTTTCCGAATTCCGACGAATTCGATGTATTAATTTGAACAGTGAAGCGTTTTCCAACAGCTGTGGTAGTGATTATTAACCTTCCAACACATTAGTAATGGTTTGATGTCCTATCCCTTCTTACTATGTGTAAGTTACTCAGCAACTGTACTGAGGTGACCTCTCAGGGGCAGTGGAATAGTGTGAAGTCGTTAAGAAATAAAAGAGCATCGTTTATTTGAATTTTTGAGCACCATAGCTGGCTGTTTGTCAACCAATGCAGTGGGAGGCGACTGTAGCGATCTCCGACGTCAAGCAGCGATAGACACAGTTCTCAGCTGTATGCTCACAGGTAATACACTTACTAAAATCCTCTCTGTCCTACTCCAACATCTCGTCAGTTGAACACATCTCCATTCCAGCCTTTTTTCCCGCCAGTTTGTATGCGAAGGGATTTATTTTGACTACATATGCTACTAGTTTCGAGTGGTATTGTGAATTTTTTTCCCCAGTAGTATAATACCAGTTGCATGGCATCGTCAATTTTTCAGCTGTATTGTGATTTTAGGCACTCTGTGTGTAGTGCTACGCATATAGTTGTGTAATTAGGACTGATCTTTATGATTAATTACGTAATTAGGACCAATCTTTACTTGAGTTTCCCATCCAGAATAAATAAAGTACACTAACCTTGCCTTCCTCCCCTGCAGCTCGGCAGTTTCCCTGCATTAGGCGGTGCAGATGAATAGCAAACTTTAATTACAGTTGTAATCTTATATTTTGATAACTGAAACTTAAAGAAATTGTGAATTCAACTTTATTTTCCATATGTTGTTACATGTAACGAGATTAACATAAATAAACGTTAGTTAAATGCAACTATTTGTACATGAAATAAAAATGTAATACTTTCCTTTCTAAATACTCTATATCTCATCATTTATCGTATCTTCTGTATATAATATCCGTGTAAGTCAGACGTAATTTTATCTGTATTTTGCGACATTCAATGACCTAATGATGGTCTAAGAAGCCAAAGGCGTGTTGGTGAGCAGACAAAAAATAAATCGGAGACAATCAGGAACGCATTTCCTACGAAATATTTTTTTCATGTGATGAAAAAATGATGTTACTGGTTTTTGTAGGCAGTTACAATCTTGTTTCTTTCCACTAGACGTTACAGAAGTATACACCAGCATCTCAAGGCGAATTTATGTCAGATAATCTACATTAAGTGAGTGTAATACTTGTATTATAGACAGTCACTCATTTGTTGATGCTTACAGTGAGCAGCAAGATGTTGGAGAAGCGGAGAACCCATCTAGAATCACAACTGAAGAGATTATCTCTAAGGAAAGCAGCACAAATCCCATGCCGTCCACAGAGGGAAGTGTCGATGCTGATGTTATAGTGGAACCACTGCTGTCGACACTGTCAGCTACGGACACAAATTCCCCAACCTCTGACTTCTCCAGACTGAAGGAAGAGTGTGATATGCATCCACAAAGGCAAGTACAGAGTTATTATTCATTACAGAAGACAATCGAACTACAATGTTATTAGTACTGAATGAAAAATACTATCCTGATATTACGTAAAATGTTATGTACTTGAACACGACCTAACTTTAGTCTTTCAACTATTGACAGATGGTCAGTAAATGATTCAAATAAAGGTTAAATTACCTCTGTAATACACATTTACCATATACAGAAGCGCAAAAACGATGAAATATAGATTCTTTAAGTAGGAAAATATTAATTTCACATGGAATTTGTTTTATTAAACTAAGAAAGGAGAAGTATAGTTCTTCATGTGGATATCGTTAACTTTAATACATGATAAATAAAGTTTCATTTTCAATTGTAATCTAATTTTTTTATAACTGAAAATTTAGTAAACATTGCAGATTCAATTGTATTTTCCTTTTGTGTTAAATGTAATCCTTAGTAGACTGCAACTGTTTCTGCGTGAAAAGTAAATGTAGTACTTTCCTTTTTAAACACTCAGTATGTCATCATTTTTATATCTTCTATATATAATATGTGTTTAAGTCACATGTGATTTGTACGATATGTGCAACATTCAGTTGTCACAAGACAATGCCAAGAAGTAGAAAGCCAGATTGTGACACTAAATTAAAATATGGCAGAGCATCAAGAATATGTTTTATTATTGAATATTGTGATAAATAATCACTAATCGGTTTGTTGATGCTTGCAGTGAACAGGATGAGGGTGCAGAAGCAGTGCAACTGTCTATAATGGCAACTGAAAATAAGAACTGTACAGACAGCAGCATGCATCCAGTGACAACCACTGGGATAGGCCCAGATGAAGATATAGAATTGAACCTACCGCTGTCACAATCATCAACTGAGGATCCTGGGACACCAAAAGTTGATTTCTCCCAAATAGCCAAAGAAGATGAGTTAAATACACTAAGGCAAGTACAGAATTAGTATTCATCCTCAGTACTGCGAATATATTCGTCCTAAGTGTAATAACTAATGGATATGGGGTGCAGGGGGGACGCCTTGAAGCGCAACTCAAACAGCCTGAAATTCTAAATAGCTTTATTACCGCTCTGGCCGTGGCTCAATATAGAAGGTGGCAGCGTGACTGTGTTTTGATGCCCCGCAATGTTAACAGAGCACAGAGCTGGCCAGGCAGTGACTTGTGGTGGAACTGTCTCTCTCAGCTGTGATTCTGGGACCGGGTGGTCTGTGCTTGCTGCTCCAGGTGCGGCTCCACACCCCGTGGTTTCAGGGCGGTGTGCCCTGATGCAGAGCAGAACTCTGTTCCACAAACAGCATGGTGGATGGAGTGAAAGCATCACAGCCCCGCGTCGATAGAGCAGCGATACTAATAGAGGTGACTTTAATGTAAAATGGCAAGGTATTTATATGTATCCGAACAGAACTTGCTTGGGCTTTACTACGTCTTGCGGCACATATACTAAACATGTCGGCGGCCACAGGTGTGGAAAGGATTCCGCCCTCTTACGTATTGCTGCCTCGAAACGTTTTGGTGGCTGTTATATTTTGTAAGACATAACACCTGCACTAGCCCGCACTTGGCACTACTGCTGAGAACTTACTACTTGCGTGTTTCCGGCCAAATAATGTCGGATCACTTCATTGAGCAAATCTTTAAGAACACAGAGCACTCTGGGGCCGACTAAACCAGATTACCCGTATGGAATCTTGTGTTATCAGTTCCCTGGCGGTTGGTCGAATTGGCTTTAGGCTGCTCTTTACACGAGACTGCTCTCACCACTATGTTATCTTATGCGCTGTTTTTCCTAACCTCCGTTAGCTATTTTTAGCTACATTTAACTTACAGCTACACTTGTCGCTACTACCTCTTTGCCTCTGGGAATGCAATCCACCAGGATTTGAACATTGGCTGAGTTTGAATTTCGTCTTTTATTTCGCTTCTTGTACATGTAAACAAGGACAACTTTTACCAAATTAAGTGAAACTGCGGTAACTGATATAACAATGGTCAGGGCTGTTTCTCTTTGATGGCACTAGATCTGATCCATATGTTTCATCAGTGTTTCTATAGTGATCCGCCCCTCCTGCCTGTCAACGAGTGCGTCTACAGACTGCATGAACTCGGGTCCTCCTGAAGTCTTCTTCAACGTACTCAGATTCGCGGCATATAAACATATGTAGGTTTCTCTGACCAATACAGTGGATGCTGCAAAATACTCAGGTGTGTTATTCCCAAAATTGTGACAGGAAGACGGAAAGTAGGTCCCACTATTTGGCATGTTGTCCCATTTGTCAGCAATCCATTTTTGTCTGGCTCTAGCGTTTTCGCTAACGTGCGCCTCCCTTGTCCCTACCAGCTCGGTACTGCTATCACTATAACGCAAGTGGATCGCAATCAGTGAACCTCAAGTTGCAGGAAGTAAAACTCAGGCATAATCACCTTTTCATTGCAGTCCTTTTTTGTTATCTGACCCAGTGTAAAATTTACTGCGCAAGAATTCTGATGCCCTCTCACTACCCTGTTAGGATAAACTGTAACTGCACCATCGTATGCCTTCTGCAGCCTCGTTTCTTCCATTTCTGCTTACCCGATCTTGTCCTATGTAATTGGTAACAACCGCTGCACCCTTACCCTGAGAACCTTCCTCAGCGTTCACCACTTAACTGGATACCTGTGGACTACATGACATAGGTACCATTGCTGCTTCCCTGCTACTGGAAAGGAAACTGAAATATACACCTTTGCTCCATTCGTCCTTACTTCCTCTGTCGCTAGGTTATGATAGAAAGGCATGTTTTCATATCTAAGGTTCCAGACGAACTTTAATTCGTATGGTATTTCTTTGTGCACTTTCATAGCCTCTTCACGTACTGATCTAACGACCACAGGGTTATTCCCACTCGTCCCTGCACGAACTGTTGTACAACTTACCGCAATTTCGATACCTCCCTACGTGGTTTTCACAATAGCTCTCCAAGGTCTGTAACCACTTTGTTATCACTACTTCCCTATCCAATATTTCTACTTTTGCTTGTAACCTCCTAATATTCTGGTTTCTTCCAAAGCTTACGGACGCATGATTACCTCCCATCCAGCTAGCGTTATAACCGAGTATTGTTTAAAACATCTTTCTTCATACTTTCGGTGTGTATGGTATGTTACTCAGTTACTGTCTTGTTTCGTTTTATCAACTGAGGAGGCCCGTCAGATGTTCCAAAAACAATTTTCACTAGTCGACTTCCCACGACGATCCAACGTCTCTCCTCCTTGCATGGAGTATAATCCCCAGGACCTCCGTCGTCTCGTTTAAGCACTCCATGTTTCTCTACAACATGTCAGAAAATGCCAAATGCAACCTCTAGTCGCCTCAGCTCTTTCCGCGTTAAACACCGCCTGTATCACCCAGAGGTGACTGATGACTGCTTCTCGAACAGCACTCCCCCTTCCAGGTGCTGGTTCTGCAACGCAATGGCAGCACATCTATGGTCAGCACCATCTCTATCATTTCTCCTCACATACCCAAACTGAGGACAGAAATACCGATTACCATATCCTCTCCCTACACGTCCCCTGCAACCTAGCTGCATTTCATTCCGGCTACACTATACATTATGCTATATTTATACTTAACAATCAGAAAATATAAATTGCACTTTTCTTCTGAGTTTTAACGAATATGGACTTCGTCTCTTTGGTTCATCCAAAACTTCTCGCTTGCTTCTCCGTACCTCCCTAATTTTTCACATTTCTCTTCCGTTATGTCCCCATGATTTCTGTAATAACTCCCGTTACTCCCACCAAACTGTTTCAAACGTCCCACATCTACAGTTTTCGTCCTTATCCGCAACTGGATCTTGACGTTCACTCGTAAGTAGTTTAGACAACTTGATATGACCCTTGATATTTTGCAAAAAATCCTTCGTCTTCCCCTTTGGAGTAGAAGATGTCGGTACCATTACCCTTTGGCCTACCTTGTATTGTGGCATTCTTGCTGGCTGCTTCTTCTTGATTCCATAGTGCCTGGCGTTAGCCTTGCACACCCTGTCCCATAATTCCCTTATTACTGTCGCTACATTATGGTGTCTTGCCCTTCTTCAAAGTTGACATGTCAGATGACGATGGCATCTTATGTGCATATACTACCTCATATAGTAACATTCCTGTATTCGTGTGCTGTTTCGAGTTGTACGCTGAGACCACACATCTTAAATAAACATCCCAATTGATATTGAGTGCATCCACATAGTATCGTAGCATCTTCCCTACAGTTCTATGATCTCGTTGAGTTCTTCTATTAGTTTGAAGATGCAGAGCACTTTTTCTCAGTTCTTCACACGCAACAGATTACAAAATTCCTTGAACAAATCCGACATTAAGTCCTAAGACATCAATACGTAGCAATTGAAACGATGCTAATGCTGCAGGTAGCCTCTGCAATGGCACTCTTGGGCGACATAGTATCGAATTATGTACGTATTGATTCACGTCCGTGTAACTATTTCTCCACTAGTACATTTCCGCAACTCTTCTGTCGGTAGACCTATATCCCTCATGATCTGCTAAAACGTGATCATGTGTCTACTGCTATACGCTATATCTCAAGTTTGCTTGCGACACCTCACGCGGTCCCATGCTAGTTTCTCTGCACAATAACCTATCTTGCACCACAAAACAGCGACTGCCGACGTAACTACTTAAATTGGTCACCTGTCTTCTGTTCTGTCAGCCATTCCTTAAGCTCATTACGTCCTATTTGTAATACCGCTGCTTTCCTACTCAGTTCATCGGCATTTTCATGTTTCTTTCCAGTCATACGTATGACCTCAAAATCAACTTCACTTAATCGTAGTGCCCAGCGTGTGGTTTACATAGTAGCCATTTCAACATTGCGTGATCAGTTATCATTTGAAACTTTTGCCCATAGAGACGACATGTGAAGTAGGTGATTCCACAGATAAGGCGCAATGTTTCCTGAATGTTCCAAGCCCTTGACGTCTTGAGTTAACACGCAGCCACTTGCATGGTTGGATGCATCACAAGACAGAATGAATTCCTTACTGAGGTTTGGAAACAACAAGATCGGACTCGACGTCAAAGCTTCATTCAGTTTCTCAAAAGCACGCTGAGAATCCTCTGATCAAACAAATTTTGAAACCTTCTTCAGCAACTGTGTCAGTGATCTGGCAACGTCCGAAAATCCTTTTATGGAACTTCTATTGCCGGCCGGAGTGGCCGTGCGGTTCTAGGCGCCACAGTCTGGAACCAAGCGACCGCTCCGGTCTCAGGTTCGAGTCCTGCCTCGGGCATGGATCTGTGTGATGTCCTTAGGTTATTTAGGTTTAATTAGTTCTACGTTCTAGGCGACTGGTGACCTCAGAAGTTAAGTCGCATAGTGCTCAGAGCCATTTGAACCATTTTGGAACTTCTAAGGGATTTCCGACTCCAAGAAATGTCATAGATGATTATACATTGTCCAGTCACATTCATGTGACCACCTATCAAAAGGCTGAATAAACACCTTTTGCAGTGCGGGCCGCCGCGAGTCTTGCAGGGAGAGATTCAGAGAGGTTCCCGAAGTTACAGACAGGGATGCTGAGTCATGCCGACTTCAGTGCTGTGGTCAGCTATGCTAGGTTTCTTGGTTGAGGGCAAACCAAACACGTAGAGTATGTATGAGCTGTGTGACATGTTTCATTGTCCTGCTTATATACACCATTATGAAAAGGAATGTGAAACTGTATGTACGGGACATGGTGCCAAGGGATAAATGCGTACTTGTATTGTTCTATGGTGTCTTCTGGAATGACGAGATCACCAAGGAAATGCCAGGAAACATTCCCGAGCCCATCATATTATTACAGGATGTTTGCTTTCAAATGTTTCACGCCGTACACGCCAACGGCCATCTTTCGAATGGAGCATGAAGCGTTATTCATCAGAAAAGGCCAGCTGTCGCCACTCAGTGGGCGTCCAGTTACGGTATTGGCGTGCAAGATCCAGCCTTTGTCGCTGATGAACAGCAGTCAGCATGGGTGCGTGAACTAGGAGCCTGTTGCGAAAGCCGATGCACCGCAACATTCACCAAGCGATCTTTGAGGAGACACTGTTGGTAGCGCCTTTGGTCAACCGTGCTACAGTTGCTCAAAGGCTGCACGTCCGTTCTCCTGTACACATCTCTGCAGCTGTCATTCATCCCTCTCATCTATGGTCGATGGTGGAACACAGTTCCCTTGGTGCCATTCTGAATAGTGCCATTTTACCATGCACCGTATACTTTAACCACGCGGCACAGGAACAAATTACAAACCGGCCATTTCGGAAATGCTTCTCCGTTTCTGCATTACGACAACGGTTGCACTGTTTTCCATGTATGCCAACACGCAGACTGCTAGTGCTGCCACTTTCCGTGTGTGAATGATTATTGCCTGTTATTGTCGAACTAAGTGGTGGTCATATTAATGTGACAGGAGTGTGTATCGTGACAATATACCGTGCACTGACATTGTTTCAACCCTCTGCGAACTCCGTCCAACAACCTCTGAAAGGCTGCAGGTTCCATTTCCATTCGAAAGGCATCCTTCTCAAAATGCTGTTTTGACCGGTTCTCCAGAGCGACGTCTGCATCATGGAACCACCCTTATGTCCATCGTCAGAAAATACTTGCCCTATTATAAATAGTCTATGGTTACAATAATGTTCAGCAGAGGGTGGGCATCTGTTATAGTCTTGGGATTGAAGTGTCGATAATCACAACATAACCTGTATTTCCGTGATCCCTCCGCTGATGTTTTGAGCACAGCGACAATTCCGGCTCCCCATGGACCATCACTTTCCTCAATAATCCCACACTTCAGCTGCTGAAGTCTGACTTGCTCCAGAACCGGCTGCAAGTACCTTGGTATTCTGTATAGTTTGCAGTAAGACGGTGATTCAGTTCCCTAAAGCATCCAGTGTCATGAAATATGCGTTGCTGCCAACACTCTATTGCAACAGGAACTCTTCCTTCTGATGCCTATCACTCCCCTTTAGGGGCTTCACTTCCCATCGTAATGCTATTTTGTCAATGGCGTTTCGGTGACTAATCGTGGCTGCCACTACTAGTGTCCCACTCCTCCTCCTCCAGGATATCCACGCCAGGGATCGACAGCCCCTTTGTTAAACTTCAATTCTCAGCACTGAGATTATCCATAAATACAAGTACCATTTTTTCACCATTTACCACTCGTACACATACAACACTTCTGTTCACTAAGCAACCTGCCAGGTACAGTACTCCAGTTACGCCCAACAGTTCCACGGTGATGGCTTATATCTGGACTCTTCGATCATTTCCTTGAAATATTTAGGTGTTCACATCAGTGCCTTTGGATCCCACAATACAACATTTTTATCGCACACTAATTACGAATGGCGACACACAAGAACTGTCATTTTTGTCTTCTTGAAGCAACTAATTTGTGGAGAGCTACATAATGAATAAAGGGGAAGACAGGGATGTTTTTGTTTTGATCACCAGCAGAATCACAGAATATACAGGATCGCCTCTGAGCCCTGGGCTCCAAAGTGCCTATCTTCAGAGCGATGAGCACTGCATCTTCCATACTGTGGAACAAATCTCTTCTACTTCAAGCTTTTCGCTTTCCATATTTTGGGCGGTGATAGTATGGAACAGAACAAGAAAAAAGTGTCCAGTGCATACCTTAAGAGGTATGGGCACTTGTTCATCTTCGCTATGTGAAACACATCTCGTCTACTAAACAAATGCTCATAGCTCTTAAGGTATACATTTTAGAGCCTATGTTTAATGTACTTTTTTGCTTAGAATGACCATTTCTGTCATATCCCTGAACACTGATCATTCTTCCTGCTAAGGATAAACATAAAAAGACGATTCGTCTCTTACAGTAACAATGATATTGAATGAACACAAGGAATGTTGGCGCTTAAAGTAAACGTCATTGGTTGCTATATGTGGCAGAGAAATATTTTTTACAAATTCTCTGCAGATAGCCAACTTCTTTTTGTTTTTCCTTGCTTTCAATTCACTAGGGGGAGACATGGCATCAGAATTATGTTTGCTCTGACCTCTTGTGTCCAGCTGAGTCACCATTGACTTGCGTGCTTCTTTCCCATGAAAAACTGACTGGTCGTTTTCCCTTTATAGCAAATTTTTAATGCTAATATCTTTGGACTAGTTTGGGTTTTTCCAGTTCTAAGCTCTCAAGAAATGCCTATGATCGGTCGAATCGAGCTGTAGCAATAACTCAGTTTAAAAAAAAGTGATTTACCTGTTTTTTCTTCTGCCCCATTATATAACATCCGTGGAAGACACATGTCGTTTTAACTGTGTGTGCAACAGTCAGTTACCGCGTGACTATGCCTACGAAGCCTAAGACCAATTTGTAACAAAATAAAGGTTTTGGCAGAACACCGGGAATGTGTTTCTTTAATCAATATTGTGATCATGTTGACAAAAAATAATGTTACAATTTTTGGGAAGCAGTTAAAATTGTTTATTTCGCCTCACGTGTCAGAGGTATAAACCTGAATGTTGTGGCCAATTAATATCAGTTGCTTCACATTATATGGAGTACAATACTTGTATTATGATCACCAATTGGGCTGTTGATGCTTACAGGGGACAATGGGACGATGGAGAAGCAGCTGAAAACGAGAGCTGCACAAATTTGAGCAGACATCCAATGGCATTCAACGGGACAGACTCAGAGGAAGAGATACGAGTGGACCCACTGCTATCGCAATCAGCAGAGGGAGCGATCATTGACTTAAACCTGCTATTTAATGCGGATGATTTTAAGGCATTAAGGCAAGTACATATTTATTATTCACTCTCACTATAGCTTCCTTCCAAATTAGCATGGTAAGTGTAGACCAGAAGTGACTTGAATTCAAAGAAATAGTATCGACAGAAATTGGGAGATTTGTATACAATAAATAATCTACGGGTCTGATCCCCATTGTTGCACAAAATAGGTCAGAATACTCTTGCAGCAAAAACGAAAAAAGTATGCCAAATTTAAAAGAAGACAAAATCCCCAAGGGCGTCGATCTTTTAGAGAAGCTGGAAATTTACTGTGGACTTCAATGCAAGATGCTTATAGCAGTTTCCACAACGATACAGTGTCCCGAAACCACGCTGAAAACCCATACAGATTATGATGGTATGTAAAATAGGCTAGCGGAAACACTTAATCAATGCGTTCACTGCGCAATTGCAATAGAAATACTATCGATGACAGTGCTGTTAAAACAGATTTACTAAACACAGCCTTCCGCAATTCCATCGCCGTACTTAATAAGAGCAAGTCTTCCAGTCCACGCTGTATACCAACTAGGTTCCTTTCAGAGTATGCTGATGCAATAGCTCCATACTTATCGTCATATATAACCGCTCGCTCTACGAAGATCCATACCCAAAGACTGGAACGCTGCATACATCACACCAATTTTCAAGAAAGGCAATGGTAGTAATTCGCTCAATTACAGGCACATATCATTAACGTCTATATGCAGCAGGATTTTGGAACATATATTGTGTTCGAACAATATGAATTACCCTCCAAAAGAACGGTCTATTGACACAGAGTCAACGCGGACTTAGAAAACATCGTTCTGTGAAACACAACTAGCTCTTTATCCACACGAAGTGTTGAGTGCTATCGACAAGGGATTTCAAATTGATTCCGTTTTTAAAGATTTTCAGAGGGCCTTTAACACCGTACCGTACAATTGGCCTGAAATCCAATTGCGTGTTTATGGAACATCGTCTCAGTTACGCGACTGGATTCGTGATTTGCTATCAGAGTGGTCATAGTTCGTTGTTACTGACGGACAGTCATTAAGTAAAATAGAAGTGATTCCTGGCGTTCCAAAAGGTAGTGTTATAGGCTCTCTGCTGTTCCTTATCTATAAAAACGATTTGGGAGATAATCTGAGCAGCGGTCTTAGGTTGTTTGCAGAGGATGCTGTCGTTTATCACCTAGTAAATCAACAGAAGATCAAAACAAATTGCAAAATGATTTAGAAAAGATATGTGTATGATGCGAAAATTGACAGTGTGAGGTTATCCACACGAATGCTAAAAGGAATCCGTAAAACTTCGGTTACACGATACATCAGTCAAATCCAAAGGCCATAAATTCAACTAAATACCTAGGAATTACAGTTATAAACTACGTAACTTGGGAAGAACACACAGAAAATGCTGTGGGGAAGGCAAATCAAACACTGCGTTTTATTGGTGGAACACTTAGAAGATGCACTATATCTAATAAAGAGACTGCCTACACTACAATTGTCCATCCTCTTTTGGAGTACTGCTGCGCAATGTGAGATGCTTGCCAGATAGAGTTAACGGCGTACATTGAGAAATTTCAAAGAGGTGCAGCACGTTTTGTATTATCGAAAAACAGGGGGGGTGGGGGAGGGAGAATGTCACGGAGATGATACGTGATTTCCCCTGGACATCGCTGAAACAAAGGAGATGCTTCTCACGAAATGTCAAATGCCACATTCCTTCTCTGAATCGTAATAAAATAAGGGAAATCAGAGCTCGTGCTTAAAAGACAAAGGTGTTCGTTTTTTCTGCGCGCTGTTAGAGAGTAGATTAATAGAGAATTTGAGTGAAGGAGTTCGGTGAACCCTCTGCGAGGCAGTTAAGTGTGATTTGGGGAGTAACGGTCTGACATTCAAACCTGTTTTATCATGGCTCTTGCCTTGGCTTAGTGCAGCAAGTGGAAGTGTGGCTGAGGCAGCCAGTGGCATCCTGTGTACTGTCATGCTGCGACTCTGACAGAGGGCAGTGGCTTGTGATGAAAGTGCCTCGGTCGGAGGAAATTCTCGGTGTCAGCTAGTTGCAGCCATGTGTATCGAGGCGCGGCTCACACACCCTGCGCTGTCCAGCAGTCGGAAGGCAACTGACGTAATGGCAGTGACTCATTGACCTGCGTTGATGGCCAGTAAGCTGCTTCTCAGCGTTGATGCTGGCCTGTTGTGGTGGCGGCTCCATGTCCGCTGGTTTCAGGGTGGAATGCCCTGATGCAGGGTCAACAGCAGTTAGGAGATGGCGCCCAAGTATCACAGCCCCGTGGCAATAGAGCTGCAATACTACGGCGAAGCGTCAGAGAAACTGGTATAGGCATGCGTATCCAAATACGGAGATATATAAACAGGCAGAATATGGCGCTGCTGTCGGCTACGCCTATATAAGTCAATAAGCGTCTGGCGCAGGTGCCAGATCGGTTACTGTTGGTACAATGGCAGCTAGATTGAAGTGAGTTTGAACGTGGTGTTAAAGTCTGTGCTCGAGCGATGGGACACAGCATCTCCAATGTAGCGACAGAGTGCAGATTTTCCCGTACGATCATTTCACGAGTGTACCATGAATATCAGGAATCCGGTAAAACATCAAATCTCCGACATTGCTGCAGCCGGAAAAAGATCCTGCACGAATGGGACCAACGACGACTGAAGGGAATCGTTCAACGTGACAGAAGCGCAACTTCCTCAAATTTCTGCATATTGCAATTCTGGGCCATCATCAAGTGTCAGCGTGCGAACCATTCAACGAAACATCATTGATCGAAGGCCCACTCGTGTACCCTTGATGACTGCACAACACAGAGCCTTACGCCTCGCCTGGGACCTTCCACATCGACATTGGACTGTTGATGACTGGAAACATGTTTGCTTGGTCGGACGAGTCTCGATTCAAATTGTATCGGCCGGATGGACAAGTACGGGTATGGAGACAACCTCATGAATCCATGGACACTGCATGTCAACAGACGACTGTTCAAGCTGGTATAGACTCTGTAATGGTGTAGCGCGTGAGCAATTGCAGTGATATGGGATCCCTGATATGTCTAGATATGACTCTGACAGGTGACACGTATGTAAGAATCCTATCTGATCACATGCATCCATTCATGTCCATCGGCATTCTAACGGACTTGGGCAATTCTAGCAGGACAATGCGGCACCCCACTAGTCCAGAATTTCTACAGAGTGGCTCCAGGAACACTCTTCTGAGCTTAAACACTTCCGCTGGCCACCAAACTCCTCTGACATGAACATTGTTGAGTATATCTGGGACGCCTTGCAACTTGCTGCTCAGAAGAGATCTCCACACCCTCTTACTTCTATGAATTTATGTATAGACCTGCAGGATTCATGGTGTCAGCTCCCTCCAGCACTACTTCAGACATTAGTCGAGTCCATGTATTTTATTCTGAGCTGCACTTTCTTGAGCTTTGCTATGCGTTGCGGGACGTATACGAAATATTCCAGCGACCAGTGCACTACGTTTCCCTTTTTTTAATAAGATCCAGTCCCTCAGATCGCCTTAATCTACATTACCGATATGTAAACTGAGGTGTTGGTTGGCCCAATTGGTTTCAGCCTGCTCTGCATGGAAGATAGCTCAATTCGCTACGTTTCCTTATGCACAATTTGTTTTAAACTCCGTTAGTTGCTTTTGGTTCGCCTTAGCTTAGAGTTGTAGCTCGCACTACTGCCTCTTAGGCTATGGGAATCCAGTCCACCCGGGTCTGAACAATGGCTGCTTCCAAACTTTGCATTTAATTCCTTGTACATGTAAACAAGGGCTACACTTGGCAATGTAAGTGGCACTACAGTACCTGGTGGTAACACGCCCATAGGTACTTCTGGCATAATACAGATGAGGAAGCAAAATGCTGAGAAGGTATATTCCCAAAATTGTGGCAGGTAGACGGAAAGTAGGTCGCAATAATTCACATGCTATACCGTTTACGCGTTTATTAGCGGTCCACTTCTGTCTAGCTCTAGTCTTTTCGCTGCTGTGAGCCTCCCCTGTCCGTTGCAACTGGCTACTACTATCACTTTATCGAAGGTAGAATAGAATCCATAGAATCCGTGTTCCTCAACCTGTTGGGAGTAAAACCCACACCTAATCACCTCATTCTGGCAATCTTTTTCCGTTTTATGACCCAGCAGAAACTTCACTGCGCAGATATTCTGTCACCCTCTCACTAGCCTGGTTGGACAAACTGTAACTGCTGCATTGTACTACTTTTGCAATCCCGCATCTTCCTTTTCGCATTCCCGCTCTTATCCTCTGCAGTTAGTAACAACCGCAGCACACTTACCCTGCAAACTGTCTCGGCATCTCCCACTAGACAGAATATGTTTAGTCTACGTAACGTTGATACCATGTCGGCTTCCCTGCTACTGGAGAAGAAGCTGAAACATAAAGGTATGATTTTATGGCTAAGATCCGAAAGCAAGTTTAATTCGGGAGGTAGTTCTTTTTGTGCTTTCCATAGCCCCTCCAGGTACTGATCTGGTGACAACAAGTTTATTTCTAGTCGTCCCTGCACAGCCTGTTGCGTAGCTTCCTACAATTTCGATACGCACCTGAATGCTGTCCACACACAGTTCTTGTAGGACAGTAAGCATTCCGTTATAACTAATTCCCTAGCCAATATTCCTACTCTGGCTTGTAACGCCTTAATGATCAGGATCACTGATTCTTCCACAGTTCATGCACAGTTAATTACTTTCCCAGTCAGCTGGCGTCATAAACGAGTAGTGTTTAAAACATTGTTCTCCAAACCTTCTGATATGCGTTCTGTGCCACTCAGTTGTTGCCTTGTTTCCTTTTACCCATTGAGGAGGCTCACAGCTGTCCCAAACCCAGCTTTTAGAAGTCAGCTTCCCTCGTCGACCCAGTATCTCCTGCCGATGTATGCCGTATAATCATCAGAACCTGCGTCATCTCGTCTCTCTTTTTTTCATAAGTATCATATATCCTCATACAATGCCTGTAACTCCTTTACGCCTTCTGTGATTCTCCGCACCCTGCCCGAAACTAACAAATGCAACCTCTAGCTGCATTTGCAATGCGTTAAACACCAGCTGTATCACACACACAGTTGTGAATAGTGATCATCACATCTTCATCATTCACGAAGAGCACTGCCCCTTCTAGGTACTAGTTCTGCAATACAATGTTACTACGTCTATGGCCCACACCTCCTCCATCATGTCACCTGAGGTACCCAATCTGAAGACAGGGGTACCGACTACTCTTCCTCCGCCTAAAAGTCCCCTGCTGCCTCGCACTATGTCATCCCTCCTACATTATACATTATGATATAGTTATACGCAAGAAACACAAAACATAAATTTACTTTTATTTCCTTCGTCTTAACGGACTTATCTCACTGGTTCTTCTACACTACTGGCCATTCAAATTGCTACATCACGACGATAACGTGCTACAGACGCGAAATTTAACCGACAGGAAGAAGATGCTGTGATATGCAAATGATTAACTTTTCAGAGCATTCACACAAGGTTGGCGCCGGTGAAGACAACTACAACGTGCTGACATGAGGAAAGTTTCCAGCCGGCCGCGGTGGTCTAGCGGTTCTGGCGCTGCAGTCCGGAACCGCGGAACTGCTACGGTCGCAGGTTCGAATCCTGCCTCGGGCGTGGGTGTGTGTGATGTCCTTAGGTTAGTTAGGTTTAAGTAGTTCTAAGTTCTAGGGGACTTATGACCTAAGATGTTGAGTCCCATAGTGCTCAGAGCCATTTGAACCATTTTTGAAAGTTTCCAACCGATTTCTCATACACAAACAGCAGTTGACCGGCGTTGCCTGGTGAAACGTTGTTGTGATGCCTCGTGTAAAGAGGAGAAATGCGTACCATCACGTTTTCGACTTTGATAAAGGTCGGATTGTAACCTATCGCGATTGCGTTTTATCGTATCGCGACATTGCTGCTCGCGTTGGTCGAGATCCAATGACTGTTAGCAGAATGTGGAATCGGTGGGTTCAGGAGGGTAATACGGAATTCCGTGCTGGGTACCAACGGCCTCGTATCACTAGCAGCCGAGATGACAGGCACCTTATCCGCATGGCTGTAACGGATCGTGCAGCCACGTCTCGATCCCTGAGTCAACAGATGGGAAAGTTTGTAAGACAACAAACATCTGCACGAACAGTTCGACAACGTTTACAGCAGCATGGACTATCAGCTCGGAGACCATGGCAGCGGTTACCCTTGACGCTGCATCACAGACAGGAGCGCCTGCGATGGTGTACTCAACGACGAACCTGGATGCACGAATGACAAAACGTCATTTTTTCGGATGAATCCAGGTTCTGTTTACAGCATCATGATGGTCGCATCTGTGTTTGGCGAAATCACGGTGAACTCACATTGGAAGCGTGTGTTCACCATCCCCATACTGGCGTATCATCAGGCGTGATGGTATCGGGTGCCATTGGTTACACGTCTCGCTCACCTCTTGTTCGCATTGACGGCACTTTGAACAGTGGACGTTACATTTCAGATGTGTTATGACCCATGGCTCTACCCTTCATTCGATCCCTGCGAAACCCTACATTTCAGCAGGATAATGCCCGACCGCATATTGCAGGTCCTGTACGGGCCTTTCTGGATACAGAAATTGTTCAACTGCTGCCCTGCCCTGGCCAGCACATTCTCCAGATCTCTCACCACTTGAAAACGTCTGGTCAATGATGACCGAGCAACTGGCTCGTCACAATACGCCAGTCACTACTCTTGATGAAATGTGGTATCGTATTGAAGCTGTATGGGCAGCTGTACCTGTACACGCCATCCAAGCTCTGTTTGACTCAATGCCCAGGCGTATCAAGGCCATTATTACGGCCAGAGGTGGTTGTTCTGGGTACTGATTTCTCAGGATCTATACACCCAAATTGCGTGAAAATGTAATCACATGTCAGTGCTAGTATAATATATTTGTCCAATGAATACCCATTTATCATCTGCATTTCTTCTTGGTGTAGCAATTTTAATGGCCAGTAGCGTAAAACTACTCACTCGCTCCTCTGCATCTTCCTTTTTACATTTCCCTTCCGTTCTAACCTCACAATTCTTTTAATAACTTCCGCTGTACCTACAAAATGGTTTCAAAAGTCCCACATCTACAATTGTCGCCCTCATCAGCATCTGGATAGTGTCGTTCACTGGCAATGTAGTTTCCACATTTTCATATGCCACCCTGGTATTTTGCAAAAAAATTCTTCGTTTTCCCCTTTGGAGTGCAAAGAGTCGATAACAATACCCATTGACTAACCTTGTATTGCGGCATTCTTGCTGTACTGTTCACTGCTTCCTCTTGATTACGAAGTGCCTGGTATTAGCCTTACATACCTTGCTCCGTATTTCCCTTATCACTCTCGCTAGCTTTTTAACAGATTTTTTGGTCTTACCCTTCTTGGCACTTAACATGTCAAATGGCAATAGTATCTGCTATCCACATATCAGCTCATACGGTGACACTCCTGTGTTCGTGTGCTGCTTCGAGTTGTACGTTGAGACCACATATCTTAAACTTCGGAAGTGGAAAGTAATGCATCCCCTATGTTATCGTAACATCTGCCATATAATCCTATGAACTCTTCTGTTTTTTCTGTTAGCTTGAGGCTGTAGAGGACTCGTTCTCGCTTTATCCACATGCAACAGCTTACGCAATTCAGTGAATACGTCCGACATAAAGTTGGTTCTTTGATCCGTCACTACTGTCGCGGGTACCCCCAACTTCATTATCCGATTGTTTACTGGCGCGTGTGCCACTGTTACTGCCTGTTGGCCAGGTATTGCGACGATCTCCATGTATTTCGAAAACTCGTCTATAACCGAGAGAACATATTTATTCCCTAGAAGCGTTTTGTTGTAAGGACCTCTAACATCAATTCCATGCAACTGAAATGGTGTTAATGCTTCAGGTAACCCCTGCAGTGGCCCTCTTGTGCGACGCAAATCCGCTCTCTGTGCACACTGTGTGCAGTTCTACACGTATTGGTCCATGTCTGGCTTCCAATTCCTCAACAAGTACCTCTTCGCTACTCTTCTGTCGGTAGACCTACATCCTCCATCACTTTCTAACCCGTGATCATGTGTCTACTTTTATGCGCTCATGTTAGCTTTGCTGCAACACCATTTACGATCCCAACCAATTTTTTCCACAAAACAGTAGGCATAAAACAGCGATTGCTCAATTAACTGCCTAAATTCGTCAACTGTCTTCTGTTCTGTCTGTCGTTCCTTAAGCTCATTACGTCCTATGTGTAATACCTTTACTTTCTTTCTCAGTTTATCGGCGTTGCCATGTTTCTTTCTGAGTTTACGTATGATCTCAAAATGAAATTGACTCAGTCCTACTGCCCATAGTGTCAACCTACTAGATGGATTTTTAACCGCAGCAACCATTTCAAAGCTGTGTCATCCCTTATAACTTGAAACTTTTTTCCATTGAGATAACGCTTGAAGTCGGTGATTCTATAGATAAGGCTCAATATTTTCTTTTTCATTGTGGAATAATTCTTCCCTGCAGACTTCGTTTGCCTTGATGCCGAGGCCGCTAGATGTTCAAAGCCCTCGAATTATTGAGACAACACACAGTCAAGTGCGTGGTTGGATGCATTGGATGACAGAATGATTTACTTACCGAAATTTGGAAACACTAAGATGGGCTCAACGTCAAAGCTTCTTTCAGTTTCCCAAAAGCACCCTGGCATTTCTGTGACCAAACACAGTCTTTCGAAAGCACGCTGGCAGTCCTCTGACCAAACAGATGTTGAACCCTTCTTCAACAGTTGCGTCAATGATGTGTCAATATCCGCACATTCTTTTGCGAAACTTCTGTTACAATAATTTGAGACTCCAAGAAATGATTGCAGTTCCTTCAACAATTGAGGTGTTGAAAATTCATGTAAAGCTTTAACTAACCTCGCGTCCGTGCTAACCCTATCCTTACTAATAATGTGATTAAGGTATGTCACCTCTTCTAACACAAAATTACAATAGTCTGTAGTCAACATTAAGTTAGTGGCCGGCAATATTTCGCTTCTGTGTTACATGTATTGCTCCATATCATTCGCAAAGATAATTGTACAGTTTCCATACACATTAATATGACCACCTGCCAAAACCTTGAACAATCACCTTTTGTAGGCCGGCTGCAGTGGCCGAGCGGTTCTAGGCGCTACAATCTGGAACCGCGCGACCGCTACGGTCGCAGGTTCGAATCTTGCCTCGGGCATGGATATGTGTGATGTCCTTAGGTTAGTTAGGTTTAAGTAGTTCTAAGTTCTAGGGAACTGATGACCTCAGCAGTTACGTCCCATAGTGCTCAGAGCCATTTGAACCATCTTTTGTAGCACATACCACTGTGAGACGTGCAGGAAGTGGCAGTGAGCTTCCCGAAGGTATCGACAGGGATTTGGAGCCATGCCGGCTGCACTGTAGAGTCCAGCTGCGCTGTTTCCTAGTGGAGGGTCCATGGCGTGAACAGTCTGATCGAGGACTGGGCTTAAATGCGAGGTAGTTGGTTGCCAGGGGAGTATGGTAAACTCATCCTGGTGCTCCTCAAACTGTGCACGATCACTGTGAGCTGTACGACATGTTACATTGTCCTCTTGGAAGTTACCACAGTACCGAGAAAAACAAATGGCATGTAGGGGTGGACATGCTGTCCAAGGACAGATTCATTCCTGTGTTGATCCATTGTGTCCTCCAGAATGACGAGATCACCCAGGGAGTCGCACGAAAACATTCCCTAGACCGTAGGGTGTTCTTTTTTTCAGACGTCTCACGCTGTACACATCATTTGCCAATTGTCTGATGAAGCATGAAACGTGATTTGCATTACAGCTAGATTTACATCGATACTCCACCATTCACCTTACAGCGCGTGGCGGAGTTTTACCGCGTACCACTACTAGTCATTTCCTTTCCTGTTCCGCTCGCAGATAGATCGAAGGAAGAACACTGTCTATATGCCTCCATATGAAGCCTAATTTCTCGCATGTGTGTTGGAGGCAACAGGATCGATCTGCAGCCTGCTTCAAACTCCTGTTCTATAAATACTGTTAACAGTGTTCCTCGAAAAGAACATCACCATCCCTCCAGGGATACCAATTTCAGTTCTCTAAACATCTCCATAACACTTGCATGTTGTTCGAAACTACCAGTAACAAATCTAGCAGCCCGCTTGTGAATTGCTTCGATGTCTTCCTTCAATCCGACTTGCTACAGATTCCAAACACTCTAGCAGTACTCAAGAGTAGGTCGGTCTAGTATCCTATATGATGAACCACACTTTCCTAGAATTCTGCCAATAAACCAGAGTTGTCCATTCGCCTTTCCCGCCACAGTCATCACACACCCGTTGCCGTTCATATCACTTTTCAACGTTACGCCCAGATAGGAGGTTTGGAACTTAAATAGTGGAAGCACTGCTGTGGAGACACTGTGTAATGGAATCTACTATTGTCGCTGATGGCATTCGTTGTTGACGTACCTGTCTTACCTCCCAGCAAATGGACTCGCCCGTCCCACGTCAGCCGCGTGCGCACTATCGAGGGAAACACAGTCACTTGTGTGAGCGAGCGGTCTAACGTAACGGTGTCACTATGTTTTCGAAACAGGAACAACGGAGTTGAATGTGCCAGAGGTCGTACAGCACGACAGTGTCATCAAGGTCTTCAAGAGGCGTGCGGGGAACCAGCATTGCCGTACAGAACAGTGGCATGTTGGTTAAAAGCCTTCAACGAAGGTCCGCAAACTGTGCTAGACAGGCATCGGGCAGGTCGTCCGAGAGTCTCTGAAGAAGACGTGCATGCTGTTACCGCGTTAGTGGACAGTGAACGACGCCATACGATTCGTGAGTTCGCCCACAAAACCGAATTAGCGCACACGACTGTGCTTTGCATCCTGAAGCAACGCCTGGGCATGCGAAAAATTGCATCACAATGGGTCCCGCATGACTTGACGTAAATGCAGAAATAGGTGTGTTACGACGCTGCTCAGACCCACTTGGAGCGCTATGAGCGCGAAGGAGAGACTTTCTTACGCCGTATCGAACACTGGTTGAGACATGGACCACATGGTACAAGCCAAAACTGAAACGCAAATCCAACGAATGGCGTCATTATTGGTCGCCGCCAAAGTAGAAAGTGCGTCAGAGCCCCAGTATGGTGAAAGTTATAGTGATTCTCGTGTACGACTCTGATGGTGATACAGCTCTCCATGCTACTCTATCCTGTGCAAGCTTCTTCAACTCCCAGTACCTACAGCAGCCTACATCATTCTGAATCTGTTTAGTGTATTCATCTCTTGGTCTCCCTCTACGATTTTTACCCTTCACGCTGCCCTCCAATACTAAACTGGCGATCCCTTGATGCCTCAGAGTATGTCCTACCAACCGATCCCTTCTTCTAATCAAGTTGTACCACAAGTTTCTCTTCTCCCCAATTCTATTCAACACCTCCTCATTAGTTATGTGATCTACCCATCTAATCTTCAGCATTCTTCTGTAGCACCACATTTCGAAAGCTTCTACTCTCTTCTTGTCTAAACTGTTTATCGTCTACTTTTCACTTCCATACTTGTCTACACTCCATACAAATACTTTCAGAAACGACTTCCTGACACTTAAATCTATACTCGATGTTAACAAATTTGTCTTCTTCAGAAACGCTTTCCTTGCCATTGCCAGTCTACATTTTATATCCTCTCTACTTCGATCATCATCAGTAATTTTGCTCCCCAAATAGCAAAACTCCTTTACTACTTTAAGTGTCTCATTTCGTTATCTAATTCCCTCAGCATCACCCGATTTAATTATTTAATTCGACGACATTCCATTGTCCTCGTTTTGCTTTTGTTGATGTTCATATTATATCCTCCTTTCAAGACACTGTCCATTCCGTTCAGCTGCTCTTCCAGGTCCTTTGCTGTCTCTGACAGAATTACAATGTTATCGGCGAACCTAGAGGTTTTTATTTCTTCTCCATGGATTGTTTCTCTTGTTTCCTTTACTGCTTGCTCAATATACAGATTGAATAACATCGGGGAGAGGCTACAACCCTGTCTCACTCCCTTCCCAACCATTGCTTCCCTTTCATTCCCCTCGCCTCTTATAACTGCCATCTGGTTTCTGTACAAATTGTAAATAGCATTTCGCTCCCTGTATTTTACCCCTGCCACCTTCATAATTTGAAAGAGAATATTCCAGTCAACATTGTCAAAAGCTTTCTCTATGACTACAAATGTTAGAAACGTAGGTTTACCTTTCCTTAATCTATTTTCTAAGATAAGTCGTAGGGTCAGTATTGCCTCACGTGTTCCAACATCTCTGCGGAATCCAAACTGATCTTCCCCGAGGTCAGATTCTACCAGTTTTTCCATTCGTCTGTAAAGAATTCGTGTTAGTATTTTGCAGCCGTGGCTTTTTACACTAATAGTTCGGTAGTTTTCACATCTGTCAACACCTGCTTTCTTTGGGATTGTAATTATTATATTCTTCTTGAAGTCTGAGGGCATTTCGCATCTTGCTCACCAGATGATAGAGTTTTGTCAGGGCTGACTCTCCCAAGGCTATCAGTAGTTCTAGTGGAATGTTGTCTACTCCCGGGGCCTTGTTTCGACTTAGGTCTTTCAGTGGTCTGTCAAACTCTTCACGCAGTATCATATCTGCCATTTCATCTTCATCTACATCCTCTTCCATTTCCATAATATTGTCCTCAAGAACATCGCCCTTCTATAGACCCTCTATATACTCCCTTCACCTTTCTGCTTTCCCTTCTTTGCTTAGAACTGGGTTAGAACTGGGATGGTGTTATCCTAACGCAATACGTTCCTCAACGGCAGACCGTCAATGCACAGCATTACTGTTCGTTTTTGGAGCATCACCTGCGACCAACTTTGCGAAAGAAGCGGCAACATTTTCTGCGCAAGCCACCGATCATTATGCACGACAATTCGCGGGCGCATACAGCGCAAGCTGTGGCTGCTCTGTTCAGTCGATGGGGCTGGGAAGTACTGTACCATCCACCATAGTCCCCGGACGTAAGTCCTTGTGACTTTGATTTGATTCCGAAGATGAAGGAACCACTTCCTAATATGCGCTTCAGAACTGTTCCAGAGATTCGACAGGCATTAGACCTCTCCATTCGCACAATCAGCAGAACAGGCTCTGCTAACGGTATACTACGCCTTCCACTTCGCTGGCAACGTGTTCTACACAACACTGGTGACTACTTTGGACAGTAAGAGGTGCAAACATGTAACTCTTTTGTATCGCTTGTGAATAAATAGTTGCCACTATTTAGGTTCCAATCCTCATATATAACGACGTGACTCTGTCAAGCAGAAGACTAGTAATACTGTATCTGAAAATTAATGCTTTGTTTTCCCTATTTATCTGCGTTAACTTTCATTTTCCTACATTTAAAGCTAGCTGCCATTTATCACACCAAGTAGAAATTTTGTCTAAGTCATCTTGTATCCTCCTGCAGTCAGACAATTGCGATACCTTACCGTGTACCGCAGCACCCTCAGCAAGCAACCGCAAATCGATGCTCACCCTGTCTGCCAAATCGTTTATGTATATGGAGAATAATAGCGATCCTATCACACTTTCCTGGGGCACTCTTGACGGTACCCTTGTCTCTCATGAACACTCGCTCTCGAGACCAAGATACTTGGTCTTATAACTTAAGAAGTCTGCGAACCACTCATATATCTGTGAACCTATTGCATATGCTTGTACCCTCCTTAACAACCCGCAACGGTGCACCGTGTCGAACGATTTCACGAAATCTAGAAATATGGAATCTGCGAGTTGCCCTTCATCCATAGTTCGCAGTATATCATATGAGAAGAGGACAAGCTGAGTTTGACACGAGCGATGCTTCCTAAAACCATGCTGATTCTCTGACACAAGCTTCTCGACCTCAAGAAAATTTGTTATATTCGAACTGATAATATGTTGTAGGATTCTGTAGCAAACAGAGGGTAGGGATACTCGTCTCTAATTTTGCGGGCCCGTTCTTTTGCCCTTCTTGTACACAGGAGTTCCACGAGCTATTTTCAGGCGCTTGGGATTTTACGCTGGGCTAGAGATTCACGATAAATCCAAGCTAAGTTAGGGTACAGTGCCTTGGAGTACGGTTTGAAAACCCGAACTGGAATTCCATCCGGACCTGTTGACATTTGTTTACAGCTCCTTCAGTTATTTCTCTATGCCAGGGATGCTTACTACTATCTGATAAGGACACCAGTCACCTCTCAACAGACGTCCAGTTACGATACTGGAGAGCAAATTCCAGTCTTCGTCACTGATGAACAGCAGTCAGTAAGGGTGCACGAACCAGGCACTTACTGCGGAAGCTCATACGTAGAAACGTTCGCTGGATGGTCTTTGAGGCGACACTGTTTGCAGTGCATTGTTTCATCTTGGTGATCAGTTACTGAACAAGTGCACATACATTCACCTGTAACTATCTCCGAAGCCGTTGTTCACCCCTGTTATGAATGACCAGTGGTGCACAACAGCTGCCTTGCCTCCGGGTTTGTCGCCGGGTTTGCCATTCTGACACGCTTTGCATACAATGGGGTGACAAAGGTAATGGGAAAGCAGTATGCACAAACAAAGATGACGGTAGCATCGCGAAAACAAGGTACAAAAGGACAGTGCGTTTTCGGAGCACTCATTTGTACACAGATGGTTCATATGAAAAGGATACCAACGAGATTATGGCCGTGCACCAGGAATTAAGAGACTTTGAACGTGGAGTGATAGATGAAGCTACACGCATGGGACATTCCATTTCAGAAATCGTATGGGAATTCAATATTCCGAAATCCACAGTGACCCGAGGGTGACAAGCATACCAAACTTCAGGCTTACCTCTAACCACAATGCAGTGGCTGATGGCCTTCACTTAACGACCGAGAGCACCGGCATTTACTCAGAGTTTTCACTACTAACAGACAAGCAGCACTGCGTGAAATAACATGCAGAAATCAGTATGGGGCGTATGACGAACGTATCCGTTAGGACAGAGCGGTGAAATTTGGCGCTGACGGGCTATGGAAGCAGATGACCGACGAGAGTGCCTTTGCTAACACCACGACGTCGCCTGCAGTACCTCTCCTCGGCTGGTGACCAACTCTGTTGGAACCTAGACGACTGGAAAACCGTCGCCTGGTCAGATGAGTACCGATTTTAGTTGATAAGAGCTGATGATAGGGTTAGAGTGTGCCGCAGATCCCACGCTGCCATGGACCTAAGTTGTCAACAAGGCACTTTCCAAGCTGATGATGTGTCCATTGTGGTGTGGGCTGTGTTGGTATGGAATGGATTGGGTCCTATGGTCCAACTCAACCTATCATTGACTGGTAATGGCTATGTTCGGCCATTCATGGGCACTGTGTTCACAGACAATGGTGTAATTTTTATTGATGACAATGTGCCATGTCACTGGGTAAAGATTATTCGCGATTGGTTTGAAGATTGTTCTGCACAGTTCGAGCGAATGATCCAGCCACCCAGATCGCAACAGCATAAACCCCATCAAACATTTATGCGACGTAATCGAGATGTCAGTATGTGCAAAAATTCTCTACCAACAACACTTGAACTATTATGGTGGGCTATAGAGGCAGCCTCTCCAATATTTCTGTAGGGGACTTCCAGTGGCTCTCTGAGTCCATGCCACATCGAGTTGCTGCACAACGTCAGGCAAAAGGAGGTCCGACATAATATTAGGGGATATCAAATAACTTTTTCACCTCAGTGTACTTAACCACAGCAGTACACGAAAGCTTACAAACTTGACTGTTTCAGAAATGCTTCCACTTTTGGCCCGAAAGCCAATGATCATTTCCTTTTGGACGTCAGATAAATCGCTTCATTTCTACAGTACGATCACTGCACTGCTATCCACATCCCCACAACATGCTGTATATACCATCCACTGCTAGTGCTGCCACCTGCCATCTGCGAGTGGTTATTGCATGTTGACATCGAACATAGGCGGTGGTCGTATTAATATGATTCGACTATATGTCATAAAATTTACCATAAACTGACGGGGTTTCCACATTCTGAGAACTCCACCCAACAACCTCTGAAACGTCAGAAGGGTTTTTTTCGATCCGAAAGACATCCTTCTGAAGTAATAACGTCCCCAGTGCAAAGAAAATGCTTCTTTTAGCTGGTCCTCTGGAGCGACTTCTAGCTGTGGGTAGCCAGTCCATCGTCGAAAAATAATTGCACTCTCCAAAATAGTCTATGGTTTCTGTAACGTTTGGCAAAGGGTAGACATCCATTATAGCTCTGGCATTCAAGTGTCGATAACAAAACACAACCAACTTTTTAGTAATATATCCCCTGATTTTTTGGGCACAACAAAAATTCCGGCCCCCATAGGCTATAGCTTTCCTCAGTAATCTCATCTCTCAACTGCTGATCTATGAATTGCTTCAAAATCGGCTGCAGATACTTCGGTATCCTGTAGAGCACTGCATCCGCATGGCGAATCCGCGTGAGTAGCGCTCAGCTGCATCATTCACTATGCACACGCAGACGGCATCACGAGATCAGCACTTCATCCGCTTGGTATCACACGGCGCTCACTCATGGAGTGACGGGCTGCAGATATGTATCCTTGCCACGTGTGTAAGGAAACATAGACTCTACCTATACAGCTTCCACACAAGGTAGCGACACGTATGGGCCTGGCAAACATTCAGATGCATTTAAAATTAGAATCTCTTTTTAGCTGTCGATTTTCCATGATTTCTGTGGAGTAGGTGGCTGTTGTGTACTGGAGATTCACCAAGTGTTATTGCAGTATAACGGAAATTATTAAGTAATAACTGAATATTGCATGTTATTGAAAGTCATTGTTTCAGTTGTGACACTGTATATTTCCTTGAAATAGTAGCTGATGAATTAGTGCTCGCTTTCAGACAGCTAAAATCGTACTGACATTTAGATATATTGTGAACAGAAAAACCTAAAAAGATTAACGTTGAGGAGGTGTGACAAAAGACTATAATCATCAACTTCGCTTGTGATTAACGAAAAAAAAGAAAAAGAAAAAAAAAAAACCTCCAATCCAGCTGTATGGTGTGCTTTTGTGTGTAAATCAAACAAATGGACTTGTAGGGGTCGTTATATTTGATAGTATGAACAGAAAGAGAAAGGAAACCGCGGGTTTTCAAAATAATTACTGGTGGCCATCTACCATGTACCCTCAGACTCAGAGTTGAAATATTAAATGTTTAATCTGGTTTCGTTGTCTAGGGACTGGGATACGTAGTTGCCGCAGTACTAGCCAAATACCGCTGAGTCTACAGTATACAGTATGAATATACACATGAATCGAATGGTCGAAGGTTCATATCACTAGGTATTTGCGAATTTTCAATGTAACATAGAAATTTATAAATGGAAGATTACAATAAAATAAAATATGCGGGTACTGTTTTTAACGACTTTAAATGATGAGTGCGATACCAGAAGTACCTTTAAGAATGCCGTTTATTACTGCAAAACACTTATTGGTGTGAATGGTCCAGCAATTAAATAAAATATAAGTTGAGTAACAGGGAAACAATAGATTTATACTTCACGTAATTAGTTATGAGCAACAACATAGCTTGAGAGATATTCACTTCTAAACGCATACTACATCTTCGCTGCAAAAGCCACGGAAATCTCACAAGTGCACCAGTTGGCACTATAAGCTATTTCGTCGTAACTGCCGTCTGTGTAACGTCTGCTGTGCAGCGAGCTACGTTAATTTAAGTGTTAACTGTATTTTTCTTACTTGTCACTTCTTCTTCCTTGTGTTTTGGCTTTTAGGAAGCTTTAATTGTCGAGTGCTAATAATAGCGTTCCATAGATTTCGTGTTTGTTTTGAATACAGTCAGAGAGAGTCCCTTTAGTCAACCATAGTGCCAGTAGTGCTAGTGTTTGTTTTCAATACAGTCCAGAGACAGGTAGTGCTATTTTCATTGTTTTCTACAAGAAGAGTCTGGCAACCACAGTTTAGTCAACTATCAGCCGCCTTTAGTGAATTAGCAGTCTATTTAAAAGTTGATTAACTCTCTACAGTAAATTGATTTCGTAGGATGGATAGGATGTGTGACTGCTGTGTACAGACGCAGGAGGAGCTGTCCACTGTTCGCGAACAGCTGAACGTGTTGATGGCCGCGGTCAGCCGTCTTCAGGCTGCTGCCTCGGAGTGCGTCACAAGGTACACCCCAGGTGTTACATGCTTCACCCACTGTCCCTGCTGTCGAGACGTCTTCGCGGGTACCGGGCGCGGTTGGGCCACCCTCTCCCCAAGGGGAGTGGCGGGTTCAGCGGCGTTCGCGGCGCACGAGGAGGGGGGTCAACGTGGAAGTTGGCCGTGTGCAGCGAGGTCCGAGCAGGCACACGGGGGGAGGGGTTTATTAGTTATTGGGAGCTCCAACGTTACGCGGGTGATGGAGCCCCTTAGGGAAATAGCGAAAAGGTCGGGGAAGAAGGCCAGTGTTCACTCTGTCTGCTTGCCGGGGGGTCTCATTCGAGATGTGGAGGAGGCCCTGCCGGCGGCGATAGAGAGCACTGGGTGCACCCGACTGCAAATTGTTGCTCATGTCGGCACCAATGACTCCTGCCGTCTGGGTTCAGAGGTCATCCTCAGTTCGTACAGGCGGTTGGCGGAATTGGTGAAGGCGGAAAGCTTCGCTCGCGGGGTGGAATATGAGCTAACTATTTGTAGTATCGTTCCCAGAACCGATAGCGGTCCTCTGGTTTGGAGCCGAGTAGAAGGCTTAAACCAGAGGCTCAGACGATTCTGCGGAGATCTGGGGTGCAAATTTCTCGACCTCCACTATCGGGTCGAGAAATGTAGGGCCCCCTGAATTGGTCAGGCGTCCACTACACGCAGGAAGCGGCTACAAGGGTAGCGGAGTACGTGTGGAGTGCACATGTGGGTTTTTTAGGTTAGAGAATTCCCTCCCTAGGCCCGGCAAGACGCCTCCTGAGACGCGGCAAGGTAGGAGTAGGCAAAATGCAACAGGGAATAACACTATTAATGTGCTAATGGTAAACTGCAGGAGAGTCTATAGAAAGGTCCCAGAATTGCTCTCATTAATAAACGGTCACAATGCCCATATAGTATTAGGGACAGAAAGTTGCCTGAAACCAGACTAAACTCAGATTGGAATGTATACCGCGGAGACAGGCTGGACAGTGAAGGGGGAGGCGTGTTTATAGCGATAAGAAGTGCAATAGTATCGAAGGAAATTGACGGAGATCCGAAATGTGAAATAATTTGGGTGAAGGTCACGGTTAAATCAGGCTCAGACATGGTAACTGGATGTCTCTATAGGCCCCCTGGCTCAGCAGCTGTTGTGGCTGAGCACCTGACGGATAATTTGGAAGATTTCCCCACCATGTTATAGTTCTGGGTGGAGATTTTAATTTGCCGGATATAGACTGGGAGACTGAAACGTTCATAACGGGTGGCAGGGACAAAGAATCCAGTGAAATTTTTTTAAGCGCTTTATCTGAAAATTATCTTGAGCAGTTAAAGAGAGAACCGACTCGTCGCGATAACATATTAGACCTTCTGGTGACAAACAGACCCGAACTATTTGAAACAGTTAACGCAGAACAGGGAATCAGCGATCATGAAGCGGTTACTGCATCGATGATTTCAGCCGTAAATAGAAATATTAAAAAAGGTGGGAAGATTTATCTGTTTAGCAAAAGTGACAAAAAACATGTGCACAGAGTACCTGACGGCTCTACTCAAAAGTTTTGTCTCAAGTACAGATAGTGTTGAGGATCAGTGGACAAAGTTCAAAACCATCGTACAATATGCGTTAGGTGAGTATGTGCCAAGTAAGATTGTAAGAGATGGAAAAGAGCCACCGTGGTACAACAACCGAGTTAGAAAACTGCTGCAGAAGCAAAGGGAACTTCACAGCAAACATAAACATAGCTAAAGCCTTGCAGACAAACAAAAATTACGCGAAGCGATATGTAGTGTGAGGAGGGCTATGCGAGAGGCTTTCAATTAATTCGAAAGTAAAGTTCTATGTAGTGACTTGGCAGAAAATCCTAAGAAATTTTGGTCTTATGTCAAGGCGGTAGGTGGATCAAAACAAAATGTCCAGACACTCTGTGACCAAAATGGTGCTGAAACAGAGGATGACAGACTAAAGGCCGAAATACTAAATGTCTTTTTCCAAAGCTGTTTCACAGAGGAAGACTGCACTGTAGTTCCTTCTCTAGATTGTCGCACAGATGACAAAATGGTAGATATCGAACAGACGACAGAGGGATAGAGAAACAATTAAAATCACTCAAAAGAGCAAAGGCCGCTGGACCTGATGGGATACCAGTTCGATTTTACACAGAGTACGCGAAGGAACTTGCCCCCCCCCCCCCCCCCCCCCCCCCTCTTGCTGCGGTGTACCGTAGGTCTCTAGGAGAGCGTAGCGTTCCAAAGGATTGGAAAAGGGCACAGGTCATCCCCGTTTTCAAGAAGGGACGTCCAACAGATGTGCAGAACTATAGACCTATATCTCTAACGTCGATCAGTTGTAGAATTTTGGAACACGTATTATGTTCGAGTATAATGACTTTTCTGGAGACTAGTAATCTACTCTGTAGGAATCAGCATGGGTTTCGAGAAAGATGGTCGTGTGAAACCCAGCTCGCGCTATTCGTCCACGAGACTCGAAGGGCCATAGACACGCATTCACAGGTAGATGCTGTGTTTCTTGACTTGCGAAAGGCGTTCGATACAGTTCCCCACAGTCGTTTAATGAACAAAGTAAGAGCATGTGGACTATCAGACCAATTGTGTGATTGGATTGAAGAGTTCCTAGATAACAGAACGCAGCATGTCATTCTCAATGGAGAGAAGTCTTCCGAAGTAAGATTGATTTCAGGTGTGCCGCAGGGGAGTGTCGTAGGACCGTTGCTATTCACAATATACATAAATGACCTTGTGGATGACATCGGAATTTTACTGAGGCTTTTTGCGGATGATGCTGTGGTATATCGAGAGGTTGTAACATTGGAAAATTGTACTGAAATGCAGGAGGATCTGCAGCGAATTGCCGGCCGGAATGGCCGTGCGGTTCTAGGCGCTGCAGTCTGGAGCCGAGCGACCGCTACGGTCGCAAGTTCGAATCCTGCCTCGGGCGTGGATGTGTGTGATGTCCTTAGGTTAGTTAGGTTTAATTAGTTCTAAGTTCTAGGCGACTGATGACCTCAGATGTTACGTCGCATAGTGCTCAGAGCCATTTGAACCATTTTGCAGCGAATTGACGCATGGTGCAGGGAATGGCAATTGAATCTCAATGTAGACAAGTGTAATGTGCTGCGAATACGTAGAAAGATAGATCCCTTATCATTTAGCTACAAAATAGCAGGTGAGCAACTGGAAGCAGTTAATTCCATAAATTATCTGGGAGTACGCATTAGGAGTGATTTAAAATGGAATGATCATATAATGTTGATCGTTGGTAAGGCAGATGCCAGACTGAGATTGATTGGAAGAATCCTAAGGAAATGCAATCCGAAAACAAAGGAAGTAGGTTACAGTACGCTTGTTCGCCCACTGCTTGAATACTGATCAGCAGTGTGGGATCCGTACCAGATAGGGTTGATAGAGGAGATAGAGAAGATCCAACGGAGAGCAGCGCGCTTCGTTACATGATCATTTAGTAATCGCGAAAGCATTACGGAGATGATAGATAAATTCCAGTGGAAGACTCTGCTGGAGAGACGCTCAGTAGCTCGGTACGGGCTTTTGTTGAAGTTTCGAGAACATACCTTCACCGAAGAGTCAAGCAGTATATTGCTCCCTCCTATGTATATCTCGCGAAGATACCATGAGGATAAAATCAGAGATATTAGAGCCCACACAGAAGCGTACCGACAATCCTTCTTACCACAAACAATACGAGACTGCAGTAGAAGGGAGAACCTATAGATGTACCCAAGGTACCCTCCGCCACACACCGTCAAGTGGCTTGCGGAGCATGGATATAGATGTAGAGATGTAGATATCTCCTGGGACCACGCGCAAACTCCTCAACACTCTCCCAGTAATTCCTGCGACCGTCCATCGCGCCTTCCCGTCCAGCACTCCCCTGTCCTGTGCGACCCGATGCTCCTCCTCTACTTCCATCCAGTCTCTCCTTTAACTTCGGTAGTCGCCTACCGTAGTAACGGGCGCTGTGATTGGCTAGAGCGCTCCTGCCATATATCCAAGCCAACACACACTCACAAACATTCTGAAGCACATACAAAACACTGGATCTACATTTAAATAACACGAAATTAAATAAATATTCCTATGGCTGGACCATAAACGCGCTCTAATACACATTATTAAATACATAAATCAAATAAATATATATCAAAGGAACAGAAACAAAAGTAGGCCAGAAGCCTAATGTCCTTGTGCTTTCTAAAACACACAAATATTCGACCAATTTCAGTGTTGAGGATCAGTGGACAAAGTTCAAAACCATCGTACAATATCGGACATAAACAAAGACATGGACGAATAAATATATTTATAAGCATGCTGCTACCGTTTTTTTTTTTTGTGTAACTGTGGAGTACTTATGGCCTGACACGATCAATAGTAATCCGCCTCTTTGACCTCCAAAAACTCATGTACTATTCAAGTTACATGCCTGTAATTCATACCAATTTAGGTTTATACTAACAGCTTTCTAAAGACACATCAATGGACAAAATCAGATTAGCCTTTTAGATTTTGAAATTTCGTTACTGGGTGTTACTTGTATAATTTACCATCAGATATTGAACGTCAAACTAAAAAAGATATTGAAAATCTGATTACACCAGCAGAATCATCGTGTAAATAATGGTAATGTACATGTTTCTTTTTAAGGTATCATGATTCCTCTGGCTATTATTAATTTCTACATGAGCTGTGAAACGTCTGCCATTATGGTTTCACACAGTCCGTCATCTTTGGTACTCCAGGCATATAAATCTCCTTCATCGATACAAAACCCATTCCTCGACAAGCATCGACATGGAATTCCCAGCCCCGTGGTCAACCTGGACCACACGCTGGGGTTACCCCTCTTGCTCTGGCTAATGTTCGGCACCACACGGTTGCTGATGAGCCCCAGCTTTTCGAGCGGCCCGTGCTGCCGCGCAAACTCCGAACTTAGAATATTTTCATGGCGCCACAAATCGCCCGTTACCTCACAAAACGTAAAGTCAAATGCTTAAAAGAGATGGCTATTATTTGAATAGATTTCTATCTGGATCATCATTATTTTCTTAGGGCCTTTGCCCCACTTCAACGTTGGATCAGTCTTGTTACTATGGATGTGGCAATGTAAGCGTCAGAGGGTGGCCAGATGCCCTTCCTGTCACGACCTCGCACCCCCCGGGACGGAAATAAGTGTACCCCACCTGTCTGTGTCTAGCGTAAGCCATGAAATAGTGCGAACGTTTTTCAGATGTCTGCGAGTCGTGTAACTGAGATGGAATGTGGGGACCAGCCCAGTATTCACTTATTGGAATGTGGAAAACCACCTAAAAACCCCATCCAGGCTAGCTGGCACACCAGCCCTCATCGTTAATCCGCTGGGCAGAGTTGGTATATCTGTATATTTAATGCATCCTTATGGAGGAAGCAGTTTAATGAACAATAAAAGAACCTTTAAGAACTGACTGTCTTGAACTAAACCCTGTAAAATCAATGGAGAACGGAGAACTTTTCATCGCCCAGTGGATATTCGAGAAGAATTTGCGATTGCCATAATAAATGCACGTTATGTTTTACAAAATAATTTGATAAAGTTTAAGACATATTGTACGTTTCTCCAGATCTGGAAATTCCCCTAGGTCTTACTCGCTGTCGAAAGCAATCACGAATTGTGTTTCAGGATGCAGGAAACGTCTACCTGCATCGACAAGTGCACAGAGACTGAAGGCAGCCGTATACGTTCTCCACGTGCCAGGAGCTCACTACTGGCAGCGCGGCCCAGTGCGCAGACTACAATGCACGTAATTTTTTTGTGCCGCAGTCTGTCTTCCTAGCGCTACACAGCCCCTAAGCCGTCGCCTCACGGACCGTGCATCCGAACGTTGAGCTTTGAGCGTGCCGAATTTCTGACGTCATAGCGTGGAGCAGCACGTTCGGCAGTCTTTCCGAAAGTGCAGAGCAATATCTGGCTTGTCAGATATTCTGAGCGTGCGTCTGAGCGTTGACCAGTGAGATGGCACAGCGCCACCTACGTCACACGCACGCCGTCTCCCTTCAGTACAGAGTTGTGAGGCTCCATATTGGCGTTCATTTCAATCCTGTACGTATATATGCCGTTTCTGAGTACCAGCAAAGAGAGAATCACTGGAAAACCCGTTGTTAGTTGTGTGATTCGTTCCAATAAAATAATGAGAAACATCATATTCGTGGCAAAGAATTATTGTAACTTAAGTATTCTGAGAGTAGGCTATTTGATGGCAGCGACACACTAAAGATCCACCCAAAACGCAGTTTTCTTGGTACAATTTGTTATAATTAAATTCCAATTAGTAACATAATTAGCTACGATTAAAGTTTTTAGCACGGGGTAAAACTACAAGGACCGTGGTATTCACATAGTGTAATGAGTAGAGTCTGTGTCCCGTGATCAGTTCTTGTTGGGGCGGTGATTCGCGCCTTAACACATCCAAATTGTTTTTCCTAACATTTCCTAAAATTTATTTGGTTCTGATACTTCATTATTAGTTTAATATAAGTACACGCTATAGTATTTGATGTTATATAAATATAAGTTCATCTTTTTTTGAAGGGTGACTTTGTTCGATTGGCTTAATCCACAGGACAGCTTGCGCTACTTGTATAAAGATATTTTGCTCCTTTTTCTTTTACGCTTCGTAATTCACATGTTGCAAAGATTCTGCTACTAGGTAGAAACAGTGATAAAGTAAGACTGATCGTGGGGTTTTACTAAAATGTGGGAATGATGAAATAATGTTTGTTTTATGCGGAGAAGTATTCCAAATTTGTACCGCACTGTTTGTAATGGAACTTTTATAAGCCTGTGTCCTTATTGATTGGACATGGTACTTTACTTTTCGTGGACGATGGAGGAAATGTGCGTTTTAATAGAGCTAACGTGGGAATTTTACGCACGCCCGTTGAGTAAACAGTGTGATTTATGAACTAGAAACATCCCTCAACTGCCGCTGGAGTGCGTTGCGATCGCGTATGCCACGTTGGGGCCCACGTACCGTATGCACAAGCCGCATCGTTCCTGAGCGTTCAGCGGCACATTGAACTTGGCTCGCTAAACGTTAACGCTCGACAGCACGGTCCGTGTGCCGACGGCTTTACATCACCGACTCGGCCCCTTTAAACTGCCTCTGCACCTACCAATACGTTTCCGACTCCCACTGCTAACATGGCGAAAAAACTCTATGTAACTAGCCAACGATGAGAATGCAGCCGACAAAAACTCTCAGTCCTCAACACTATCAGATATGCCTGTCTGCTTGATATAATTACACAGTTGGTGACTGTATTGCTACAAAATGAGTCAGCCAAGCAAGAACTCAATATCACCAGACTTTTAGTCCAACGTCTCCTGAAGCGTTTATGGAATGCTGCTAGATGTCCGAAGTCATCCAAAGTGTTTTAGGATTAACTCTGAGTGAGCTTGCCTTTAGATTATGGAATAATTTTTCCATCCGTCTATGCAGTTACGTAGAACTTTAGATTCAGAAATTACAGAAGAGAGATTGGGTTCGAATATATAAAATAGTTCATAAAATTGCAACACACTTGCAACGTGTGTATCGTGAAAGTGATAAGAGACGATTTTAGGAAGTTTTTCGCTTTTCTATGCCAACTGCAATTATTGCAGCAAAGTCTTACCCACGCTTTAAAAACGAGTAATTCACCTCTACTGCTGGCCATAATGAAGGGAGGCTTACGACAAACTTCAGATACATAATACCCAAAGAAATGTCAAAGAAATTGTATTACGAGTTTCAAATGACATTATAACGTAAAAAGAAGGTTTTATTTGGAATGTGATTTGAGAAGTGAAGTTAAAGTGAAATCGCAACGAATTATTTGTCAAAAACTTCAACGGAATTGATAATTTCTCAATTTTTGCTGAAGAAGATTACGAGCTGAAAGTCATACATACAAGCCATGAATAAAGACGAATTCAGGAGTGCACTGCATGTGTAGAACGTAGTTTCTTTAGCGTGACAACCATAAATCTCCGTAAATCAAGTAAAGGTTCTAATGGACGTGTCAAAAAAAAAAAGTTGTTCTTGAAACTAATTTAACAGAAACTAAAAGTACATTTGTTTAATAAATAACAAAAAATTGGAGCTATAAATCCTGCTGGATTTCAAATTTATCTATTACACTTGACACTTTTTATGCAAAGATGACGAATAAGTGTTTTTATTCTTGTAAGTAAATAATGTTTCAGACAGTATTTGTTACTGACGAATAACAGATGGTAATTTGTATCCGTACTTGTTATCCTTCATTTGCATAAATTTCGCCCAAGTCTAGTTGGTTCAAATGGCTCTGAGCACTATGGGACTTAACTACTGCGGTCATCAGTCCCCTAGAACTTAGAACTACTTAAACCTAACTAACCTAAGGACATCACACACATCCATACCTGAGGCAGGATTCGAACCTGCGACCGTAGCGGTCACGCGGTTCCAAACTGACGCGCTTAGAACCGCATGGCCACACCGGCCGGCCCCAAGTCTAGTGCTAAGCGAAGTACGTCATGCATGCGCACACAAAATAATTCGCAACCTATGTTCAAGTGAATGCAGGTGTGTGAAATCCACGTGGACACGCGGCTGACACGGTGTACATACGCTCACGCAGCTGTCATTAGCATCGGTAATCTTTGGCAACTTCCCCAACGCTCGCGAAGCATATTGCCGCTCTCACTCGCACACCACAGGCGAGTGTGGGCCATGCGGATAGACTATACGGTTACACGGCTCTAGTATCGTGCATGGTTTGTGTGTAAATCTGTAATTCATTTCCCGACGGTGTTTGGCGGTGCGTAATTGTGTTGCAGCCAACAGCCCTTCTGGAAAAGATCAAATACCTAAATTCCAAAAGTAACTCTTCCATCTTCTGCTTATCGCTCCACTTTCGGCGCATCAGTCTGCCTGGTAATAGAGTTTCAATGGCGTTGGGCGACTGTGTGTGACTTACACCTCTCGTTTCGCTCTCATCCTCCTCCAGGACATCCACGTTAGCAATCAACCACCCCTCTATCAACATTAAACCCACAGCACTGAAATTATCCACGAACAAAATGGTTCTGAGCACTATGGGACTTAACATCTATGGTCATCAGTCCCCTATCCACGAACATAGGTAACATTTTATCACCATTTACCTCTTGTACACTTACAACACTCCTTTTCACTAAGCAGCCTGCCTGATCCCATACATTATTTACTTCCAACACTTATATGTCACGTAACATCTCAACCAGTAAATTGGACTTAAAATTAACCCCAAGCCATTTTCTTTAATTTCTACGTACACAGTTGTGTGAATCGTATCTTAGTGTGATTATTCACATTTGAAACGGTATGTTATGCTCGATTGCCTCCCCACGCTACGTTACTATACTGGCAGTGAACAGTTTCCTCCCATCATGCTCCATCATGGATTGCCGTAGGTCGATTTTAGCATAAGATTAATCCACAAAGTCCAACCGCAGAATCATGTCATAAGACTCAAGCACGAGTGGTACAATCTCTTCATATTGTCTGAAATTAACCATACCCAGGCCAATTTATGTACAGATACCTGCAGTGTGACTATTGTCCACTCCACACAATCTATACTGTGGTCGCATCCATTGCTAATGTTCCAGCAGACATCCACTGGCAACCGACAAAATCCTGCAATTCTTCATCGCCACTAGTCCTCTGATCACACAACCCATCTCTGCATATGATTTTGTAGTGTTCAATTTTATTGGGAATGCCCAGATGCAGACCTCAGATTCCCTTTGACGTTTAACGCTTGCTTCACACTGGTCATCACCCCTTAAACTACAGTTACCATTATGCTGACCTCTGCCTCTACTCCCATTGTCTCATGAGTGGTGACATTGCTTCCACATATGTCCCATCTGTCCACTTCTATAACACCTTGTATTAGCTGAAAAAACTGGTCGTCTACCTTGCAACCCAGTTGACACATCGAAGTCCCTGCTTTCTACCACCAGTGTAAATATGTGGGTAAATGAGTCGGTACGCCTGTTCATACTCTCCTCTGCATTACTGAAGTAATCCATTTAAAAATGCGTCAAGCACCATTTGCTCAGACACCTGTAAGATTCTTTCTTTCACAGTAGCATTCTGTCCCAACTCATATATACAACCATTGATCTACCTTATTTTATCCACAAATTCTTCTACTGATTCTGTATGCCTCTTTATTACTATGCCCAACAGTTTCCCCAAAATACCTGGCAACGTTCCGCTTCGTATACATTAGGACAAACCCTTTTTTAAAGTCAGCAAATGTTGTAGTTACCTTGAGAGCCGAGATACAACTTGTAAAAGCTTTTGCTTCTTCAATTAACCTTAATTTTGCTTCCGGCAAAGGTTCTGTGCCAGATTATCATTCCATCTCTGCCAAATTCCCAAAACTCTCCACAAAGCTTAGATGTCCTTACTTGATTTACCGTAGAAAGGAGCCACTAAACTTCCTGCTGACAAATACATATTTCGTTGCGATAGTTGTACTTGCACTGTTAATAGACCGTCCAACTCACTATTAAATACTGTTAATTATGCTATCCTTTCAGACGATATATGAACTCCATCAGGTTCTGATACTCTTTGTGTCTCTCAGGCAGACAAAGCCTTTCCCTCTTCGACACTGATTTTGAAACACCAAAATAAAATACATTAGCTTAATTCTTACGTGTAATCATCATCCAACTTTATTTGAGGCACTGTCTGGCCATGTATCCATAACACTTACACGGTAAATAGGCTACTAATACTGATTCTGCACATGCTACAGAATTACCTACCAAATTACGCTGTGTAAATCTGACAGGTACTAGCTACTCGTGCCCTCCAATACCTCTAAAGTGTGGCAAATCCACTAGTTGCTTACGTCTAACAAAATTAAGCTTACAAAGACCACAGCAGTAAGCATTTTTTACATGACCAAGAAACCTTGGCAGAACACTTAAATTACTTGACTCACCATTCTACAGGCCATAGGTTCAAACGATGTGCTGAAAAGGCTATGTCAGTGTTCTGACAGTTGTAATAGCTGGTGGCTTTGGGGGAAGGGGGACACCACGCCCTGTAACACTGAAAGAGCGAAGCGACGCACTGCCTCTGCCATCAGTGACTCAGATTGCAGGTAGTCTTGGAAAGCTGCGTCTGGTGTCTTGTGGCATGAATCGTGCAACCTGTACTGTCCAGCGGCCGCCAGGCAGGTAATATTTTGGCCGTGACACATTGCCCGGCGTTGATGGCCAAGAAGTTGACTTCCAGGGCTGGTGCCGTGTGGCGTGTGGTTCCAGATCCCATGGTTTCAGGGTGGACTGACGTGACACAACGTCTAACTGTGGTTCACAGACAGTATTCCAGACGGTGCCCACTGCCCCATGGTATTAGAGCTGTGATACGAAGTGAAGTGACTTCAGTACAACATGGTTAGGTATTAATATGCTTCCAAGCTGCATTCGCTTGGGCTTTGCTGTGCCTTGCAGCATATAAACTAAACACTCCAGTGGCTGGCAGTGTGCCGCCCTTTCGCTTAGGTGCTGCTGTATTACACCTTGCCAGGCCATATCGTCTCACAATGATGCGACGGCTGTGTCGTATGTTTTAAAGACATAACACCCATGCTTGTTTGTGGCTGTCGCTACTGCAAGCCACTACCTACTTTGTGAATTTCATACCAAATATTAGCGTTGTGCTACAAGAGTCAGCAAACTGTATTGATATCTAAAACAATTGTCCTTTATTATTCAATATCAGTTACACATTTTCAATTACATGAGTTTTTATATCTCTCTGGATCGTCTTCAGATCCAAGACAAAGTAAAGGTAAACATGTAACATCTAATATTTCACAATAAGTATAAAACAATTCTACATAAATGTAGAATTTATCTAGGAAGCCCTGTCAGCAATCTGTCTGCCAATGTTTTTAATTCGTATCTGCTGAAGGGAGAGGGAAAGAGAGGAGGATGAGCAAGAGTGAATAAAGTGGCGGTGGTTGGGTGATGGGAACAGGTGCAGAGAATGGGAGTTGTAGGAATATCATGATTTTCATAAGGGAGGTTCTCTTTCTAAAATTATGAAATTTCCAACTGTGGAAAAATTGTCATTAAAACATGAATCATGTGGAAGAACAGGTATGTAAACTATAAACAGCATAAAATAGTAAGATTAGACATTATTCACTATTGGTTATTCATTACAGAATTCAATTGCAAGTACAAAGTTATCAATGCTGATTGGAAATTACTGTGCTGATTTTCTGTAGAACGTAATTTATTTGTTCACTAACATGCTTTAGTCTTCTTAAGCCATTGACAGGTGACAACTTAATGATGTAAACACAAATAAAATGGCTTGCGATCTAGAGATACACTATATACAGAAGATAGAAAATTGATGAGATAGAGAGTGTTTAGGTAGGAAAATATTGCTTTTACTTTTAAATTTAACACGTAAATTCCTAAATTCAACTGAAAACGGAGAAATCCAGCACGTTATGTGGACATATTTACATTTTATAACAAATGTTGAATTATGTGGAATTTTCAAATAGTGGCTAATATTTTTGGAACTGAAATTGTAGAATAGTGTAAATTTTACTTTAAATCCATTTTTAGTTAAATGTAACTAAATTCACATAAAATCTTTATTTTTCGTTTTTAGGCGTATTTTTTTATTTGCCAGTTTCATTCTGCCATATAATACTGTAGTCTATATCGTTTCTTGAGCCACACGTATCCGACATTTACGTAGTACAGTGTTTTGTAACAGTGAACTTACCAAAAACGTGACATTCAGAAACAGATAGTTGAAAGAAATGACCTGTCGTAGAACAGAATAACTACAAAAAACAATATCAGTTTCGATATGCTAAAGGAGATTTCAGAGTTACGTAACTCGACATCTACTAGTCAGTGATACTACATGCAGTACGTCCGCTCAGATGTAACACAAATGCAACCAGTGATAATAATAATTTCCACATTAATGATTGCATGACTTTTACTAAAGGAAACGTTGTCCTCAGAGCAGATGCTCAAAGTGACACCGCTTCGCGTCCAAACATTGCGCGACGCGCTGGATTATACATCTCTTGACTCTGCGCGACATTGTTGCATCCACAGATTCAAGAGCAGCATGAACACGCGCTATTAGTTCTTCCACATATGTCGGTGGAGTAGAATACACATGCACCCTCAAGTGTCCCCACAGGAAGAAATCCAAGGGATTTAGGTCAGGTGAACGCGAAGGCCATTGAACTGCACCTCCCCGTCCGAGCTATTTTCATGGAAGTGTTCTGTCTAAATACCATTGCACATTAATTCCAAGGTGTGGAGATACACAATCGTGTTAGAAATTGTTATGACTTCCTTGCGCGCTGTGTGTTTCTTTAGTGGATACAGAAGCGAGGGACAGATGCAGCTAATGAAAAGAGAAATCACATCCAATATCAAATGAAAAAATGATACATAACTTCGTTGTTGTAGTTGCAGCTTCAGTTGCTAACAGCACATCTGAATGTAGAAATATATATACAAATACAAAAGATTTATAAATCTGTCACTCTTCAATACAATGTCTATTCAGAAGATGTCGGGCCCTGGCAACTATGAAAATCTGTAAATCTGTAGATAAGGAATACTTGCAACGGTGTAATCGTTCGTGGCAGCGCCCCGGTGCCGCAGTGGTGGCTGTAGGGAACGCGACGGTGTAATTGGCTGCGCGCGTATTTGAAAGTGCGGCCGACCAAATAGCAGCCGATATCGCAAAACCATAACCTCTGCCGAACATGAAGGGGAACACCTGTCAGTGCGTCAGGCAAATAGTTTGAGAGGAATGTATGATATCTTCGTGCAGTCAACCTGTCAGGCAACAAGTAGGGACCCAAACTCCTGTTTCCCTTTTTGAGGCCCAGACGTTGATGCCGAAGCGAACTTGATACCCACGATATTGGGTGATGTGCAGGATAACGTCACACCAATGGTGGGCATTGTGCATATTGAAGACACCCTCACGAGTGAACGGTGCTATATCCGACCATATTACAGTGCTTATCAAATCGTCATTGCCTTCCTGTTGTTTTTGGAACCATTCACAGAATTACATCCGGAGACAGCGTCTGCTGGATGCAGGTATTGTGTTAAAGAATAATGATAGGGGTGCAGCCCGTGGTAGTGCAGCACGTCAACGACCGTGCGTTGCGAGACATGCAGCTGTCTACGTGTACTTCGCAGGGGTTGTAGGTGTATGACATCCACAATGATTTCGTCACTAGCTGGACTACGGTTAGCCCGTGGACGAACACGTGTTGGTGGAAGGAGAAACCCTGAGGAAGAAGAGGAAGCTCAAGGCGACGAAACATTTTTGTCTGTATGACGTCGACCAGGATACGTAGCAGCATATTCACGAGCGGCAACACCGGCCCGGTTATCAGATGCACCAAGGACCGGAAGCATACCCCACATTCATTATATGCACATACCAAATGCTCGCCACAATATTTTGGAATAACACGAGAAGAAAATACGGTATGTGTACCAAAGTACGTGGAGTCTGCCACTGGCGCGTTACTCCACGAACAACTAGTCGTTGTCTGGTGAACATCACTTACAGTATAAACACGTTATCAGTCGCAACGGGCTGTTCCACCTAACGCGCATCATCCCTCATACAGCTTTTATTCTGCATGATTCATTCCGACACTGCTAATTGTGAAATGTTCGTTTTCGAATTACTCGGTTTCCCTAACGGTAATGTAGGTGATGTTTCCACATTTCGATCGATGATAATAATAATAATAACAATAGTAACGCATGGAGATACTTACTAAACAGCATGCGCTCATCAGACTCAGTGTTGAAAGACGTAAAACGTTGTTCCCTGGTGATAATACATACAAATGGTAATTGAGTTTGGAAATTATTTGCAAAGCACGTTCGTTGCCCAACTGGTGACGTAAGGCCCTGACGAAATGTAATAGGCCTGAACGTTGCAAGAATAATGTGTGCTGTTTGGGGAGGGTACACAGAAAACACGTTTGGAATCTAGTAGATTCAGTGGTGCAAAACAATTTTCGTCCGCAACTTCCAAAAGGCTTCTTTCAAATCTGACCAATGAAAACGATTGTACTTCCATGTCAGTGTTCGTATTACGGAAGTGCAAATGTTTCATGCTACAATCACTGTAATCGCTGTATGACGATTAAGCCGTCACACACCGTACCACGCAGAACGTTTAGCAAATAAAAACACATACGTCTCGTTCTAGGATCGAAACTTCGACCTCTTGCATGCTAACCCAAAACGCTATCAACTGCGCCAACTGCACAGCACGAAGCTGTTTTGCTGACAGAGCTTGTTACCGTACATTCAATTACAGTGTTCCCAGACTGCCGATCTTTAACGTCAGAAAGATACATAGGACCAAATTTTGTGAGAGACATTTTTGTATTGCTAGTAAGTGAGGAATGACACTGCGAAATCCGAGTGCGCCAATTTTTCTTCTCCCTTTATAAAGTGTGTGTAAGTCGCATGTCGTTGTAACTGTGTGCAACATTCAATTGTCACATGACGATGCATAAGAAGTAGAAAGCCAATTTGTGATCAAATAAACAATATTTTGCCAAAAATCAGGAATGTGTTTTTTTTTCCACTAAATCCTTTGTTGATATTGACAGAATAATAATGTTACAAATTGTATGGAGCTGTAATTTAGTTCGTGCCACTACATGTTTCAGAGATATAACCCTGCATCTTGAGGCGATTTTGTGTCAGTTGCTCCACATTATAGAGTAGAATACTTGTCTTATGCTCACTGATTGGTTTGTTGATGCTTACAGTGAACAGGAGGAGGGTGGAAAAAGAGTGAAGTCATCTAGAAGCGCAACTGAAAATGAGATACCCAATCGGACAGACTCAGATGAAAATACAGGCGTATACCAAGTGCTGTTGCAACCGGCAACTGAAGACCTGGAGCCACCTGTTGATGACTTCACCCTATTAAAGAACGAAGATGTAGTAAGGCAAGTACAGAGTCATTATTCATTCTCACTATAGTCAACATATACTTCTTAGGTGAATTAACAACTGTACTAATATTTAAAACAAATCTCGATGATTCTTCAGTGTCAGTTGCATATTTTTAATTACACGAATGTTTTGATTTTTCTGGATCGTATCAGATCCAAAACAAACTATGACTAGACATGTACCGTCTAATATTTTACAGTAAGTAGAAATGTATTATAAATACATGTAGAAACTGCGTAAGTAGTTTCTTCAGGAGTCCATCTTGTTCGTGTCAGAACCTCATAACAGAGTACTGGGTTTTGTAACCTGCAGTCTGTGTTTTAAACTGGTGTCTGCTGGAGATAGTGGAGAAGGTAGGAGAAATGGGGATGCAGGGGCAAGGGAAAATGGAGCTACCGTGATGGGCAGAGGGGAAAGGAAGCATGGTTTGTGAGTGTTAAGGATGCCTTGATTGTAATAAAAGAGGGTCATGCTCTAAAATTATGATAATTATATTTATGTAAAAATTCTTTTCGAAGTATAAATAGTATGGAACAATGTGTATTTACTGTAAATGGTATAAAATAGTGTCATTCATTACAGAATTCAATGTAGCTACAATATTATCAGTGCTTAATTGAAAATACTGTCTGATGTTCTTACAATGTTATTTACTTGTTTAATAACCAGCTTTAGTCTTCATAAGCTCTTGACAGGTGGCGGCATAATGTAGTGAACACACATAAAATCTATGAATTACATACTTGTATATAGTATATGCAGATGATACAAAAAGTGATGAGATATCGATTGTTTGATGAGATAAAGATTGTTTAAGTAGACAAATATTACTTTTTAATCCACAGGTATTGTTACTTTCAACTATGCAAGAGAAATCTAGTTCTTTATGTGGATATGTTTTACTTTATTCACACATGAAAAATAAAGTTTCATTTGTAGCTGCAATCTAATAGTCTTACAACTGAAACTCAAATAAATTGTAAACTCAAGTTCATTTTTGGTTTGTAAATTCAAGTTCATTTTTGGTTTGCTGCTAAATATATCAAAATTCACATAAATCAACTTATTCAAATGCAAACACATCTGTGTAAGATAAAAATGTAATAATTAATTTTGTGAACACTCTGTATCTCATCCTTCGTTATCTTCCTTATATAACAACTGTATTTGTGACATTCAGATGATGGCCTCATAAGTAAAAAGACAGTTGGTCACCAACAACTAAAATGTTACAGAATCAGGAACTTTTTTCCATGCAGTATTATGGTCATGTGATGAAAAAGTAATACTATACGTTTTTTGTGTACAGTTATATTTTTTGTTTCTTTCCAGTGCACGTTACAGAAGTTTAAAGCTTCATCTTGAGGGGAATTAATGTCAGTTAATCTATATTAAGTATAATTCTTATACTATGAACACGAATGGCTTTTTAATGCTTATAGTGGAACAAAGAAGAGGTATGGAACCAGAACTAGACGTAGGAGGTCTACGAAAAGGAGAACATATCGCAAGACGTCAAAAGGGGGTAGCAGAGATGTGGATCCAGGAGTGGAACAACTGCTAACACGGAGGGCAGCTGCAGACCCACATCCCTCAGTCTTTGACTTCTCAGTCCTCCTGGAGGGAGACGATACGAACCCACAAAGGCAAGTACAGAGTAGTTATTCATTACAGAAGATAATTGCAACGACAGTGTTGTTAGTACTGAATGAGAATTACTATTCTGATGTTCTGTAAGATGTTATTTAATTGGTCTAGAATCCTCTCTCGTCTTCTTAAGAGATTATCAAGTGAGAATTAAATGATCCACACATGGATAAAACGATCCGTGAAGCATACATATACTGTATACAGAAGATACAAAATGTTTAAGAAGGAAAATTATACATTTTGATTTCAAACAGAAATTGTTACATTTAACTAAAAAAGGAGAAATCTAGTTTCCGATGTGGATATTGTTGTAGTTAATAACAGATGAAGAATAAAGTTCAATTTACAAAGGTAATCTAAAATTATTATAGCTCAAACTTAATAGTAAATTAAACTTTGGTTTCCCTCTGTTGTTAAATGTAATGAAATTCGCATAAAAAAATTTATTTTTTCATTTTTACTTAAATACACATATTTCTGACTAAAATACAATTCTCATAATTTTCTTTGTAAAACTCTACATCTAATTATACTTTGTATATCCTGTCCATATGCATTCACAAAAGGTTGAGATAGTAATAGGAGACACCTGACTGCCCCACTCCATGCTATCGGGAATACAGCGTTACATCTCTTGAAGTGATTTAAGCTGTGCTGATTGGTAGCGTAAGCGACAGCATTACAGGGGCGCATGCTGGATCCTATCTATGAGTTAACTGCACATTAGAGAGTAATCAGCCGATTTTAGTATTACATTAGCCTAGTTCTTGTGACATGACATGCCCTGAAACTGGATATTTCATTTATATGAAGAACAGCCGTTTTAGAATTTACCCCCTCCCACCTCCATGCGTTAATTTCTGCGGATATCCATGACTAGGTTTGAGACTGTCCAAAACATGCACTTACTAATGCATGAAATTAAAATTGCATGTTTCAAAAGAGTAACAAAAATAGACCTATGTTCCACAACAACAAAACAATTGATAGCAAGTGACTATTTTAGATGCTACTTAGAGCCCTTACAATAATTCACTGTGTTAAGATCATCTAATTGTTACAGTGTTAAAAATAGCGCTTTCAAAAAATTTTTGCCATCTTTTCATCTTCAATGTGATAATGGATCCGGAAACACTTTCGTCATGATACATAAACTCAAGTTATTTGCACCGTGAACATCATGAAACGATACAAATAAGGTCAGAAAAATATACATCATGTCGTCACATAATAAAAAGTCTGTTAATGGTTACTTTGTACGAAAGAATATCTCTTTGTCAGTTGTTCATCTGGTCTTTTCCTCCTGTCAAAAGACTTTAACTGACACACTTTTAGTGTGTTCTCCCAAAATGACTATTTCTAATAAACAATTTGTACCGATGCAATAGTATTCAAATATAATAATGACTATTAAAATGTACCAAATACCAATAAAAATTACAAGATTATAAATACTGAATGAGAATTACTATCCTAATATTCTGTAAAATGTTATTAATTGCTCCTGAACCAACTTTCAACTTCTTAAGCCTTTGTCAGGTGACAGTTGAACTATGGTAATACAGATAAAATGATGCGTGAAGAACACATATATACACAATATGAATAAACGATTACATGAAGCGTGTTTACAAAGGAGAGTAGTACATTTTAATGTCGCAAAAATGATTGCGTATAACTAAAAATGGAAAATCCACTTTAATGTAGATATTGTTGCATTTAACAACAGATTAAGAAGTTGAATTTACAATTGTAATCTAAAATTTTTATTACTGAAATTTAAGTACATAGTAAATTAAACTTTATCTTACATCAACTATTCAGTGTAACGAAATTAACATGAATAACTTCAGCATTCATTTTTGCTAGAATGTAGCTGTTACTGCGTGAAATAAAAATGTAATATGTAAGTCACATCTTGTTTTTTCAGTGTTTGCAACATTCAGTTGTCACTTGATGATGGCCAAATACCCAACAACCACTTCATGACGGACTAAATAATATTTTGCAGGACATCAGGAAAATGGTTCCTACTAAATATTATTGTCAAGATAACAGAAAAATAATACTACAACTTTATTGTTAACAATTACAATTTAGTTTATTCCAAATACACGTTTGAGAGGTATAACCCCCATCTTGAGACGAATTTATGTCAGTTAATAAGAATAAGATCTTCGGGTACTTCAGTTTATATAGAGTTAATGTAATATAGTATGTGACGTCAACACAATCAGAAAAGGAGCCTATGATCGCTGGAGACAGGGAACAGTTTACCCAAAATCGATACACACGGCACTCATGGTTTGCTGCTGAAGGTTTAGACCTCGTATACGCAGAGTGGAAATAAAATAAATGGTAATTGCTTACAATAAACTCCTAGTTTTACCCGATATTCATAACATCCCCTGTGACGTCTAACAAAAATTTTCGCAATTAAAGCTCACTTATTGTTTTTAATGGCTACAGAGCAATTGATTATTATGTAACATTACCTAAACAATAGACGCTTCTGTACTATATCCTGCATTTCTAATCTCATGTGTTGGGTGACAGACACAAGAAAAAAGTTACAACTGAGGCATGTCTTCGAGATGTGTCACTGTGCATGCTACGAAAAAGTTGTTCTCACAATTCATTGAGATCCGCAATGCAAACGCATCTTAATCGTCAACGCTAACATTTGATCACAGCTTGCTCTCTGAAGGAGAACACTCTGCTCCTCGGGGTTGGCCGAACACAAAGTGAGAACTAACGTCGGGGTCCCAAAAGGAGGACTGATGAATTACAATCCATAAGTAACAACACAATTGGACCAGCTTGGCTGACCGGTATGGTAAGCGATAGCATTACAGGGGTTCGCGGCGGGTGCTATCTATAACTTAATTGGGCATTAGCAGTTTAGTTAACCGCCGTGCACTTTCTCGTCCTGTAACGTACCTGACTGCCTGCAGTGCTGCCGCTCATGCAGTATTCACTAACCTGTGGTTTCTGTATCCCTACCAAACCTTAAACCGAGCGAGGTGGCGCAGTGGTTAGCACGACGGTTTTTTTTCCAAGCCGTCCAGAGCCCCTTAATATATTTCCTATGTATCTCTGTGTGGCATCTGCTGTTGCTACTAAGCAAAAATATCTTCCTACCTTTCTTAACATTATTTGTAACACCCATCGTCATAGTTGCTATCGCAGCCTTTGATAACTGATATCTTCCTCTGTATTAACTGATACGGTAAGTTCAGATCGGTTTGTTCCTAGGAGGTCTAAGAATGTTACATGAATCCCTGTGCCTAGCACCTGTTTTGATACTTGACTCTTACACTCTATACCTGGCAAGTTGTAGTCACCCTCGATAACAAAAATAAAAGTAATTTCCAATGTAAAACATGGCTTTTGCACAACTAACTAGTGCTAAGTTACATAGTTCTCAGCCAATGGCAAGACCTCAGAAACTATGGTATCATAACTATATAACCTACAATACTTTAAGATAGCGTATTTTAATAACTGTGTATGCAAACTGCCGAAGACTTAGGTTGCAATGTTAATAAACATGTTTGCTGCACAACATAAATGAAGAGTGCTCAGTTGAACAGTTTTTCAGCCAGTGTCAGGACCTGTAATACTGTGAGGTTTTATTATTTATTGTGTTAGCTAATATTAAGTGAAAAAATAAAATCATTAATACTCAATAGCAAATACTTCTTAATTTTCTGTAAAAAGCATTTGTTCGACAATGAGATTTTCACTCTGCAGCGGAGTGTGCGCTGATATGAAACATCCTGGAAGATTAAAACTGTGTGCCCAACCGAGACTCGAACTCGGGACCTTTGCCTTTCGCGGGCAAATGCTCTACCATCTGAGCTACCGAAGCACGACTCACGCCCGGTACTCACAGCTTTACTTCTGCCAGTACCCCGTCTCCTACCTTCCAAACTTTACAGAAGCTCTCCTGCGAACCTTGCAGAACTAGCACTCCTGAAAGAAAGGATATTGCGGAGACATGGCTTAGCCACAGCCTGGGGGATGTTTCCAGAATGAGATTTTCGCTCTGCAGCGGAGTGTACGCTGATATGAAACTTCCTGGCAGAGTAATACTGTGTGCCCGACCGAGACTCGAACTCGGGACCTTTGCCTTTCGCGGGCAAGTGCACTACCATCTGAGCTACCGAAGCACGACACACGCCCGCTACTCACAGCTTTACTTCTGCCAGTACCTCGTCTCCTACCTTCCAAACTTTACAGAAGCTCTTTCTGAAATCAAAACGTACCCCTTATAGAGAAAGGTGCGTTCATAATTAAAACCGTTGTGTTATGATATGCACAGTACTCCCACGAGTATATCTTGTAAGTTGGACCAAATTCTAGCAAGTAGGTGCTGAAAAAAGCGCACTTCATTCTTAAAAAAACACGTTACGGGATACAGCCATTAAAGTTGTCAATGTATCGAAGCTCCATATGATGGGTTGCCTGGAGCCTCTTTTCAGAAAGAGACTAACGTGTTAATATTGTAGATTATATACCTTTGAGAGTAAGTTTTTCCTGAGAACAGAAAGAAAACTACGTGAGAATGATGTGTGTAATGTTAAGTCATTTGTTACCACTAGAATAAATTATCTGCGTTACTTTTTTTACCAAATTCCAACTCCGTGTTATGCAAGCAATCATTCGAAAAATAGTATGTATAGCTCAACAAGTACTTTTAACTGTCTCCGTAAGCATGTTTATGTTGGTAACATTCTTAATTCCCGTAGGCAATTTATTGCTAAGAGTTATTCTTTGGTATAATATGTTATTTTGTGTATTAAGGTTATTCTTCCATCATAAATGTAATTTCAGGGTAACTCTTGCTAGGTGTTCATGTGCAGAGCCTTTGTGCATTCATTATCAGCCTTACTATATCTGTGTGAAACTGGCTGCTAAACATCCTTCCATGTTGTAGTGAAAATGTCCTGTGTTTTGAACAAACCTGTGACTACTTTAGTACTGTATTTTTTTATGATCCTGTTCTGTTGTTTGAAAACTGTGTTCATACATTGTGCATTTGTTCCGCATGAAAGAATCCCAGAGCTAAGAATTGTAAATAGTGCCTAACTAAATGACACCGAATCTTATTCACCAATGATAGGACTCTGTGCGTTGACGTCATGCCAAATTAGATTTCGTTGATAAAATTTAGGTGTTACTTGCCCTTTATAAATCGAAAGTTATGGCATTTCTTCTCTTTATCATCTATACTACCTTTTTGCGTAATGACAAATTGTAAAGTTCCTGAACGTTTCATGTCCTTTTCCTGTCACAGACCTCTTGTTTTGTCAGTGACTGTCTTATTGCTGACGACAGAAACAGTTTCTTCCCCAGTGATTAACGCTATTAGCAAAATCATGCTGAATATCACGAACGGTACTGGCACGAATATTCTGTCCGGAAGAACTCTTATTAACTTCGTATATTAGTGTAATATGAACGCTAAATCGTTTGTTCATCTTTGCAGTGAGCAGCAGAAGGTTACAGAAGGAGAGAAGCTGTCTGGAATTGCAGCAACTGAAGTGAGAAGCTTGGACAGGAGAAGAGACACCGTAAGCCCACAAGAAGGACACAAGAAAAAGCAAGACCGTAAAGAAGAAGTAGGAGTGAAGCCACAGCGTCGCCGCCTGGAAGTCGCAGACACCGAGAAATCGGTTGCTGGCCCTTCCCCACTAATGGCTGCAGATCATACGCCTTCACTGAGGCAAGTATTTCGCTCTGGCATATTTCTTTGATCATTTACTTAAACACCACTGCAGTGTGTTTGTTTGAGTGAAAATTGTTCACTACAGCATTGGGGAATTGTTTTTAGAAAGCATCCAAAACCTCTGCGTACTGGTGGATAGTAGCAAGAACAGTGAATATATTCGCAGTATTGAATATCCGAATGTTTACAGGGCCAGTAAGATCAGACCTTTTTCACAAGATATCCATCATACAACAGTGTTGGACAGTACACTTCCAAAAATGTGAAAGCAACACTGCACTTTCAAAACATAAGTTGATCTTGAATTCAACAGGAAGATAAGATTTATAGGTAACTGTCTCTTTCAAGATACAACATAGTAGGATACGTTGGATAGTGCTTATGTTGCACAAAGGCTTATCTATATGTTTAGTTCTCTTCTGCTCTGTTCCTGCTGTTACAAGTCCTTGACACCCTGTGTTACTTAGTGCTCTCTAAAGCGATTATTCAAAGTTTAGCTATTTTTACTGTTTTAGTAGCATACAAGACAACGTTTCTATATGTACATGTACATCATACTTCCAATGCCATGTCATAGTGTGTTGCGGAGGGTACTGGATACTGCTGGTAACACTATGAGATCCCCCCTACAACGTTCCACTAGCGAACTGCGCGTGAGAAGAATGATTGTCCGTAAGCTTCTCAATTGGCTCTATTGCCTCGAATTTTTGTGTTCTGGTCATTGCACTAGAAGCCACTAGGAGGAAGTAATATATTGTCTGACTCTTTTAAGAAAGTGATCTCTCGAAAGATCCGCCATAAACCCCTCCGTAAAGCATCTAACCTCTCTTGTAACGTATACCGATGGAATTTGTTGAGAATCTCGGTAACATTGACGCCCCCACTAAGCGATCAACAATTCGCTCTTCGTTGGATCATATCCACGTCTTCTATCAGTCCTGCACAGTAAAGAGGCTGTATTGACGAACAGTATTCAAGATTCGAACGAAAAAGCGAAAATGTGCTCCGATTCTCTATAAGGTCGAGATTTTTCAGATAGCGGCAAAGCAGAACGTATTTAAATGTCTAACTGAAGCCAAGGAACACGGCATCAAACAGAGTGCCGTCACTTCACACGCAGTTGACCTCATGGAGGAAAAGAGTAGCTGAGTTTCGTGTGATCTCTGTTAGCGTAATCTATTTTCGTTTTTATAGAGGAGAAATTCGTATTTAAAAAATCTCATAATTCTTGAGCATAAAGCATGTTCCATAACACTATAACAGACTGACGTCAACGATATAGGTCTACAGTTGTGGGTATCTGCCCCATTAGTCTCCTTGGTAACTGGGTACCCTTCCGTGCTCAAATGATCTACGATAAACTCCTGCTAGTAAGGCTGCAAGATCTTTCTCATGTTCTTTGTAGAATTTTATAGGAATATCATTTTGTCCTGATGCCGTTCCAGTATTAAGCTATTGTAGTTGCCTTTTCATTCCTTGGTCGATTATCTCGGTATGCCCTGTTTCATCTCACGATGATTGCGATGAAGGACTGTGTTAGGACACTTCGTGGTGAAGCAGTTTCGGAAGACCGAAATCATTATTTCGCATTCTATAGGCTATCTTCCGTTTCGTTGTCAGTATGGACTGTGACTGAATCGACAGATAATTTCGACGCGGTTACTGACTTTACATCAGACCGAAACCACTTTCAAATTTAGCTCAGATCGGATGATATATTCATATTTCCATGGTTTCTTCGTTCAACTTCAGTTTGCCTGCTAGTCTTTCACATCTTTTGAATCGGAGATCAAGTTCTCTTTGAAACTTCCTAGCAGATTAAAACTGTGTGCCAGACCGAGACTCGAACTCGGGACCTTTGCCTTTCGCGGGCAAGTGCTCTACCAACTGAGCTACCGAAGCACGACTCACGCCCGGCACTCACAGCTTTACTTCTGCCAGTACCTCGTCTCCTACCTTCCAAACTTTACAGAAGCTCTCCTGCGAAACTTGCAGAACTAGCACTCCTGAAAGAAAGGATATTGCGGAGATATGGCTTAGCCACAGCCTGGGGGATGTTTCCAGAATGAGATTTTCACTCTGCAGCGGAGTGTGCGCTGATATGAAACTTCCTGGAAGATTAAAACTGTGTGCCCGACCGATACTCGAACTCGGGACCTTTGCCTTTCGCGGGCAAGTGCTCTACCAACTGAGCTACCGAAGCACGACTCACGCCCGGCACTCACAGCTTTACTTCTGCCAGTACCTCGTCCCCTACCTTCCAAACTTTACAGAAGCTCTCCTGCGAACCTTGCAGAACTAGCACTCCTGAAAGAAAGGATATTGCGGAGACATGGCTTAGCCACAGCCTGGGGGATGTTTCCAGAATGAGATTTTCGCTCTGCAGCGGAGTGTACGCTGATATGAAACTTCCTGGCAGAGTAATACTGTGTGCCCGACCGAGACTCGAACTCGGGACCTTTGCCTTTCGCGGGCAAGTGCACTACCATCTGAGCTACCGAAGCACGACACACGCCCGCTACTCACAGCTTTACTTCTGCCAGTACCTCGTCTCCTACCTTCCAAACTTTACAGAAGCTCTTTCTGAAATCAAAACGTACCCCTTATAGAGAAAGGTGCGTTCATAATTAAAACCGTTGTGTTATGATATGCACAGTACTCCCACGAGTATATCTTGTAAGTTGGACCAAATTCTAGCAAGTAGGTGCTGAAAAAAGCGCACTTCATTCTTAAAAAAACACGTTACGGGATACAGCCATTAAAGTTGTCAATGTATCGAAGCTCCATATGATGGGTTGCCTGGAGCCTCTTTTCAGAAAGAGACTAACGTGTTAATATTGTAGATTATATACCTTTGAGAGTAAGTTTTTCCTGAGAACAGAAAGAAAACTACGTGAGAATGATGTGTGTAATGTTAAGTCATTTGTTACCACTAGAATAAATTATCTGCGTTACTTTTTTTACCAAATTCCAACTCCGTGTTATGCAAGCAATCATTCGAAAAATAGTATGTATAGCTCAACAAGTACTTTTAACTGTCTCCGTAAGCATGTTTATGTTGGTAACATTCTTAATTCCCGTAGGCAATTTATTGCTAAGAGTTATTCTTTGGTATAATATGTTATTTTGTGTATTAAGGTTATTCTTCCATCATAAATGTAATTTCAGGGTAACTCTTGCTAGGTGTTCATGTGCAGAGCCTTTGTGCATTCATTATCAGCCTTACTATATCTGTGTGAAACTGGCTGCTAAACATCCTTCCATGTTGTAGTGAAAATGTCCTGTGTTTTGAACAAACCTGTGACTACTTTAGTACTGTATTTTTTTATGATCCTGTTCTGTTGTTTGAAAACTGTGTTCATACATTGTGCATTTGTTCCGCATGAAAGAATCCCAGAGCTAAGAATTGTAAATAGTGCCTAACTAAATGACACCGAATCTTATTCACCAATGATAGGACTCTGTGCGTTGACGTCATGCCAAATTAGATTTCGTTGATAAAATTTAGGTGTTACTTGCCCTTTATAAATCGAAAGTTATGGCATTTCTTCTCTTTATCATCTATACTACCTTTTTGCGTAATGACAAATTGTAAAGTTCCTGAACGTTTCATGTCCTTTTCCTGTCACAGACCTCTTGTTTTGTCAGTGACTGTCTTATTGCTGACGACAGAAACAGTTTCTTCCCCAGTGATTAACGCTATTAGCAAAATCATGCTGAATATCACGAACGGTACTGGCACGAATATTCTGTCCGGAAGAACTCTTATTAACTTCGTATATTAGTGTAATATGAACGCTAAATCGTTTGTTCATCTTTGCAGTGAGCAGCAGAAGGTTACAGAAGGAGAGAAGCTGTCTGGAATTGCAGCAACTGAAGTGAGAAGCTTGGACAGGAGAAGAGACACCGTAAGCCCACAAGAAGGACACAAGAAAAAGCAAGACCGTAAAGAAGAAGTAGGAGTGAAGCCACAGCGTCGCCGCCTGGAAGTCGCAGACACCGAGAAATCGGTTGCTGGCCCTTCCCCACTAATGGCTGCAGATCATACGCCTTCACTGAGGCAAGTATTTCGCTCTGGCATATTTCTTTGATCATTTACTTAAACACCACTGCAGTGTGTTTGTTTGAGTGAAAATTGTTCACTACAGCATTGGGGAATTGTTTTTAGAAAGCATCCAAAACCTCTGCGTACTGGTGGATAGTAGCAAGAACAGTGAATATATTCGCAGTATTGAATATCCGAATGTTTACAGGGCCAGTAAGATCAGACCTTTTTCACAAGATATCCATCATACAACAGTGTTGGACAGTACACTTCCAAAAATGTGAAAGCAACACTGCACTTTCAAAACATAAGTTGATCTTGAATTCAACAGGAAGATAAGATTTATAGGTAACTGTCTCTTTCAAGATACAACATAGTAGGATACGTTGGATAGTGCTTATGTTGCACAAAGGCTTATCTATATGTTTAGTTCTCTTCTGCTCTGTTCCTGCTGTTACAAGTCCTTGACACCCTGTGTTACTTAGTGCTCTCTAAAGCGATTATTCAAAGTTTAGCTATTTTTACTGTTTTAGTAGCATACAAGACAACGTTTCTATATGTACATGTACATCATACTTCCAATGCCATGTCATAGTGTGTTGCGGAGGGTACTGGATACTGCTGGTAACACTAAGAGATCCCCCCTACAACGTTCCACTAGCGAACTGCGCGTGAGAAGAATGATTGTCCGTAAGCTTCTCAATTGGCTCTATTGCCTCGAATTTTTGTGTTCTGGTCATTGCACTAGAAGCCACTAGGAGGAAGTAATATATTGTCTGACTCTTTTAAGAAAGTGATCTCTCGAAAGATCCGCCATAAACCCCTCCGTAAAGCATCTAACCTCTCTTGTAACGTATACCGATGGAATTTGTTGAGAATCTCGGTAACATTGACGCCCCCACTAAGCGATCAACAATTCGCTCTTCGTTGGATCATATCCACGTCTTCTATCAGTCCTGCACAGTAAAGAGGCTGTATTGACGAACAGTATTCAAGATTCGAACGAAAAAGCGAAAATGTGCTCCGATTCTCTATAAGGTCGAGATTTTTCAGATAGCGGCAAAGCAGAACGTATTTAAATGTCTAACTGAAGCCAAGGAACACGGCATCAAACAGAGTGCCGTCACTTCACACGCAGTTGACCTCATGGAGGAAAAGAGTAGCTGAGTTTCGTGTGATCTCTGTTAGCGTAATCTATTTTCGTTTTTATAGAGGAGAAATTCGTATTTAAAAAATCTCATAATTCTTGAGCATAAAGCATGTTCCATAACACTATAACAGACTGACGTCAACGATATAGGTCTACAGTTGTGGGTATCTGCCCCATTAGTCTCCTTGGTAACTGGGTACCCTTCCGTGCTCAAATGATCTACGATAAACTCCTGCTAGTAAGGCTGCAAGATCTTTCTCATGTTCTTTGTAGAATTTTATAGGAATATCATTTTGTCCTGATGCCGTTCCAGTATTAAGCTATTGTAGTTGCCTTTTCATTCCTTGGTCGATTATCTCGGTATGCCCTGTTTCATCTCACGATGATTGCGATGAAGGACTGTGTTAGGACACTTCGTGGTGAAGCAGTTTCGGAAGACCGAAATCATTATTTCGCATTCTGTAGGCTATCTTCCGTTTCGTTGTCAGTATGGACTGTGACTGAATCGACAGATAATTTCGACGCGGTTACTGACTTTACATCAGACCGAAACCACTTTCAAATTTAGCTCAGATCGGATGATATATTCATATTTCCATGGTTTCTTCGTTCAACTTCAGTTTGCCTGCTAGTCTTTCACATCTTTTGAATCGGAGATCAAGTTCTCTTTGAAACTTCCTAGCAGATTAAAACTGTGTGCCAGACCGAGACTCGAACTCGGGACCTTTGCCTTTCGCGGGCAAGTGCTCTACCAACTGAGCTACCGAAGCACGACTCACGCCCGGCACTCACAGCTTTACTTCTGCCAGTACCTCGTCTCCTACCTTCCAAACTTTACAGAAGCTCTCCTGCGAAACTTGCAGAACTAGCACTCCTGAAAGAAAGGATATTGCGGAGATATGGCTTAGCCACAGCCTGGGGGATGTTTCCAGAATGAGATTTTCACTCTGCAGCGGAGTGTGCGCTGATATGAAACTTCCTGGAAGATTAAAACTGTGTGCCCGACCGATACTCGAACTCGGGACCTTTGCCTTTCGCGGGCAAGTGCTCTACCAACTGAGCTACCGAAGCACGACTCACGCCCGGCACTCACAGCTTTACTTCTGCCAGTACCTCGTCTCCTACCTTCCAAACTTTACAGAAGCTCTCCTGCGAAACTTGCAGAGTGCTGGGCGTGAGTCGTGCTTCGGTAGCTCAGTTGGTAGAGCACTTGCCCGCGAAAGGCAAAGGTCCCGAGTTCGAGTCTCGGTCGGGCACACAGTTTTAATCTGCCAGGAAGTTTCATATCAGCGCACAATCCGCTGCAGAGTGAAAATCTCATTCTGGCAAGTTCTCTTTGTTTACAAAGCAGTTCTCTAGTTTGACTACTAAAGCACGGTCGCTTTCTCCCGTCTTGTTCGGAATATACGAGTCTAAGGCATGATGCTTTTGAATTTTTCTCATTTGTGTTCCACGTTTTCGTCCTCGTCACTGAATATTTGATGCTGACTTTTCAGATACTCTGCAATTTCTATCCCGAAACTCACTCTAGGCAAAAGTATTTTCCAACCTTTCTTACGACTCTTGTAAAACACGTAGTCATAGTTGCTTTCATAGCATTATCATCACTGATACCTTCCTATAAGTTCACTGATTCGATACGTTCTAGCCTGTTTATTGCTAGAAGTACTAAGACGTTGCCTACACCATTTGTTTCTCAATGCGCTCAATGTCATTTTATGACATGACATTCAGAATAATAGTACATGAATGCACCACTTTTAATAGCGTGGTGAACAATCTCTCCGTATTAAGTGGAATTCGGTTTCTGTTAGTGCAGCATAATTGGGAAAATTGTTAACGACTTTCCGTTGAGTGCTCTCTGAAGCGCTCTACCGCTACAGTTCCTGGCCAGGTGGTCTATCGAAGTGTCCGATTCCAGTTCTTGACCGACATTTCATGTGTAACATCACCCACAAATCATTCATATTCGCGATCTGTGACAGCCTTGGTGGTATTATCAACTTCATTGCTGAAAAAAAGTGGAATAATAATAGTGAAGAGTAAAACTCACGTTTTGCTGAATGAGATTTTCACTCTGCAGCGGAGTGTGCGCTGATATGAAACTTCCTGGCAGATTAAAACTGTGTGCCCGACCGAGACTCGAACTCGGGACCTTTGCCTTCCGCGGGCAAGTGCTCTACCAACTTTTTTTTTTTTTTTTTTTTTTTTTTTTTTTTTTTTTTTTTTTTTTAAATCTCATTTTGTTCGCTTTTGTTCGTTGCATCTGCTCGGGGCGGACGTCGTATGACATCCGTTTAAGTTCGTTGATGATCGATTAACTCAGTTTTTTTATTACAGAGGGCACGTATCCCTCTGACCGAACACGCTGAGCTACCGTGCCGGCAGCAACTGAGCTACCGAAGCACGACTCACGCCCGGTACTCACAGCTTTACTTCTGCCAGTACCTCGTCTCCTACCTTCCAAACTTTACAGAAATTTCCTCCCCTATGTCTGTCACTATTAGGAACGCCATACTGAATAGTACCTGAAGAACGCTTAAGTTTTGAATCTCTTATATTATTGTAATTAGGACGGTAAAACCTTTGTTGATGTTTGAAGTGAGCAGCGGAAGGTTGGAGGAGAGAAGACGTCAGGCATTGCTGCTACTGATGTAAGAACTTTGGACAGCAGAAAAGACACTGTAAGCCCACGGCAGGGACACAAGAAAAAGCGAGATCGAAAAGAAGATATTGGGGTGAAGTATCAGCGTCCGCAGCTGGAAGTCGCGGGCCCCGAGAAATCGGTTGCTGGTCCCTCAACACTAATGGCTGCAGATCATGTGTCCTTACTGATGCTCGTTTCTCGCTTGTTAAACTGGAAATTATTCAACTTCACCATTGCGGAATTGTATGCACAAACAAAGGAACCACAACCTATTTGTTCGAGTGGATAGTGGCAAGAAACATGAATATATTCCCAGTAAAGTTTATCTGAATGTGTTCGGGGCCAGTACGATCTATCGTACTCACAAAATATCTATTACACAACAGTGTTGAAAAGTACGCTTCAAAATATTTGAATCCAACACCTCCCTTTCTAAACAAGTAGCATACATTGATCTTGTCTTCAAAAGAAAGAAGGCAACGTTTTTATATGTACATCGGCATCATACTTATAAAGGCACCTCATAGTATGTGGCGGAAAGAACTGGATACTGCTGGTACCACTAAGTAATCCCCCATACACAGTTAAATTCACGAACGACATGTGACAAGAATGAATGTCCGCAAGCCTCTCTATTGGCTCTAGTGTTTCGAATTTTTTTGTTCTGGTCATTGCACTCGAAGCCTCTAAAAGGGAGTAATATATTGACTCTATTCCGAAAGTGATCTCTCAAAACATCCGTAGTAAACCCCTTCGTTATGCACGCGAAATCTCTTGTGGCATATACCGATGGAGTATGTTGAGAATCTTGGTTACGTTCCTGTCCCCCACTAAACGACGAACGATTTGCTCTTCGTTGGACAATATCTCCCTCTTCTATCAGTCCTTCACATTAAAGGTTCTGTACTGATGAACAGTACTCAAGACTGGAACGAAAAAGCGCAAATGTGATCCGATTCTTGATAAGCTCGAGTGTTTTCAATAAGCGGCAAAGTAGAACGTTCTGAAATGCCTATCTGAAGCCAAGGAAAACGGCATCAACCAGATAGCCGTTACCTAACGCGCAATTGACCTCATGGAGGAAAAGGGCAAGCTGAGATTCTTGCGATCTCTTTTAGGGGAATAGATTTTCTATTTTACAGAGGAGTATTTCGTAATCAAAAAATGTCATAAGCCTTGCGTATAAAGCATGTTCGAAAATACTATAACAGACTGACGTCAGTTCTGGGTATCCTCGCTACAGATCTTCTTGGTAACAGGAGTGACGTGCGTTTTTTTTTTTCGAACCACTAGGTACCCTTCGCTGCTCAAGTGATCTACGATAAACTCCTGCTACAATGGGTGCACGATATTACACATATTATTTGTAGCATCTTATAGGTATCTCATTATGTCCTGATGCCATTCCAGTATTAAGCGAATGGAGTTGATTTTTCATTCCTCCGTCAGTTATCTCAATATGTGCCGATTCGACGTTCTCGGGATGTTTCAAAGGAAAGACAGTGTTACGATCCTGCACAGTGAAACAATTTCAGAAGACCGAAATCAGTATTTTGGCATTCAGTAGGTTATCTTCCGTTTCGGTTCCAGTAGTTACTGTGACTGAATCAATAGATGACTTCGACTCGCCTTTGGTTGTTTTCCAGATCGCTTGATAATATCATATTTATAAGGTCATGGAACGCTTCTCTGACTGCTCTCTTTAGAGTCACTTTCGCTTCGTTCAGCTTTAGTTCATTTGAAAGGCATTGACATCTCTCGAATCTGAGAAAACATGCCCTATGTTTACGGAGCTTTTATCTAGGAAAACTATTAAATCTCGGTGGCTTTCTCCGGGCTCTCAAGACCTTACTCGTTTTCGTTTTCTTCACTAGAATTTTCATGGTGACTTTTCAGATACACTACAGTCTGTATTCTGAAACTATTCCGACGCAGAAATATTTTCCAACCTTGCTTATGATTCATGTAAAACCCGTAGTCATAGCTGCTGTCTTAGCATTATCATCAGTGATATCTTCCTATACGTTCAGTGATTCGTTACGTTCAAGTCTGTTTCTTGCTACAAGTTCTAAGACGTTACTTACACCAGTTCTATCTCAGCACGCTCAATGTAATTTTCTGACACGACATTCAGAATATCGTCACGTGAATGCATGTTTGTGGCACCAGTTGTGATAGTATGGTGTGCGATCTGTACGTGTAAAAGTGGAATTCGGTTTCTATTAGAACAGCATAATTGGGAAAATTGCTAACGATTTTCTGTTAAGTTCTTTCTGAAGTGTTCTACCACTAGATTTTCTGGCCCAGACGGTCTATGGAAGCGTCCAATCACAGTTCTTGACCGACATTTCACGCGTAACATCACTCACAATTAATTAACATTCGCAGTCTATGATAACCTTGTTGATATTATCGGTTTCTTTGCTGCAATATGTCTAATAATAATAGAGAAAAGTAAGACTCACCTATTGCTATTGAAACTACAAAATCCTTAGCAATGTATGCGAAATATTTGATATTTTTCTTTGGAAGAATTAAATGACTGGCCTCCTAGCTGCTTTTTTTATGCTGCGGCCATTGAAAAGTCGGTTACTGCGTATCGCAAAAAAGGGGTAATACGAAATGAGACTTACACATCATTTATATATAACTTATACAAAGACAATGTGACATTCAGTGTTAACTCTTTAACTGCTCTGGACGTGTAAACGCGGGAGCCTATGTACCTATCCCTGTGTGCTCTGAACGTGTTTACGCATGCCTCCAGTCCTTTTACCTGGTATACTGAAAGTGTGTACGCGTATGCAAGAGGTCTTGTGACACACGGAAACACGTTCAGAGCACACATAGACAGGTACAGAGGTGGACGTGTTAAAACGTCCAGAGTAAACGGTTTAAAATTGAACGTATTGCATTCTCATGGCAAACAGATGCAGTTAAATTAAACTAAAAATGTATTCCTCAATAACTGACACTATTGGGTAGACCACACTGAATATCACAAATTGTACTGGGGCGAATTTTCTGCCCTGACGAACTCTTATGTTAGCTTTCGAATCTTGTATGTTATTGTAACATGAAGGTAAATCGTTCATTGATGCTTGCAGTAAGCAACACAAGGTTGAAGGAGAAAACCTGCCTGGAATTGATGCAATTGAAGAGATTAGTTTGGCCAGGGGAATAGACAAAGGAAGCCCACGAGAGCCACACAAAAAGACGCGAGACCGAAAAGAAGATGTAGGGGTGAAGCCACAGCGTCCGCAGCTGGAAGTCGCGGCCCCCGAGAAATCGGTAGCTGGACCTTCTACACTAAAGGGTGCAGATCACGCGTCGTCACTAAGGCAAGTTCCTCGCTCTGTCATATTCCTTTGATTAAGTACTTAAACGACACTGCAGCATGCTTGTTAAAGTAATAATTGCAGGGCCAGTACGATCTATCTTACTCATAAGGAATCTATTATGATACAAACATTTGAAGCCAACACTGCACTTTGAATACATGCAGCATACAAAGATCTTGCATTCATCAGAAAGGAACCATTTAATAGTAACTGTCTATTTCAGAATACAACATAGTAGAATAGATTAGATAGTGCTTTATTTTGTACCAACGCCTATCTGTACGTTTAGTTATCTTATGCTCTGTACCTACGGTTAGATGTGTTCAAGCGACTGTGCTATATAGTGCTCTCTAACGGGATTATTCAACATTTAACTATTTTTACTGTTTGAGTAGCTTTCTAGGCAACGTTTCTGTATGTACATCGGCATCATACCTCGAAAGCCACCTGAAAGTATGTGGCGGAGGGTACTGGATTGTCGTGGTACCATAAAGTGATTCCACCCTACGCTGGTCCACTAGTGAACGGCGCGTGAGTAGAATGATTGTCTGTTAGCCTCTGTATTTGCTCTACTGCCTCGAAATGTTATATTGTGGCCATTGTACTATAACCCCTGGGAAGGAGAAATATATTGACTGACTCTTTTCTGAAAGCGATCTCTCGCAATTTCCATAGTAAACCCCCTCGTAATGCACATAACATCTCTTGTAACGTATTCCGATGGACTTTATTGAGAATCTATGTTACGTTTCTCGCCCCCACTAACCGACAAACGATTTCCTCATCTTTGAATGATATCCACGTCTTCTGTGAGCCCTATACTGTAAAGACTCTGTACTGATGAACAGTATTCAAGATTCATAGAAAAAAAGCGCAAATGTGGTCCGATTCTTGAAAAGCTCAAGTGTTTTCACTAAGCGCCAAAGTAGAACGTTCTTAAATGTCTATCTGAAGCCAAGGGCCGGCCGCGGTGGCCGTACGGTTCTAGGCACTTCAGTCCGGATCCGCGTGACTGCTACGGTCGCAGTTTCAAATCCTGCCTCGGGCATGGATGTGTGTGATTTCCTTAGGTTAGTTAGGTTTATGTAGTTCTGAGTTCTAGGGGACTGATGACCTAAGTTGTTGAGTCCCATAGTGTTCAGAGACATTTTTTTTTTGAAGCCAAGGAAAACGTCATCACCAGAGCGCCAATACCTTACAGGCAATTGACCTGATGGAGGAAAAGCGCTAGCCAGGTTTCGTGCGATCTCTGTTAGGGGAATCGATTTCCATTTTTATGGAGGAGTATTTCGTAATCAAAAAATGTCATAAGTCTTGAGCATAAAGCATGTTCGATAATACTATAACAAACAGACGTCAATGATATAGGTATACAGTTGTGGGTATCTGCGCTACACCTCTTCTTGGTAACAGGAAAGATGTGCGTGTTTTTCGAATCACTAGGTACCGTCCGTTGCTCAAGTGATCCACGATAAACTCTTGCTATAAAGGGTGCAAGACCTTTGAGATATTATTCGTAGAATGTTACAGGTATCTCATTTTGTCCTGATGCCATTCCACTATCAAGCGATTGAAGTTGCTTTTTCATTCCTCCTTCAATTATCTCAATATGGGATGTTTCGACGTTCTCGCGATGAATCAAAGGAAAGACCGTGTTACGATCCTACACGATGAAACAATTTCAGAAGACCGAAATTAGTATTTCGGCATTCTGTAGGTTACCTTCCTTTTCGGTTCCAGAATCGACTGTGACTGAATCAGTAGATGTCTTCGACTCACTGACTTTACATCTGACTAAAACCTCTTTAGCTTTTTGCTCATATCGCTTGATAAAATCATATTTATTAGGTCATGCAACGCTTCTCTGATTGCTCTCTTTAGACTCACTTTCGCTTCGTTCAGCCTTTGTTTGTCTGTTGGGCATTCGCATCTCTCCAATCTGTGCAAAAGGTCCCTTTGTCTATGGAGCTGTTCTCTAGGAATACTATTAAAGCACAGTGGCTTTCTCCTGTCTCTGAAGACCTTGTTGAGAAGATACTAGTGTGAAGCATACTGAACGATACTTTTGAATTTTTCTCATTTGTGATGCACGTTTTCGTTCTCATCACTGAATTTTTGATATTGACTTTTCAGATACACTGCACTTTGTAACCTGAAACTATTCCTAGGCAAAAATATTCTCCAACCTTGCTTGAGATTCATGTAAAACCCGTAGTCATAGTTGCTGTCTTAGTGTTATCATCAGTGATATCTACCTCTACGTTCACTGAATCATTACGTTCAAGTCTGTTTGTTGCTTGAAGTGCAAAGACGTTGCCTACCCCAGTTGTATCTCAATGCGCTCAATGTAATTTTGTGACATGACATTCAGAATAATGTCACGTGAATGCCTGTTTGTGGCACCAAATTTGATAACATGGTGTGCAATCTGTACGTGTTAACTGGAATTTGGTTTGTATGACAACAGCATAATTGGGAAAATTGCTAATGATTCTCTGTTAAGTTCTCTCTGAAGCGCTCTACCACTAGATTTCCAGACCCAGACGGTCGATGGAGGCGTCCGATTACAGGTCTTGACCGACATTTCACGCGTAACATCAGTAACAATTATTTAACATTCGCAATCTGTGATAACCTTGTTGATATTATCGATTTCTTTGCTGTAATAAGTCTAACAATAATAGCGAAGAGTAAGACTCACCTTTTGCTATAGAAACTACAAAATCTTTAGCACTGAATGCGAAATACTTTTTAATTTCATTTGGAAGAATTATATAACAGGTCTCGTAGCTTTTTTTTCTGTTCTGCTGCCATTGACAAGTCGGTAACTGCTTTTCGAGAAACAGATTTAACACGAAATGTGACTTAGACGTGTTAGTATATATAGCTTATACAAAAACAATGTGATATTCAGTGTTAACTCTGTAACTGCTCTTGACGTGTTAACGTGCGCGCATTTGTACCTATCCCTGTGTGCTCTGACCTTGTTTACCCGCGCCTCCAGTCCTTTTACCTGGTACACTGAACGTGCTTACGCGTAAGTAAAAGGACTTGTGGCATACGTAAACACGTTCAGAGCACATACGGACAGGTACAGAGGCGCACGTGTTCAAATGGTTGAAATGGCTCTGAGCACTATGGCACGTAACATCTGAGGTCATCAGTCCCCTAGAACTTAGAACTACGTAAACCTAACTAACCTAAGGACATCACACACATCCATGCAGTATTCGAACCTGCGACTGTAGAAGTCGCGCGGTTCCAGATTGTAGCGCCTAGAACCGCTGGGCCACTTCGGCCGCGCACGTGTTAACACGTCCTGAGCTGTTAAAGGTATAAATTTGAAGTAACGCATGCTCATGCCAGACTGATGTAGTTGTATTAAACTAAATATGTGTTGCACAGAAAAATCTTCTTCCTCAATGACTGACACTATTGGGTAGACCACACTGAATACCACAAATTGTAGTGGGGTGAATATCCTGCCCTGACGAACGCTAATGTTAACTTTCGAATGTTGTATGTTATTGTAACATGAGGGTAAATCGAAAAAATGGTTCAAATGGCTCTGAGCACTATGGGACTCAACTGCTGAGGTCATTAGTCCCCTAGAACTTAGAACTAGTTAAACCTAACTAACCTAAGGACATCACAAACATCCATGCCCGAGGCAGGATTCGAACCTGCGACCGTTGCGGTCTTGCGGTTCCAGACTGCAGCGCCTTTAACCGCACGGCCACTTCGGCCGGCTGAGGGTAAATCGTTCATTGCTTTTTGCAGTGAGCAACAGAAGGTTGAAAAAGGAGATAATCTGCCTGGAATGGATGCAGTTGAAAAGATTAGTTTGGCCAGGAGAACAGACAAAGGAAGCCCACGAGGGGCACAGAAAAAGACGCGAGACCGAAAAGAAGATGTAGGGGTGAAGCCACAGCGTCCGCAGCTGGAAGTCGTGGCCCCCGAGAAATCGGTAGCTGGACCTTCTACACTTAAGGGTGCAGATCATTCGTCGTCACTGAGGCAAGTTCCTCGCTCTGTCATATTCCTTTGATTAAGTACTTAACGACACTGCAGGACGCTTGTTAAAGTAATAATTGCAGGGCCAGTACGATCTATCTTACTCATAAGAGATCTATTATGATACAAACATTTGAAGCCAACACTGCACTTTGAATACATGCAGCATACAAAGATCTTGCATTCATCAGAAAGGAACTATTTAATAATAACTGTCTATTTCAGGATACAACATAGTAGAATAGATTAGTTAGTGCTTATTTTGCACAAACGCCTATCTGTATGTTTAGTTATCTTATGCTCTGTTCCTACTGTTAGATGAGTTCCAGCGACTGTGCTATTTAGTGCTCTCTAACGGGATTATTCAAAATTTAACTATTTTTACTGTTTGAATAGCTTTCTAGGCAGCGTATCTATATGTACATCGGCATCATACGTCGAAAGCCATCTCGAAGTATGTGGCGGAGGGTACTGGATTGTCGTGGTACCATAAAGTGATTCCACCCTACGGCGGTCCGCTAGTGAACGGCGCGTTACATCTACATCTACATCTATACTCCGCGAGCCACCTTACGGTGTGTGGCGGAGGGTACTTATTGTACCACTATCTGATCCCCCCTTCCCTGTTCCATTCACGAATTGTGCGTGGGAAGAACGACTGCTTGTAAGTCTCCGTATTTGCTCTAATTTCTCGGATCTTTTCGTTGTTATCATTACGCGAGATATATGCGGGCGGTAGTAATATGTTGCCCATCTCTTCCCGGAATGTGCTCTCTCGTAATTTCGATAATAAACCTCTCCGTATTGCGTAACGCCTTTCTTGAAGTGTCCGCCCCTCTAGCTTGTTCAGCATCTCCGTAACGCTCTCGCGCTGACTAAATGTCACCATGACGAATCGCGCTGCTTTTCGCTGGATCATGTCTATCTCTTCTATTAATCCAACCTGGTAAGGGTCCCATACTGATGAGCAATACTCAAGAATCGGACGAACAAGCGTTTTGTAAGCTACTTCTTTCGTCGATGAGTCACATTTTCTTAGAATTCTTCCTATGAATCTCAACCTGGCGCCTGCTTTTCCCACTATTTGTTTTATGTGATCATTCCACTTCAGATCGCTCCGGATAGTAACTCCTAAGTATTTTACGGTCGTTACCGCTTCCAATGATTTACCACCTATGGCATAATCGTACTGGAATGGATTTCTGCCCCTATGTATGCACATTATATTACATTTATCTACGTTTAGGGAAAGCTGCCAGCTGTCGCACCATGCATTAATCCTCTGCAGGTCCTCCTGGAGTACGTACGTGTCTTCTGATGTTGCTACTTTCTTGTAGACAACCGTGTCATCTGCAAATAGCCTCACGGAGCTACCGATGTTGTCAACTAAGTCATTTATGTATATTGTAAACAATAAAGGTCCTATCACGCTTCCCTGCGGTACTCCCGAAATTACCTCTACATCTGCAGATTTTGAACCGTTAAGAATGACATGTTGTGTTCTTTCTTCTAGGAAATCCTGAATCCAATCACAAACCTGGTCCGATATTCTGTAAGCTCGTATTTTTTTCACTAAACGTAAGTGCGGAACCGTATCAAATGCCTTCCTGAAGTCCAGAAATACGGCATCAATCTGCTCGCCAGTGTCTACGGCACTGTGAATTTCTTGGGCAAATAGGGCGAGCTGAGTTTCACATGATCTCTGTTTGCGGAATCCATGTTGGTTATGATGAAGGAGATTTGTATTATCTAAGAACGTCATAATACGAGAACACAAAACATGTTCCATTATTCTACAACAGATTGACGTAAGCGAAATAGGCCTATAATTATTCGCATCTGATTTATGACCCTTCTTGAAAATGGGAACGACCTGCGCTTTCTTCCAGTCGCTAGGTACTTTACGTTCTTCCAGCGATCTACGATAAATTGCTGATAGAAAGGGGGCAAGTTCTTTAGCATAATCACTGTAGAATCTTAAGGGTATCTCGTCTGGTCCGGATGCTTTTCCGCTACTAAGTGATAGCAGTTGTTTTTCAATTCCGATATCGTTTATTTCAATATTTTCCATTTTGGCGTCCGTGCGACGGCTGAAGTCAGGGACCGTGTTACGATTTTCCGCAGTGAAACAGTTTCGGAACACTGAATTCAGTATTTCTGCCTTTCTTCGGTCGTCCTCTGTTTCGGTGCCATCGTGGTCAACGAGTGACTGAATAGGGGATTTAGATCCGCTTACCGATTTTACATATGACCAAAACTTTTTAGGGTTCTTGTTTAGATTGTTTGCCAATGTTTTATGTTCGAATTCGTTGAATGCTTCTCTCATTGCTCTCTTTACGCTCTTTTTCGCTTCGTTCAGCTTTTCCTTATCAGCTATGATTCGACTACTCTTAAACCTATGATGAAGCTTTCTTTGTTTCCGTAGTACCTTTCGTACATGATTGTTATACCACGGTGGATCTTTCCCCTCGCTTTGGACTTTAGTCGGTACGAACTTATCTAAGGCGTACTGGACGATGTTTCTGAATTTTTTCCATTTTTGTTCCACATCCTCTTCCTCAGAAATGAACGTTTGATGGTGGTCACTCAGATATTCTGCGATTTGTGCCCTATCACTCTTGTTAAGCAAATATATTTTCCTTCCTTTTTTGGCATTTCTTATTACACTTGTAGTCATTGATGCAACCACTGACTTATGATCACTGATACCCTCTTCTACATTCACGGAGTCGAAAAGTTCCGGTCTATTTGTTGCTATGAGGTCTAAAACGTTAGCTTCACGAGTTGGTTCTCTAACTATCTGCTCGAAGTAATTCTCGGACAAGGCAGTCAGGATAATGTCACAAGAGTCTCTGTCCCTGGCTCCAGTTCTGATTGTGTGACTATCCCATTCTATACCAGGTAGATTGAAGTCTCCCCCTATTACAATAGTATGATCACGAAACTTCTTCACGACGTTCTGCAGGTTCTCTCTGAGGCGCTCAACTACTACGGTTGCTGATGCAGGTGGTCTATAGAAGCATCCGACTATCATATCTGACCCACCTTTGATACTTAACTTAACCCAGATTATTTCACATTCGCATTCGCTAATAACTTCACTGGATATTATTGAATTCTTTACTGCTATAAATACTCCTCCACCATTGGCGTTTATCCTATCCTTGCGGTATATATTCCATTCTGTGTCTAGGATTTCGTTACTGTTCACTTCCGGTTTTAACCAACTTTCCGTTCCTAATACTATATGCGCACTATTTCCTTCAATAAGAGATACTAATTCAGGAACCTTGCCCTGGATACTCCTGCAGTTTACCAATATTACGTTAACTTTTCCTGTTTTTGGTCTCTGAGGACGGACGTTCTTTATCAACGATGATAATGTCCTCTCTGTTAAGCCGTCAGGTATTTTATCGTTTCGCCCAAGGGGGGGTCCCTCTAACCTAAAAAACCCCCGTGTGCACGCCACACGTACTCTGCTACCCTAGTAGCTGCTTCCGGTGTGTAGTGCACCCCTGACCTGTCTAGGGGGGCCCTACAGTTCTCCACCCAATAACGGAGGTCGATGAATTTGCAACCATTATAGTCGCAGAGTCGTCTGAGCCTCTGGTTTAGACCCTCCACACGGCTCCAAACCAGAGGACCGCGATCGACTCTGGGCACTATGCTGCAGATATTAAGCTCAGCTTGCACTCCGCGTGCGATGCTGGTTGTCTTCACCAAATCAGCCAGCCGCCGGAAGGAACCAAGGATGGCCTCAGAACCCAAGCGGCAGGCGTCATTCGTTCCGACATGTGCTACTATCTGCAGCCGGTCACACCCAGTGCGTTCAATAGCTGCCGGAAGGGCCTCCTCCACATTACGGACGAGACCCCCCGGCAAGCACACCGAGTGCACACTGGCATTCTTCCCCGACCTACCCGCTATTTTCCTGAGGGGCTCCATAACCCGCCTAACGTTGGAGCTCCCTATAACTAATAGGCCCGCCCTCTGTGACTGTCGGGACCTTGCCGGAGAATCGGCCACTGGCCCAACAGGCGAGGCATCCTGTGGTGGCTCGGAAACGATGTCATCACCACTAGGAAGCACCCCGTACCTGTTGGAAAGGGGTAAGGCAGCTGCCACGCGGCCAGATCCCACCTTTGCCTTTCGGCCAGGAGTGATGGCTGACCGGTAAGATGCTCACTGCCGGAAGACGCAGCGACATCAGGGGTTCCATGTGATTCCAAGGCCACCGAAGTAGGCATAGGTCTCACCACAGTTGCCCCAACGCCACTACGAGCCGACGCCTGCGCCTCGAGCTCGATGAGCCTAACAGACAAAGCCTCCACCTGCCCCCGAAGAGTGGCCAATTCTCCTTGCGTCCGCTCACAACAACCACAGTCCCTACACATGACTATGTATACCCTACTCTATACGGTGACAAATTCCCAAGATAATCTTCTGATGAGCTACTCTGATAATCAAGAAACACTCACTGAAATACGAGACGCGAAAATTACGCTAGGTTTTCCCAGAAAAACTATTTAAAAGCTAAGCGCAGCAAATAAGTACAAAAACGCTTTATACAAATAGTACTTGCTGCTGCTGGTGCTCTCGCTCTGGCTGTCACAAGACAACTGCTGATTCAAGTGACTAGTGGCTAACGGTCGCGAAACAAACAAAAGACGGTTTTAGGGAGCTTTCTGTTCTAAACGATCAAGAAAACACTAAGAAATCTAACACGAAAACTACGTAAAGTTTTATCAAGAACTGTTAGTTACTATGCAGAGCAGATAAACACAAATAGAATCCCTTCCTTAGTGGATGGTCGTAAACAAAATGCAAAATAAACGCTTTATACAAACAGTAATCGCTGCTGCTGGTGCTCTCGCTCTGGCTGTCACAAGACAACTGCTGATTCAAGTGACTAGTGGCTAACGGCCGCGAAACAAACAAAAGACGGTTTTAGGGCGCTTTCTGTTCTAATAGATCAAGAAAACACTAAGAAATCTAACACGAAAACTACGTAAAGTTTTATCAACAACTGTTAGTTACTATGCAGAGCAGATAAACACAAATAGAATCCCTTCCTTAGTGGATGGTCGTAAACAAAATGCAAAATAAACGCTTTATACAAACAGTACTCGCTGCTGCTGGTGCTCTCGCTCTGGCTGTCACAAGACAAGTAGAATAATTGTCAGTTAGCCTCTGTATTTACTCTGCTGTCTCGAAATTTTATATTCTGGTCATTGTACTATAACCCCTGGGAAGGAGAAATATATTGACTGACACTTTTCTGAAAGCGATCTCTCGCAATTTCCATAGTAAACCCCCTCGTAATGCACATAACATCTCTTGTAATGTATTCCGATGGACTTTATTGAGAATCTATGTTACGTTTCTCGCCCCCACTAAGCGACAAACGATTTCCTCTTCTTTGGATGATATCCACATCTTCTGTGAGCCCTATACTGTAAAGACTCTGTACTGATGAACAGTATTCAAGATTCGAACGAATAAAGCGCAAATGTGGTTCGATTCTTGAAAAGCTCAAGTCTTTTCACTAAGCGCCGAAGTAGAACGTTCTTAAATGTCTATCTGAAGCCATGGATAACGTCATCAACCAGAGCGGCGATACCTAACAGGCAATTGACCTCATGGAGGAAAAGCGCAAGCCAGGTTTCGTGCGATCTCTGTTAGGGGAATGGATTTTCATTTTTGCGAAGGAGTATTTCGTAACCAAAAAATGTCATAAGTCTTGAGCATAAAGCATGTTCGACAATACTATAACAAACTGACGTCAATGATGTAGGTATACAGTTGTGGTTATATGCGCTACACCTCTTATTGGTAACAGGAAAGACGTGCGTGTTTTTCGAATCACTAGGTACCGTTCGTTGCTCAAGTGATCTACGATAACCTCTTGCTATAAAGGGTGCAAAACCTTTGAGATATTATTTGTAGAATGTTATAGGTATCTCATTTTGTCCTGTTGCCATTCCACTATTAAGCGATTGAAAATGCTTTTTCATTCTTCCTTCAATTATCTCAATATGGGATGTTTCGACGTTGTCGCGATGAATCTAAGGAAAGACCGTGTTACGATCGTGCATGGTGTAACAATGTCAGAAGACCGATATTAGTGTTTCGGCATTCTGTAGGTTATCTTCCTTTTCGGTTCCAGTATCGACTGTGACTGAATCAGTAGATGTCTTCGATTCACTGACCTTACATCTGACTAAAACCTCTTTAGCTTTTTGCTCAGATCGCTGGATAATATCATATTTATAAGGTCATGGAACGCTTCTCTGATTACTCTCTTTAGACTCACTTTCGCTTCGTTCAGCTTTTGTTTGTCTGTTAGGCATTCACATCTCTCGAATGCGTGCAAAAGGTCCCTTTGTCTATGGAGCTGTTCTCTAGGAATACTATTAAAGCACAGTGGCTTTCTCCTGTCTCTGAAGACCTTGTTGAGAAGATACTAGTGTGAAGCATACTGAACGATACTTTTGAATTTTTCTCATTTGTGATGCACGTTTTCGTTCTCATCACTGAATGTTTGATATTGACTTTTCAGATACACTGCACTTTGTAACCTGAAACTATTCCTAGGCAAAAATATTCTCCAACCTTGCTTGAGATTCATGTAAAACCCGTAGTCATAGTTGCTGTCTTAGTGTTATCATCAGTGATATCTACCTCTACGTTCACTGAATCATTACGTTCAAGTCTGTTTGTTGCTTGAAGTGCAAAGACGTTGCCTACCCCAGTTGTATCTCAATGCGCTCAATGTAATTTTGTGACATGACGTTCAGAATAATGTCACGTGAATGCCTGTTTGTGGCACCAAATTTGATAACATGGTGTGCAATCTGTACGTGTTAACTGGAATTTGGTTTGTATGACAACAGCATAATTGGGAAAATTGCTAATGATTCTCTGTTAAGTTCTCTCTGAAGCGCTCTACCACTAGATTTCCAGACCCAGACGGTCGATGGAGGCGTCCGATTACAGGTCTTGACCGACATTTCACGCGTAACATCAGTAACAATTATTTAACATTCGCAATCTGTGATAACCTTGTTGATATTATCGATTTCTTTGCTGTAATAAGTCTAACAATAATAGCGAAGAGTAAGACTCACCTTTTGCTATAGAAACTACAAAATCTTTAGCACTGAATGCGAAATACTTTTTAATTTCTTTTGGAAGAATTATATTACAGGTCTCGTAGCCTTTTTTTCTGTTCTGCTGCCATTGACAAGTCGGTAACTGCTTCTCGAGAAACAGATTTGACACGAAATGTGACTTAGACGTGTTAGTATATATAGGTTATACAAAAACAATGTGATATTCAGTGTTAACTCTGTAACTGCTCTTGACGTGTTAACGTGCGCGCATTTGTACCTATCACTGTGTGCTCTGACCTGGTTTACCCGCGCCTCCAGTCCTTTTACCTGCTACACTGAACGTGTGTACGCGTAAGTAAAAGAACTTGTGGCATACGTAAACACATTCAGAGCACACACGGACAGGTACAGAGGCGCACGTGTTCAAATGGTTGAAATGGCTCTGAGCACTATGGGACGTAACATCTGAGGTCATCAGTCCCCTAGAACTTAGAACTACGTAAACCTAACTAACCTAAGGACATCACACACATCCATGCCCGAGGCAGGATTCGAACCTGCGACTGTAGCGGTCGTGCGGTTCCAGACTGTAGCGCCTACAACCGCTGGGCCACTTCGGCCGCGCACGTGTTAACACGTCCAGAGCAGTTAAAGGTATAAATTTGAAGTAACGCATGCTCATGCCAGATTGATGTAGTTATAGTAAACTATAAATAAGTCGCACAGAAAAAATTTCTTCCTCGATGACAGACACTATTGTGTAGACCACACTGAGTATCACAAATTGTAGTGGGGTGAATATCCTTCCCAGACGAACTGTTATGTTAACTTTGGAATCTTGTATCTTATTGTAACATGAAGGTAAATCGTTCATTGATTCTTGCAGTGAGCAACAGAAGGTTAAAGAAGGAGAAAATCTGCATGGAATTGATGCAATTGAAGAGATTAGTTTAGCCAGGAGAATAGACGAAGGAAGCCCACGAGAGACGCACAAAAAGAAGCGAGACCGAAAAGAAGATGTAGGGGTGAAGCCACAGCGTCCGCAGCTGGAAGTCGCGGCCCCCGAGAAATCGGTAGCTGGACCTTCTACACTTAAGGGTGCAGATCATGCGTCGTCAATGAGGCAAGTTCCTCGCTCTGTCATATTCCTTTGATTAAGTACTTAACGACACTGCAGGACGCTTGTTAAAGTAATAATTGCAGGGCCAGTACGATCTATCTTACTCATAAGAGATCTATTATGATACAAACATTTGAAGCCAACACTGCACTTTGAATACATGCAGCATACAAAGATCTTGCATTCATCAGAAAGGAACTATTTAATAGTAACTGTCTATTTCAGGATACAACATAGTAGAATAGATTAGATAGTGCTTATTTTGCACAAACGCCTATCTGTATGTTTAGTTATCTTATGCTCTGTTCCTACTGTTAGATGAGTTCCAGCGACTGTGCTATTTAGTGCTCTCTAACGGGATTATTCAAAATTTAACTATTTTTACTGTTTGAATAGCTTTCTAGGCAGCGTATCTATATGTACATCGGCATCATACGTCGAAAGCCATCTCGAAGCATGTGGCGGAGGGTACTGGATTGTCGTGGTACCATAAAGTGATTCCACCCTACGGCGGTCCACTAGTGAACGACGCGTTAGTAGAATGATTGTCAGTTAGCCTCTGTATTTACTCTGCTGTCTCGAAATTTTATATTCTGGTCATTGTACTATAACCCCTGGGAAGGAGAAATATATTGATTGACTCTTTTCTGAAAGCGATCTCTCGCAATTTCCATAGTAAACCCCCTCGTAATGCACATAACATCTCTTGTAATGTATTCCGATGGACTTTATTGAGAATCTATGTTACGTTTCTCGCCCCCACTAAGCGACAAACGATTTCCTCTTCTTTGGATGATATCCACATCTTCTGTGAGCCCTATACTGTAAAGACTCTGTACTGATGAACAGTATTCAAGATTCGAACGAATAAAGCGCAAATGTGGTTCGATTCTTGAAAAGCTCAAGTCTTTTCACTAAGCGCCGAAGTAGAACGTTCTTAAATGTCTATCTGAAGCCATGGATAACGTCATCAACCAGAGCGCCGATACCTAACAGGCAATTGACCTCATGGAGGAAAAGCGCAAGCCAGGTTTCGTGCGATCTCTGTTAGGGGAATGGATTTTCATTTTTGCGGAGGAGTATTTCGTAACCAAAAAATGTCATAAGTCTTGAGCATAAAGCATGTTTGACAATACTATAACAAACTGACGTCAATGATGTAGGTATACAGTTGTGGGTGTATGCGCTACACCTCTTATTGGTAACAGGAAAGACGTGCGTGTTTTTCGAATCACTAGGTACCGTTCGTTGCTCAAGTGATCTACGATAAACTCTTGCTATAAAGGGTGCAGGACCTTTGAGATATTATTTGTAGAATGTTATAGGTATCTCATTTTGTCCTGTTGCCATTCCACTATTAAGCGATTGAAAATGCTTTTTCATTCTTCCTTCAATTATCTCAATATGGGATGTTTCGACGTTCTCGCGATGAATCAAAGGAAAGACCGTGTTACGATCGTGCATGGTGTAACAATGTCAGAAGACCGATATTAGTGTTTCGGCATTCTGTAGGTTATCTTCCTTTTCGGTTCCAGTATCGACTGTGACTGAATCAGTAGATGTCTTCAACTCACTGACTTTACATCTGACTAAAACCTCTTTAGCTTTTTGCTCAGATCGCTTGATAATATCATATTTATAAGGTCATGGAACGCTTCTCTGATTGCTCTCTTTAGACTCACTTTCGCTTCGTTCAGCTTTTGTTTGTCTGTTAGGCATTCACATCTCTCGAATGCGTGCAAAAGGTCCCTTTGTCTATGGAGCTGTTCTCTAGGAATACTATTAAAGCACAGTGGCTTTCTCCTGTCTCTGAAGACCTTGTTGAGAAGATACTAGTGTGAAGCATACTGAACGATACTTTTGAATTTTTCTTATTTGTGATGCACGTTTTCGTTCTCATCACTGAATGTTTGATATTGACTTTTCAGATACACTGCAATTTGTAACCTGAAACTATTCTTAGGCAAAAAAATATTCTCCAACCTTGCTTGAGATTCATGTAAAACCCGTAGTCATAGTTGCTGTCTTAGTGTTATCATCAGTGATATCTACCTCTACGTTCACTGAATCATTACGTTCAAGTCTGTTTGTTGCTTGAAGTGCAAAGACGTTGCCTACCCCAGTTGTATCTCAATGCGCTCAATGTAATTTTGTGACATGACATTCAGAATAATGTCACGTGAATGCCTGTTTGTGGCACCAAATTTGATAACATGGTGTGCAATCTGTACGTGTTAACTGGAATTTGGTTTGTATGACAACAGCATAATTGGGAAAATTGCTAATGATTCTCTGTTAAGTTCTCTCTGAAGCGCTCTACCACTAGATTTCCAGACCCAGACGGTCGATGGAGGCGTCCGATTACAGGTCTTGACCGACATTTCACGCGTAACATCAGTAACAATTATTTAACATTCGCAATCTGTAATAACCTTGTTGATATTATCGATTTCTTTGCTGTAATAAGTCTAACAATAATAGCGAAGAGTAAGACTCACCTTTTGCTATAGAAACTACAAAATCTTTAGCACTGAATGCGAAATACTTTTTAATTTCTTTTGGAAGAATTATATAACAGGTCTCGTAGCTTTTTTTTCTGTTCTGCTGCCATTGACAAGTCGGTAACTGCTTGTCGAGAAACAGATTTAACACGAAATGTGACTTAGACGTGTTAGTATATATAGCTTATACAAAAACAATGTGATATTCAGTGTTAACTCTGTAACTGCTCTTGACGTGTTAACGTGCGCGCATTTGTACCTATCCCTGTGTGCTCTGACCTGGTTTACCCGCGCCTCCAGTCCTTTTACCTGGTACACTGAACGTGTGTACGCGTAAGTAAAAGAACTTGTGGCATACGTAAACACATTCAGAGCACACACGGACAGGTACAGAGGCGCACGTGTTCAAATGGTTGAAATGGCTCTGAGCACTATGGCACGTAACATCTGAGGTCATCAGTCCCCTAGAACTTAGAACTATGTAAACCTAACTAACCTAAGGACATCACACACATCCATGCCCGAGGCAGGATTCGAACCTGCGACTGTAGCGGTCGTGCGGTTCCAGATTGTAGCGCCTAGAACCGCTGGGCCACTTCGGCCGCGCACGTGTTAACACGTCCTGAGCTGTTAAAGGTATAAATTTGAAGTAACGCATGCTCATGCCAGTTTGATGTAGTTATAGTAAACTATAAATAAGTCGCACAGAAAAAATTTCTTCCTCGATGACAGACACTATTGTGTAGACCATACTGAATATCACAAATTGTAGTGGGGTGAATATCCTTCCCAGACGAACTCTTATGTTAACTTTGGAGTCTTGTATCTTATTGTAACATGAAGGTAAATCGTTCATTGATTCTTGCAGTGAGCAACAGAAGGTTGAAAAAGGAGAAAATCTGCATGGAATTGATGCAATTGAAGAGATTAGTTTAGCCAGGAGAATAGACGAAGGAAGCCCACGAGAGACCCACAAAAAGAAGCGAGACCGAAAAGAAGATGTAGGGGTGAAGCCACAGCGTCCGCAGCTGGAAGTCGCGGCCCCCGAGAAATCGGTAGCTGGACCTTCTACACTTAAGGGTGCAGATCATGCGTCGTCAATGAGGCAAGTTCCTCGCTCTGTCATATTCCTTTGATTAAGTACTTAACGACACTGCAGGACGCTTGTTAAAGTAATAATTGCAGGGCCAGTACGATCTATCTTACTCATAAGAGATCTATTATGATACAAACATTTGAAGCCAACACTGCACTTTGAATACATGCAGCATACAAAGATCTTGCATTCATCAGAAAGGAACTATTTAATAGTAACTGTCTATTTCAGGATACAACATAGTAGAATAGATTAGTTAGTGCTTATTTTGCACAAACGCCTATCTGTATGTTTAGTTATCTTATGCTCTGTTCCTACTGTTAGATGATTTCCTGCGACTGTGCTATTTAGTGCTCTCTAACGGGATTATTCAAAATTTAACTAATTTTACTGTTTGAATAGCTTTCTAGGCAGCGTATCTATATGTACATCGGCATCATACGTCGAAAGCCATCTCGAAGTATGTGGCGGAGGGTACTGGATTGTCGTGGTACCATAAAGTGATTCCACCCTACGGCGTTCCAATAGTGAACAGCGCGTTGGTAGAATGATTGTCAGTTAGCCTCTGTAATTACTCTGCTGTCTCGAAATTTTATATTCTGGTCATTGTACTATAACCCCTGGGAAGGAGAAATATATTGACTGACTCTTTTCTGAAAGCGATCTCTCGCAATTTCCATAGTAAACCCCCTCGTAATGCACATAACATCTCTTGTAATGTATTCCGATGGACTTTATTGAGAATCTATGTTACGTTTCTCGCCCCCACTAAGCGACAAACGATTTCCTCTTCTTTGGATGATATCCACATCTTCTGTGAGCCCTACACTGTAAAGACTCTGTACTGATGAACAGTATTCAAGATTCGAACGAATAAAGCGCAAATGTGGTTCGATTCTTGAAAAGCTCAAGTCTTTTCACTAAGCGTCGAAGTAGAACGTTCTTAAATGTCTATCTGAAGCCATGGATAACGTCATCAACCAGAGCGGCGATACCTAACAGGCAATTGACCTCATGGAGGAAAAGCGCAAGCCAGGTTTCGTGCGATCTCTGTTAGGGGAATGGATTTTCATTTTTGCGGAGGAGCATTTCGTAACCAAAAAATGTCATAAGTCTTGAGCATAATGCATGTTAGATAATATTATAACAAACTGACGTCAATGATGTAGGTATACAGTTGTGGGTGTATGCGCTACACCTCTTATTGGTAACAGGAAAGACGTGCGTGTTTTTCGAATCACTAGGTACCGTTCGTTGCTCAAGTGATCTACGATAAACTCTTGCTATAAAGGGTGCAGGACCTTTGAGATATTATTTGTAGAATGTTATAGGTATCTCATTTTGTCCTGTTGCCATTCCACTATTAAGCGATTGAAAATGCTTTTTCATTCTTCCTTCAATTATCTCAATATGGGATGTTTCGACGTTCTCGCGATGAATCAAAGGAAAGACCGTGTTACGATCGTGCATGGTGTAACAATGTCAGAAGACCGATATTAGTGTTTCGGCATTCTGTAGGTTATCTTCCTTTTCGGTTCCAGTATCGACTGTGACTGAATCAGTAGATGTCTTCGACTCACTGACTTTACATCTGACTAAAACCTCTTTAGCTTTTTGCTCAGATCGCTGGATAATATCATATTTATAAGGTCATGGAACGCTTCTCTGATTGCTCTCTTTAGACTCACTTTCGCTTCGTTCAGCTTTTGTTTGTCTGTTAGGCATTCACATCTCTCTAATGCGTGCAAAAGGTCCCTTTGTCTATGGAGCTGTTCTCAAGGAATACTACACTCCTGGAAATGGAAAAAAGAACACATTGACACTGGTGTGTCAGACCCACCATACTTGCTCCGGACACTGCGAGAGGGCTGTACAAGCAATGATCACACGCACGGCACAGCGGACACACCAGGAACCGCGGTGTTGGCCGTCGAATGGCGCTAGCTGCGCAGCATTTGTGCATCGCCGCCGTCAGTGTCAGCCAGTTTGCCGTGGCATACGGAGCTCCATCGCAGTCTTTAACACTGGTAGCATGCCGCGACAGCGTGGACGTGAACCGTATGTGCAGTTGACGGACTTTGAGCGAGGGCGTATAGTGGGCATGCGGGAGGCCGGGTGGACGTACCGCCGAATTGCTCAACACGTGGGGCGTGAGGTCTCCACAGTACATCGATGTTGTCGCCAGTGGTCGGCGGAAGGTGCACGTGCCCGTCGACCTGGGACCGGACCGCAGCGACGCACGGATGCACGCCAAGACCGTAGGATCCTACGCAGTGCCGTAGGGGACCGCACCGCCACTTCCCAGCAAATTAGGGACACTGTTGCTCCTGGGGTATCGGCGAGGACCATTCGCAACCGTCTCCATGAAGCTGGGCTACGGTCCCGCACACCGTTAGGCCGTCTTCCGCTCACGCCCCAACATCGTGCAGCCCGCCTCCAGTGGTGTCGCGACAGGCGTGAATGGAGGGACGAATGGAGACGTGTCGTCTTCAGCGATGAGAGTCGCCTCTGCCTTGGTGCCAATGATGGTCGTATGCGTGTTTGGCGCCGTGCAGGTGAGCGTCACAATCAGGACTGCATACGACCGAGGCACACAGGGCCAACACCCGGCATCATGGTGTGGGGAGCGATCTCCTACACTGGCCGTACACCACTGGTGATCGACGAGGGGACACTGAATAGTGCACGGTACATCCAAAGCGTCATCGAACCCATCGTTCTACCATTCCTAGACCGGCAAGGGAGCTTGCTGTTCCAACAGGACAATGCACGTCCGCATGTATCCCGTGCCACCCAACGTGCTCTAGAAGGTGTAAGTCAACTACCCTGGCCAGCAAGATCTCCGGATCTGTCCCCCATTGAGCATGTTTGGGACTGGGTGAAGCGTCGTCTCACGCGGTCTGCACGTCCAGCACGAACGCTGGTCCAACTGAGGCGCCAGGTGGAAATGGCATGGCAAGCCGTTCCACAGGACTACATCCAGCATGTCTACGATCGTCTCCATGGGAGAATAGCAGCCTGCATTGCTGCGAAAGGTGGATATACACTGTACTAGTGCCGACATTGTGCATGCTCTGTTGCCTGTGTCTATGTGCCTGTGGTTCTGTCAGTGTGATCATGTGATGTATCTGACCCCAGGAATGTGTCAATAAAGTTTCCCCTTCCTGGGACAATGAATTCACGGTGTTCTTATTTCAATTTCCAGGAGTGTATTAAAGCACAGTGGCTTTCTCCTGTCTCTGAAGACCTTGTTGAGAAGATACTAGTGTGAAGCATACTGAACGATACTTTTGAATTTTTCTCATTTGTGATGCACGTTTTCGTTCTCATCACTGAATTTTTGATATTGACTTTTCAGATACACTGCAATTTGTAACCTGAAACTATTCCTAGGCAAAAATATTCTCCAACCTTGCTTGAGATTCATGTAAAACCCGTAGTCGTAGTTGCTGTCTTAGTGTTATCATCAGTGATATCTACCTCTACGTTCACTGAATCATTACGTTCAAGTCTGTTTGTTGCTTGAAGTGCAAAGACGTTGCCTACCCCAGTTGTATCTCAATGCGCTCAATGTAATTTTGTGACATGACATTCAGAATAATGTCACGTGAATGCCTGTTTGTGACACCAAATTTGATAACATGGTGTGCAATCTGTACGTGTTAACTGGAATTTGGTTTGTATGACAACAGCATAATTGGGAAAATTGCTAATGATTCTCTGTTAAGTTCTCTCTGAAGCGCTCTACCACTAGATTTCCAGACCCAGACGGTCGATGGAGGCGTCCGATTACAGGTCTTGACCGACATTTCATGCGTAACATCACTAACAATTATTTAACATCCGCAATCTGTGATAACCTTGTTGATATTATCGATTTCTTTGCTGTAATAAGTCTAACAATAATAGCGAAGAGTAAGACTCACCCTTTGCTATAGAAACTACAAAATCTTTAGCACTGAATGCGAAATACTTTTTAATTTCTTTTGGAAGAATTATATAACAGGTCTCGTAGCTTTTTTTTCTGTTCTGCTGCCATTGACAAGTCGGTAACTGCTTGTCGAGAAACAGATTTAACACGAAATGTGACTTAGACGTGTTAGTATATATAGCTTATACAAAACCAATGTGATACTCAGTGTTAACTCTGTAACTGCTCTTGACGTGTTAACGTGCGCGCATTTGTACCTATCCCTGTGTGCTCTGACCTTGTTTACCCGCGCCTCCAGTCCTTTTACCTGGTACACTGAACGTGCTTACGCGTAAGTAAAAGGACTAGTGGCATACGTAAACACGTTCAGAGCACATACGGACAGGTACAGAGGCGCACGTGTTCAAATGGTTGAAATGGCTCTGAGCACTATGGGACGTAACATCTGAGGTCATCAGTCCCCTAGAACGTAGAACCACGTAAACCTAACTAACCTAAGGACATCACACACATCCATGCCTGAGGCATTATTCGAACCTGCGACTGTAGAAGTCGCGCGGTTCCAGATTGTAGCGCCTAGAATCGCTGGGCCACTTCGGCCGCGCACGTGTTAACACGTCCAGAGCTGTTAAAGGTATAAATTTGAAGTAACACATGCTCATGCCAGACTGATGTAGTTATATTAAACTAAATATGTGTTGCACAGAAAAATTTTCTTCCTCGATGACTGACACTATTGGGTAGACCACACTGAATATCACAAATTGTAGTGGGGTGAATATCCTGCCCTGACGAACGCTTATGTTAACTTTCGAATGTTGTATGTTATTGTAACATGAGGGTAAATCGTTCATTGCTTTTTGCAGTGACCAACAGAAGGTTGAAAAAGGAGATAATCTGCCTGGAATGGATGCAGTTGAAAAGTTTTGTTTGGCCAGGAGAACAGACAGAAGAAGCCCACGAGGGGCACAGAAAAAGACGCGAGACCGAAAAGAAGATGTAGGGGTGAAGCCACAGCGTCCGCAGCTGGAAGTCGCGGCCCCCGAGAAATCGGTAGCTGGACCTTCTACACTTAAGGGTGCAGATCATGCGTCGTCAATGAGGCAAGTTCCTCGCTCTGTCATATTCCTTTGATTAAGTACTTAACGACACTGCAGGACGCTTGTTAAAGTAATAATTGCAGGGCCAGTACGATCTATCTTACTCATAAGAGATCTACTATGATACAAACATTTGAAGCCAACACTGCACTTTGAATACATGCAGCATACAAAGATCTTGCATTCATCAGAAAGGATCTATTTAATAGTAACTGTCTATTTCAGGATACAACATAGTAGAATAGATTTGATAGTGCTTATTTTGCACAAACGCCTATCTGTCTGTTTAGTTATCTTATGCTCTGTTCCTACTGTTAGATGAGTTCCAGCGACTGTGCTATTTAGTGCTCTCTAACGGGATTATTCAAAATTTAACTATTTTTACTGTTTGAATAGCTTCCTAGGCAGCGTAGCTATATGTACATCGGCATCATACGTCGAAAGCCATCTCGAAGTATGTGGCGGAGGGTACTGGATTGTCGTGGTACCATAAAGTGATTCCACCCTACGGCGGTCCACTAGTGAACGGCGCGTTAGTAGAATGATTGTCAGTTAGCCTCTGTAATTACTCTGCTGTCTCGAAATTTTATATTCTGGTCATTGTACTATAACCCCTGGGAAGGAGAAATATATTGACTGACTCTTTTCTGAAAGCGATCTCTCGCAATTTCCATAGTAAACCCCCTCGTAATGCACATAACATCTCTTGTAATGTATTCCGATGGACTTTATTGAGAATCTATGTTACGTTTCTCGCCCCCACTAAGCGACAAACGATTTCCTCTTCTTTGGATGATATCCACATCTTCTGTGAGCCCTATACTGTAAAGACTCTGTACTGATGAACAGTATTCAAGATTCGAACGGATAAAGCGCAAATGTGGTTCGATTCTTGAAAAGCTCAAGTCTTTTCACTAAGCGCCGAAGTAGAACGTTCTTAAATGTCTATCTGAAGCCATGGATAACGTCATCAACCAGAGCGCCGATACCTAACAGGCAATTGACCTCATGGAGGAAAAGCGCAAGCCAGGTTTCGTGCGATCTCTGTTAGGGGAATGGATTTTCATTTTTGCGGAGGAGCATTTCGTAACCAAAAAATGTCATAAGTCTTGAGCATAATGCATGTTCGATAATATTATAACAAACTGACGTCAATGATGTAGGTATACAGTTGTGGGTGTATGCGCTACACCTCTTATTGGTAACAGGAAAGACGTGCGTGTTTTTCGAATCACTAGGTACCGTTCGTTGCTCAAGTGATCTACGATAAACTCTTGCTATAAAGGGTGCAGGACCTTTAAGATATTATTTGTAGAATGTTATAGGTATCTCATTTTTTCCTGTTGCCATTCCACTATTAAGCGATTGAAAATGCTTTTTCATTCTTCCTTCAATTATCTCAATATGGGATGTTTCGACGTTCTCGCGATGAATCAAAGGAAAGACCGTGTTACGATCGTGCGTGGTGTAACTATGTCAGAAGACCGATATTAGTGTTTCGGCATTCTGTAGGTTATCTTCCTTTTCGGTTCCAGTATCGACTGTGACTGAATCAGTAGATGTCTTCGACTCACTGACATTACATCTGACTAAAACCTCTTTAGCTTTTTGCTCAGATCGCTTGATAATATCATATTTATAAGGTCATGGGACGCTTCTCTGATTGCTCTCTTTAGACTCACTTTCGCTTCGTTCAGCTTTTGTTTGTCTGTTAGGCATTCACATCTCTCGAATGCGTGCAAAAGGTCCCTTTGTCTATGGAGCTGTTCTCTAGGAATACTATTAAAGCACAGTGGCTTTCTCCTGTCTCTGAAGACCCTGTTGAGAGGATACTAGTGTGAAGCATACTGAACGATACTTTTGAATTTTTCTCATTTGTGATGCACGTTTTCGTTCTCATCACTGAATTTTTGATATTGACTTTTCAGAGACACTGCACTTTGTAACCTGAAACTATTCCTAGGCAAAAATATTCTCCAACCTTGCTTGAGATTCATGTAAAACCCGTAGTCATAGTTGCTGTCTTAGTGTTATCATCAGTGATATCTACCTCTACGTTCACTGAATCATTACGTTCAAGTCTGTTTGTTGCTTGAAGTGCAAAGACGTTGCCTACCCCAGTTGTATCTCAATGCGCTCAATGTAATTTTGTGACATGACATTCAGAATAATGTCACGTGAATGCCTGTTTGTGGCACCAAATTTGATAACATGGTGTGCAATCTGTACGTGTTAACTGGAATTTGGTTTGTATGACAACAGCATAATTGGGAAAATTGCTAATGATTCTCTGTTAAGTTCTCTCTGAAGCGCTCTACCACTAGATTTCCAGACCCAGACGGTCGATGGAGGCGTCCGATTACAGGTCTTGACCGACATTTCACGCGTAACATCAGTAACAATTATTTAACATTCGCAATCTGTGATAACCTTGTTGACATTATCGATTTCTTTGCTGTAATAAGTCTAACAATAATAGCGAAGAGTAAGACTCACCTTTTGCTATAGAAACTACAAAATCTTTAGCACTGAATGCGAAATACTTTTTAATTTCTTTTGGAAGAATTATATAACAGGTCTCGTAGCTTTTTTTTCTGTTCTGCTGCCATTGACAAGTCGGTAACTGCTTTTCGAGAAACAGATTTAACACGAAATGTGACTTAGACGTGTTAGTATATATAGCTTATACAAAAACAATGTGATATTCAGTGTTAACTCTGTAACTGCTCTTGACGTGTTAACGTGCGCGCATTTGTACCTATCCCTGTGTGCTCTGACCTTGTTTACCCGCGCCTCCAGTCCTTTTACCTGGTACACTGAACGTGCTTACGCGTAAGTAAAAGGACTTGTGGCATACGTAAACACGTTCAGAGCACATACGGACAGGTACAGAGGCGCACGTGTTCAAATGGTTGAAATGGCTCTGAGCACTATGGCACGTAACATCTGAGGTCATCAGTCCCCTAGAACTTAGAACTACGTAAACCTAACTAACCTAAGGACATCACACACATCCATGCCCGAGGCAGTATTCGAACCTGCGACTGTAGAAGTCGCGCGGTTCCAGATTGTAGCGCCTAGAACCGCTGGGCCACTTCGGCCGCGCACGTGTTAACACGTCCAGAGCTGTTAAAGGTATAAATTTGAAGTAACGCATGCTCATGCCAGACTGATGTAGTTATATTAAACTAAATATGTGTTGCACAGAAAAATTTTCTTCCTCGATGACTGACACTATTGGGTAGACCACACTGAATATCACAAATTGTAGTGGGGTGAATATCCTGCCCTGACGAACGCTTATGTTAACTTTCGAATGTTGTATGTTATTGTAACATGAGGGTAAATCGTTCATTGCTTTTTGCAGTGAGCAACAGAAGGTTGAAAAAGGAGATAATCTGCCTGGAATGGATGCAGTTGAAAAGTTTAGTTTGGCCAGGAGAACAGACAGAAGAAGCCCACGAGGGGCACAGAAAAAGACGCTAGACCGAAAAGAAGATGTAGGGGTGACGCCACAGCGTCCGCAGCTGGAAGTCGCGGCCCCCGAGAAATCGGTAGCTGGACCTTCTACACTTAAGGGTGCAGATCATGCGTCGTCAATGAGGCAAGTTCCTCGCTCTGTCATATTCCTTTGATTAAGTACTTAACGACACTGCAGGACGCTTGTTAAAGTAATAATTGCAGGGCCAGTACGATCTATCTTACTCATAAGAGATCTATTATGATACAAACATTTGAAGCCAACACTGCACTTTGAATACATGCAGCATACAAAGATCTTGCATTCATCAGAAAGGAACTATTTAATAGTAACTGTCTATTTCAGGATACAATATAGTAGAATAGATTAGATAGTGCTTATTTTGCACAAACGCCTATCTGTATGTTTAGTTATCTTATGCTCTGTTCCTACTGTTAGATGATTTCCTGCGACTGTGCTATTTAGTGCTCTCTAACGGGATTATTCAAAATTTAACTATTTTTACTGTTTGAATAGCTTTCTAGGCAGCGTATCTATATGTACATCGGCATCATACGTCGAAAGCCATCTCGAAGTATGTGGCGGAGGGTACTGGATTGTCGTGGTACCATAAAGTGATTCCACCCTACGGCGGTCCAATAGTGAACGGCGCGTTAGTAGAATGATTGTCAGTTAGCCTCTGTAATTACTCTGCTGTCTCGAAATTTTATATTCTGGTCATTGTACTATAACCCCTGGGAAGGAGAAATATATTGACTGACTCTTTTCTGAAAGCGATCTCTCGCAATTTCCATAGTAAACCCCCTCGTAATGCACATAACATCTCTTGTAATGTATTCCGATGGACTTTATTGAGAATCTATGTTACGTTTCTCGCCCCCACTAAGCGACAAACGATTTCCTCTTCTTTGGATGATATCCACATCTTCTGTGAGCCCTACACTGTAAAGACTCTGTACTGATGAACAGTATTCAAGATTCGAACGAATAAAGCGCAAATGTGGTTCGATTCTTGAAAAGCTCAAGTCTTTTCACTAAGCGTCGAAGTAGAACGTTCTTAAATGTCTATCTGAAGCCATGGATAACGTCATGAACCAGAGCGCCGATACCTAACAGGCAATTGACCTCATGGAGGAAAAGCGCAAGCCAGGTTTCGTGCGATCTCTGTTAGGGGAATGGATTTTCATTTTTGCGGAGGAGCATTTCGTAACCAAAAAATGTCATAAGTCTTGAGCATAATGCATGTTCGATAATATTATAACAAACTGACGTCAATGATGTAGGTATACAGTTGTGGGTGTATGCGCTACACCTCTTATTGGTAACAGGAAAGACGTGCGTGTTTTTCGAATCACTAGGTACCGTTCGTTGCTCAAGTGATCTACGATAAACTCTTGCTATAAAGGGTGCAGGACCTTTGAGATATTATTTGTAGAATGTTATAGGTATCTCATTTTGTCCTGTTGCCATTCCACTATTAAGCGATTGAAAATGCTTTTTCATTCTTCCTTCAATTATCTCAATATGGGATGTTTCGACGTTCTCGCGATGAATCAAAGGAAAGACCGTGTTACGATCGTGCATGGTGTAACAATGTCAGAAGACCGATATTAGTGTTTCGGCATTCTGTAGGTTATCTTCCTTTTCGGTTCCAGTATCGACTGTGACTGAATCAGTAGATGTCTTCGACTCACTGACTTTACATCTGACTAAAACCTCTTTAGCTTTTTGCTCAGATCGCTGGATAATATCAGATTTATAAGGTCATGGAACGCTTCTCTGATTGCTCTCTTTAGACTCACTTTCGCTTCGTTCAGCTTTTGTTTGTCTGTTAGGCATTCACATCTCTCGAATGCGTGCAAAAGGTCCCTTTGTCTATGGAGCTGTTCTCTAGGAATACTATTAAAGCACAGTGGCTTTCTCCTGTCTCTGAAGACCTTGTTGAGAAGATACTAGTGTGAAGCATACTGAACGATACTTTTGAATTTTTCTCATTTGTGATGCACGTTTTCGTTCTCATCACTGAATGTTTGATATTGACTTTTCAGATACACTGCACTTTGTAACCTGAAACTATTCCTAGGCAAAAATATTCTCCAACCTTGCTTGAGATTCATGTAAAACCCGTAGTCATAGTTGCTGTCTTAGTGTTATCATCAGTGATATCTACCTCTACGTTTACTGAATCATTACGTTCAAGTCTGTTTGTTGCTTGAAGTGCAAAGACGTTGCCTACCCCAGTTGTATCTCAATGCGCTCAATGTAATTTTGTGACATGACATTCAGAATAATGTCACGTGAATGCCTGTTTGTGGCACCAAATTTGATAACATGGTGTGCAATCTGTACGTGTTAACTGGAATTTGGTTTGTATGACAACAGCATAATTGGGAAAATTGCTAATGATTCTCTGTTAAGTTCTCTCTGAAGCGCTCTACCACTAGATTTCCAGACCCAGACGGTCGATGGAGGCGTCCGATTACAGGTCTTGACCGACATTTCATGCGTAACATCACTAACAATTATTTAACATCCGCAATCTGTGATAACCTTGTTGATATTATCGATTTCTTTGCTGTAATAAGTCTAACAATAATAGCGAAGAGTAAGACTCACCTTTTGCTATAGAAACTACAAAATCTTTAGCACTGAATGCGAAATACTTTTTAATTTCTTTTGGAAGAATTGTATAACAGGTCTCGTAGCTTTTTTTTCTGTTCTGCTGCCATTGACAAGTCGGTAACTGCTTTTCGAGAAACAGATTTAACACGAAATGTGACTTAGACGTGTTAGTATATATAGCTTATACAAAAACAATGTGATATTCAGTGTTAACTCTGTAACTGCTCTTGACGTGTTAACGTGCGCGCATTTGTACCTATCCCTGTGTGCTCTGACCTTGTTTACCCGCGCCTCCAGTCCTTTTACCTGGTACACTGAACGTGCTTACGCGTAAGTAAAAGGACTTGTGGCATACGTAAACACGTTCAGAGCACATACGGACAGGTACAGAGGCGCACGTGTTCAAATGGTTGAAATGGCTCTGAGCACTATGGCACGTAACATCTGAGGTCATCAGTCCCCTAGAACTTAGAACTACGTAAACCTAACTAACCTAAGGACATCACACACATCCATGCCCGAGGCAGTATTCGAACCTGCGACTGTAGAAGTCGCGCGGTTCCAGATTGTAGCGCCTAGAACCGCTGGGCCACTTCGGCCGCGCACGTGTTAACACGTCCAGAGCTGTTAAAGGTATAAATTTGAAGTAACGCATGCTCATGCCAGACTGATGTAGTTATATTAAACTAAATATGTGTTGCACAGAAAAATTTTCTTCCTCGATGACTGACACTATTGGGTAGACCACACTGAATATCACAAATTGTAGTGGGGTGAATATCCTGCCCTGACGAACGCTTATGTTAACTTTCGAATGTTGTATGTTATTGTAACATGAGGGTAAATCGTTCATTGCTTTTTGCAGTGAGCAACAGAAGGTTGAAAAAGGAGATAATCTGCCTGGAATGGATGCAGTTGAAAAGTTTAGTTTGGCCAGGAGAACAGACAGAAGAAGCCCACGAGGGGCACAGAAAAAGACGCTAGACCGAAAAGAAGATGTAGGGGTGACGCCACAGCGTCCGCAGCTGGAAGTCGCGGCCCCCGAGAAATCGGTAGCTGGACCTTCTACACTTAAGGGTGCAGATCATGCGTCGTCAATGAGGCAAGTTCCTCGCTCTGTCATATTCCTTTGATTAAGTACTTAACGACACTGCAGGACGCTTGTTAAAGTAATAATTGCAGGGCCAGTACGATCTATCTTACTCATAAGAGATCTATTATGATACAAACATTTGAAGCCAACACTGCACTTTGAATACATGCAGCATACAAAGATCTTGCATTCATCAGAAAGGAACTATTTAATAGTAACTGTCTATTTCAGGATACAATATAGTAGAATAGATTAGATAGTGCTTATTTTGCACAAACGCCTATCTGTATGTTTAGTTATCTTATGCTCTGTTCCTACTGTTAGATGATTTCCTGCGACTGTGCTATTTAGTGCTCTCTAACGGGATTATTCAAAATTTAACTATTTTTACTGTTTGAATAGCTTTCTAGGCAGCGTATCTATATGTACATCGGCATCATACGTCGAAAGCCATCTCGAAGTATGTGGCGGAGGGTACTGGATTGTCGTGGTACCATAAAGTGATTCCACCCTACGGCGGTCCAATAGTGAACGGCGCGTTAGTAGAATGATTGTCAGTTAGCCTCTGTAATTACTCTGCTGTCTCGAAATTTTATATTCTGGTCATTGTACTATAACCCCTGGGAAGGAGAAATATATTGACTGACTCTTTTCTGAAAGCGATCTCTCGCAATTTCCATAGTAAACCCCCTCGTAATGCACATAACATCTCTTGTAATGTATTCCGATGGACTTTATTGAGAATCTATGTTACGTTTCTCGCCCCCACTAAGCGACAAACGATTTCCTCTTCTTTGGATGATATCCACATCTTCTGTGAGCCCTACACTGTAAAGACTCTGTACTGATGAACAGTATTCAAGATTCGAACGAATAAAGCGCAAATGTGGTTCGATTCTTGAAAAGCTCAAGTCTTTTCACTAAGCGTCGAAGTAGAACGTTCTTAAATGTCTATCTGAAGCCATGGATAACGTCATGAACCAGAGCGCCGATACCTAACAGGCAATTGACCTCATGGAGGAAAAGCGCAAGCCAGGTTTCGTGCGATCTCTGTTAGGGGAATGGATTTTCATTTTTGCGGAGGAGCATTTCGTAACCAAAAAATGTCATAAGTCTTGAGCATAATGCATGTTCGATAATATTATAACAAACTGACGTCAATGATGTAGGTATACAGTTGTGGGTGTATGCGCTACACCTCTTATTGGTAACAGGAAAGACGTGCGTGTTTTTCGAATCACTAGGTACCGTTCGTTGCTCAAGTGATCTACGATAAACTCTTGCTATAAAGGGTGCAGGACCTTTGAGATATTATTTGTAGAATGTTATAGGTATCTCATTTTGTCCTGTTGCCATTCCACTATTAAGCGATTGAAAATGCTTTTTCATTCTTCCTTCAATTATCTCAATATGGGATGTTTCGACGTTCTCGCGATGAATCAAAGGAAAGACCGTGTTACGATCGTGCATGGTGTAACAATGTCAGAAGACCGATATTAGTGTTTCGGCATTCTGTAGGTTATCTTCCTTTTCGGTTCCAGTATCGACTGTGACTGAATCAGTAGATGTCTTCGACTCACTGACTTTACATCTGACTAAAACCTCTTTAGCTTTTTGCTCAGATCGCTGGATAATATCAGATTTATAAGGTCATGGAACGCTTCTCTGATTGCTCTCTTTAGACTCACTTTCGCTTCGTTCAGCTTTTGTTTGTCTGTTAGGCATTCACATCTCTCGAATGCGTGCAAAAGGTCCCTTTGTCTATGGAGCTGTTCTCTAGGAATACTATTAAAGCACAGTGGCTTTCTCCTGTCTCTGAAGACCTTGTTGAGAAGATACTAGTGTGAAGCATACTGAACGATACTTTTGAATTTTTCTCATTTGTGATGCACGTTTTCGTTCTCATCACTGAATGTTTGATATTGACTTTTCAGATACACTGCACTTTGTAACCTGAAACTATTCCTAGGCAAAAATATTCTCCAACCTTGCTTGAGATTCATGTAAAACCCGTAGTCATAGTTGCTGTCTTAGTGTTATCATCAGTGATATCTACCTCTACGTTTACTGAATCATTACGTTCAAGTCTGTTTGTTGCTTGAAGTGCAAAGACGTTGCCTACCCCAGTTGTATCTCAATGCGCTCAATGTAATTTTGTGACATGACATTCAGAATAATGTCACGTGAATGCCTGTTTGTGGCACCAAATTTGATAACATGGTGTGCAATCTGTACGTGTTAACTGGAATTTGGTTTGTATGACAACAGCATAATTGGGAAAATTGCTAATGATTCTCTGTTAAGTTCTCTCTGAAGCGCTCTACCACTAGATTTCCAGACCCAGACGGTCGATGGAGGCGTCCGATTACAGGTCTTGACCGACATTTCATGCGTAACATCACTAACAATTATTTAACATCCGCAATCTGTGATAACCTTGTTGATATTATCGATTTCTTTGCTGTAATAAGTCTAACAATAATAGCGAAGAGTAAGACTCACCTTTTGCTATAGAAACTACAAAATCTTTAGCACTGAATGCGAAATACTTTTTAATTTCTTTTGGAAGAATTGTATAACAGGTCTCGTAGCTTTTTTTTCTGTTCTGCTGCCATTGACAAGTCGGTAACTGCTTTTCGAGAAACAGATTTAACACGAAATGTGACTTAGACGTGTTAGTATATATAGCTTATACAAAAACAATGTGATATTCAGTGTTAACTCTGTAACTGCTCTTGACGTGTTAACGTGCGCGCATTTGGACCTATCCCTGTGTGCTCTGACCTTGTTTACCCGCGCCTCCAGTCCTTTTACCTGGTACACTGAACGTGCTTACGCGTAAGTAAAAGGACTTGTGGCATACGTAAACACGTTCAGAGCACATACGGACAGGTACAGAGGCGCACGTGTTCAAATGGTTGAAATGGCTCTGAGCACTATGGCACGTAACATCTGAGGTCATCAGTCCCCTAGAACTTAGAACTACGTAAACCTAACTAACCTAAGGACATCACACACATCCATGCCCGAGGCAGTATTCGAACCTGCGACTGTAGAAGTCGCGCGGTTCCAGATTGTAGCGCCTAGAACCGCTGGGCCACTTCGGCCGCGCACGTGTTAACACGTCCAGAGCTGTTAAAGGTATAAATTTGAAGTAACGCATGCTCATGCCAGACTGATGTAGTTATATTAAACTAAATATGTGTTGCACAGAAAAATTTTCTTCCTCGATGACTGACACTATTGGGTAGACCACACTGAATATCACAAATTGTAGTGGGGTGAATATCCTGCCCTGACGAACGCTTATGTTAACTTTCGAATGTTGTATGTTATTGTAACATGAGGGTAAATCGTTCATTGCTTTTTGCAGTGAGCAACAGAAGGTTGAAAAAGGAGATAATCTGCCTGGAATGGATGCAGTTGAAAAGTTTAGTTTGGCCAGGAGAACAGACAGAAGAAGCCCACGAGGGGCACAGAAAAAGACGCTAGACCGAAAAGAAGATGTAGGGGTGAAGCCACAGCGTCCGCAGCTGGAAGTCGCGGCCCCCGAGAAATCGGTAGCTGGACCTTCTACACTTAAGGGTGCAGATCATGCGTCGTCAATGAGGCAAGTTCCTCGCTCTGTCATATTCCTTTGATTAAGTACTTAACGACACTGCAGGACGCTTGTTAAAGTAATAATTGCAGGGCCAGTACGATCTATCTTACTCATAAGAGATCTATTATGATACAAACATTTGAAGCCAACACTGCACTTTGAATACATGCAGCATACAAAGATCTTGCATTCATCAGAAAGGAACTATTTAATAGTAACTGTCTATTTCAGGATACAACATAGTAGAATAGATTTGATAGTGCTTATTTTGCACAAACGCCTATCTGTATGTTTAGTTATCTTATGCTCTGTTCCTACTGTTAGATGAGTTCCAGCGACTGTGCTATTTAGTGCTCTCTAACGGGATTATTCAAAATTTAACTATTTTTACTGTTTGAATAGCTTTCTAGGCAGCGTATCTATATGTACATCGGCATCATACGTCGAAAGCCATCTCGAAGTATGTGGCGGAGGGTACTGGATTGTCGTGGTACCATAAAGTGATTCCACCCTACGGCGGTCCACTAGTGAACGGCGCGTTAGTAGAATGATTGTCAGTTAGCCTCTGCAATTACTCTGCTGCCTCGAAATTTTATATTCTGGTCATTGTACTATAACCCCTGGGAAGGAGAAATATATTGACTGACTCTTTTCTTAAAGCGATCTCTCGCAATTTCCATAGTAAACCCCCTCGTAATGCACATAACATCTCTTGTAATGTATTCCGATGGACTTTATTGAGAATCTATGTTACGTTTCTCGCCCCCACTAAGCGACAAACGATTTCCTCTTCTTTGGATGATATCCACATTTTCTGTGAGCCCTATACTGTAAAGACTCTGTACTGATGAACAGTATTCAAGATTCGAACGAATAAAGCGCAAATGTGGTTCGATTCTTGAAAAGCTCAAGTCTTTTCACTAAGCGCCGAAGTAGAACGTTCTTAAATGTCTATCTGAAGCCATGGATAACGTCATCAACCAGAGCGCCGATACCTAACAGGCAATTGACCTCATGGAGGAAAAGCGCAAGCCAGGTTTCGTGCGATCTCTGTTAGGGGAATGGATTTTCATTTTTGCGGAGGAGCATTTCGTAACCAAAAAATGTCATAAGTCTTGAGCATAATGCATGTTCGATAATATTATAACAAACTGACGTCAATGATGTAGGTATACAGTTGTGGGTGTATGCGCTACACCTCTTATTGGTAACAGGAAAGACGTGCGTGTTTTTCGAATCACTAGGTACCGTTCGTTGCTCAAGTGATCTACGATAGACTCTTGCTATAAAGGGTGCAGGACCTTTGAGATATTATTTGTAGAATGTTATAGGTATCTCATTTTGTCCTGTTGCCATTACACTATTAAGCGATTGAAAATGCTTTTTCATTCTTCCTTCAATTATCTCAATATGGGATGTTTCGACGTTCTCGCGATGAATCAAAGGAAAGACCGTGTTACGATCGTGCATGGTGTAACAATGTCAGAAGACCGATATTAGTGTTTCGGCATTCTGTAGGTTATCTTCCTTTTCGGTTCCAGTATCGACTGTGACTGAATCAGTAGATGTCTTCGACTCACTGACATTACATCTGACTAAAACCTCTTTAGCTTTTTGCTCAGATCGCTTGATAATATCATATTTATAAGGTCATGGGACGCTTCTCTGATTGCTCTCTTTAGACTCACTTTCGCTTCGTTCAGCTTTTGTTTGTCTGTTAGGCATTCACATCTCTCGAATGCGTGCAAAAGGTCCCTTTGTCTATGGAGCTGTTCTCTAGGAATACTATTAAAGCACAGTGGCTTTCTCCTGTCTCTGAAGACCCTGTTGAGAGGATACTAGTGTGAAGCATACTGAACGATACTTTTGAATTTTTCTCATTTGTGATGCACGTTTTCGTTCTCATCACTGAATTTTTGATATTGACTTTTCAGAGACACTGCACTTTGTAACCTGAAACTATTCCTAGGCAAAAATATTCTCCAACCTTGCTTGAGATTCATGTAAAACCCGTAGTCATAGTTGCTGTCTTAGTGTTATCATCAGTGATATCTACCTCTACGTTCACTGAATCATTACGTTCAAGTCTGTTTGTTGCTTGAAGTGCAAAGACGTTGCCTACCCCAGTTGTATCTCAATGCGCTCAATGTAATTTTGTGACATGACATTCAGAATAATGTCACGTGAATGCCTGTTTGTGGCACCAAATTTCATAACATGGTGTGCAATCTGTACGTGTTAACTGGAATTTGGTTTGTATGACAACAGCATAATTGGGAAAATTGCTAATGATTCTCTGTTAAGTTCTCTCTGAAGCGCTCTACCACTAGATTTCCAGACCCAGACGGTCGATGGAGGCGTCCGATTACAGGTCTTGACCGACATTTCACGCGTAACATCAGTAACAATTATTTAACATTCGCAATCTGTGATAACCTTGTTGATATTATCGATTTCTTTGCTGTAATAAGTCTAACAATAATAGCGAAGAGTAAGACTCACCTTTTGCTATAGAAACTACAAAATCTTTAGCACTGAATGCGAAATACTTTTTAATTTCTTTTGGAAGAATTATATAACAGGTCTCGTAGCTTTTTTTTCTGTTCTGCTGCCATTGACAAGTCGGTAACTGCTTTTCGAGAAACAGATTTAACACGAAATGTGACTTAGACGTGTTAGTATATATAGCTTATACAAAAACAATGTGATATTCAGTGTTAACTCTGTAACTGCTCTTGACGTGTTAACGTGCGCGCATTTGTACCTATCCCTGTGTGCTCTGACCTTGTTTACCCGCGCCTCCAGTCCTTTTACCTGGTACACTGAACGTGCTTACGCGTAAGTAAAAGGACTTGTGGCATACGTAAACACGTTCAGAGCACATACGGACAGGTACAGAGGCGCACGTGTTCAAATGGTTGAAATGGCTCTGAGCACTATGGCACGTAACATCTGAGGTCATCAGTCCCCTAGAACTTAGAACTACGTAAACCTAACTAACCTAAGGACATCACACACATCCATGCCCGAGGCAGTATTCGAACCTGCGACTGTAGAAGTCGCGCGGTTCCAGATTGTAGCGCCTAGAACCGCTGGGCCACTTCGGCCGCGCACGTGTTAACACGTCCAGAGCTGTTAAAGGTATAAATTTGAAGTAACGCATGCTCATGCCAGACTGATGTAGTTATATTAAACTAAATATGTGTTGCACAGAAAAATTTTCTTCCTCGATGACTGACACTATTGGATAGACCACACTGAATATCACAAATTGTAGTGGGGTGAATATCCTGCCCTGACGAACGCTTATGTTAACTTTCGAATGTTGTATGTTATTGTAACATGAGGGTAAATCGTTCATTGCTTTTTGCAGTGAGCAACAGAAGGTTGAAAAAGGAGATAATCTGCCTGGAATGGATGCAGTTGAAAAGTTTAGTTTGGCCAGGAGAACAGACAGAAGAAGCCCACGAGGGGCACAGAAAAAGACGCTAGACCGAAAAGAAGATGTAGGGGTGAAGCCACAGCGTCCGCAGCTGGAAGTCGCGGCCCCCGAGAAATCGGTAGCTGGACCTTCTACACTTAAGGGTGCAGATCATGCGTCGTCAATGAGGCAAGTTCCTCGCTCTGTCATATTCCTTTGATTAAGTACTTAACGACACTGCAGGACGCTTGTTAAAGTAATAATTGCAGGGCCAGTACGATCTATCTTACTCATAAGAGATCTATTATGATACAAACATTTGAAGCCAACACTGCACTTTGAATACATGCAGCATACAAAGATCTTGCATTCATCAGAAAGGAACTATTTAATAGTAACTGTCTATTTCAGGATACAACATAGTAGAATAGATTTGATAGTGCTTATTTTGCACAAACGCCTATCTGTATGTTTAGTTATCTTATGCTCTGTTCCTACTGTTAGATGAGTTCCAGCGACTGTGCTATTTAGTGCTCTCTAACGGGATTATTCAAAATTTAACTATTTTTACTGTTTGAATAGCTTTCTAGGCAGCGTATCTATATGTACATCGGCATCATACGTCGAAAGCCATCTCGAAGTATGTGGCGGAGGGTACTGGATTGTCGTGGTACCATAAAGTGATTCCACCCTACGGCGGTCCACTAGTGAACGGCGCGTTAGTAGAATGATTGTCAGTTAGCCTCTGTAATTACTCTGCTGCCTCGAAATTTTATATTCTGGTCATTGTACTATAACCCCTGGGAAGGAGAAATATATTGAATGACTCTTTTCTGAAAGCGATCTCTCGCAATTTCCATAGTAAACCCCCTCGTAATGCACATAACATCTCTTGTAATGTATTCCGATGGACTTTATTGAGAAGCTATGTTACGTTTCTCGCCCCCACTAAGCGACAAACGATTTCCTCTTATTTGGATGATATCCACATCTTCTGTGAGCCCTATACTGTAAAGACTCTGTACTGATGAACAGTATTCAAGATTCGAACGAATAAAGCGCAAATGTGGTTCGATTCTTGAAAAGCTCAAGTCTTTTCACTAAGCGTCGAAGTAGAACGTTCTTAAATGTCTATCTGAAGCCATGGATAACGTCATCAACCAGAGCGGCGATACCTAACAGGCAATTGACCTCATGGAGGAAAAGCGCAAGCCAGGTTTCGTGCGATCTCTGTTAGGGGAATGGATTTTCATTTTTGCGGAGGAGCATTTCGTAACCAAAAAATGTCATAAGTCTTGAGCATAATGCATGTTCGATAATATTATAACAAACTGACGTCAATGATGTAGGTATACAGTTGTGGGTGTATGCGCTACACCTCTTATTGGTAACAGGAAAGACGTGCGTGTTTTTCGAATCACTAGGTACCGTTCGTTGCTCAAGTGATCTACGATAAACTCTTGCTATAAAGGGTGCAGGACCTTTGAGATATTATTTGTAGAATGTTATAGGTATCTCATTTTGTCCTGTTGCCATTCCACTATTAAGCGATTGAAAATGCTTTTTCATTCTTCCTTCAATTATCTCAATATGGGATGTTTCGACGTTCTCGCGATGAATCAAAGGAAAGACCGTGTTACGATCGTGCATGGTGTAACAATGTCAGAAGACCGATATTAGTGTTTCGGCATTCTGTAGGTTATCTTCCTTTTCGGTTCCAGTATCGACTGTGACTGAATCAGTAGATGTCTTCGACTCACTGACTTTACATCTGACTAAAACCTCTTTAGCTTTTTGCTCAGATCGCTTGATAATATCATATTTATAAGGTCATGGAACGCTTCTCTGATTGCTCTCTTTAGACTCACTTTCGCTTCGTTCAGCTTTTGTTTGTCTGTTAGGCATTCACATCTCTCGAATGCGTGCAAAAGGTCCCTTTGTCTATGGAGCTGTTCTCTAGGAATACTATTAAAGCACAGTGGCTTTCTCCTGTCTCTGAAGACCTTGTTGAGAAGATACTAGTGTGAAGCATACTGAACGATACTTTTGAATTTTTCTCATTTGTGATGCACGTTTTCGTTCTCATCACTGAATGTTTGATATTGACTTTTCAGATACACTGCAATTTGTAACCTGAAACTATTCCTAGGCAAAAATATTCTCCAACCTTGCTTGAGATTCATGTAAAACCCGTAGTCATAGTTGCTGTCTTAGTGTTATCATCAGTGATATCTACCTCTACGTTCACTGAATCATTACGTTCAAGTCTGTTTGTTGCTTGAAGTGCAAAGACGTTGCCTACCCCAGTTGTATCTCAATGCGCTCAATGTAATTTTGTGACATGACATTCAGAATAATGTCACGTGAATGCCTGTTTGTGGCACCAAATTTGATAACATGGTGTGCAATCTGTACGTGTTAACTGGAATTTGGTTTGTATGACAACAGCATAATTGGGAAAATTGCTAATGATTCTCTGTTAAGTTCTCTCTGAAGCGCTCTACCACTAGATTTCCAGACCCAGACGGTCGATGGAGGCGTCCGATTACAGGTCTTGACCGACATTTCATGCGTAACATCACTAACAATTATTTAACATCCGCAATCTGTGATAACCTTGTTGATATTATCGATTTCTTTGGTGTAATAAGTCTAACAATAATAGCGAAGAGTAAGACTCACCTTTTGCTATAGAAACTACAAAATCTTTAGCACTGAATGCGAAATACTTTTTAATTTCTTTTGGAAGAATTATATAACAGGTCTCGTAGCTTTTTTTCTGTTCTGCTGCCATTGACAAGTCGGTAACCGCTTGTCGAGAAACAGATTTAACACGAAATGTGACTTAGACGTGTTAGTATATATAGCTTATACAAAACCAATGTGATACTCAGTGTTAACTCTGTAACTGCTCTTGACGTGTTAACGTGCGCGCATTTGTACCTATCCCTGTGTGCTCTGACCTTGTTTACCCGCGCCTCCAGTCCTTTTACCTGGTACACTGAACGTGCTTACGCGTAAGTAAAAGGACTAGTGGCATACGTAAACACGTTCAGAGCACATACGGACAGGTACAGAGGCGCACGTGATCAAATGGTTGAAATGGCTCTGAGCACTATGGCACGTAACATCTGAGGTCATCAGTCCCCTAGAACTTAGAACTACGTAAACCTAACTAACCTAAGGACATCACACACATCCATGCCCGAGGCAGTATTCGAACCTGCGACTGTAGAAGTCGCGCGGTTCCAGATTGTAGCGCCTAGAACCGCTGGGCCACTTCGGCCGCGCACGTGTTAACACGTCCAGAGCTGTTAAAGGTATAAATTTGAAGTAACGCATGCTCATGCCAGACTGATGTAGTTATATTAAACTAAATATGTGTTGCACAGAAAAATTTTCTTCCTCGATGACTGACACTATTGGGTAGACCACACTGAATATCACAAATTGTAGTGGGGTGAATATCCTGCCCTGACGTACGCTTATGTTAACTTTCGAATGTTGTATGTTATTGTAACATGAGGGTAAATCGTTCATTGCTTTTTGCAGTGAGCAACAGAAGGTTGAAAAAGGAGATAATCTGCCTGGAATGGATGCAGTTGAAAAGTTTAGTTTGGCCAGGAGAACAGACAGAAGAAGCCCACGAGGGGCACGGAAAAAGACGCTAGACCGAAAAGAAGATGTAGGGGTGAAGCCACAGCGTCCGCAGCTGGAAGTCGCGGCCCCCGAGAAATCGGTAGCTGGACCTTCTGCACTTAAGGGTGCAGATTATGCGTCGTCAATGAGGCAAGTTCCTCGCTCTGTCATATTCCTTTGATTAAGTACTTAACGACACTGCAGGACGCTTGTTAAAGTAATAATTGCCGGGCCAGTACGATCTATCTGACTCATAAGAGATCTATTATGATACAAACATTTGAAGCCAACACTGCACTTTGAATACATGCAGCATACAAAGATCTTGCATTCATCAGAAAGGAACTATTTAATAGTAACTGTCTATTTCAGGATACAACATAGTAGAATAGATTTGATAGTGCTTATTTTGCACAAACGCCTATCTGTATGTTTAGTTATCTAATGCTCTGTTCCTACTGTTAGATGAGTTCCAGCGACTGTGCTATTTAGTGCTCTCTAACGGGATTATTCAAAATTATCTATTTTTACTGTTTGAATAGCTTTCTAGGCAGCGTATCTATATGTACATCGGCATCATACGTCGAAAGCCATCTCGAAGTATGTGGCGGAGGGTACTGGATTGTCGTGGTACCATAAAGTGATTCCACCCTACGGCGGTCCACTAGTGAACGGCGCGTTAGTAGAATGATTGTCAGTTAGCCTCTGTAATTACTCTGCTGTCTCGAAATTTTATATTCTGGTCATTGTACTATAACCCCTGGGAAGGAGAAATATATTGACTGACTCTTTTCTGAAAGCGATCTCTCGCAATTTCCATAGTAAACCCCCTCGTAATGCACATAACATCTCTTGTAATGTATTCCGATGGACTTTATTGAGAATCTATGTTACGTTTCTCGCCCCCACTAAGCGACAAACGATTTCCTCTTCTTTGGATGATATCCACATCTTCTGTGAGCCCTATACTGTAAAGACTCTGTACTGATGAACAGTATTCAAGATTCGAACGAATAAAGCGCAAATGTGGTTCGATTCTTGAAAAGCTCAAGTCTTTTCACTAAGCGCCGAAGTAGAACGTTCTTAAATGTCTATCTGAAGCCATGGATAACGTCATCAACCAGAGCGCCGATACCTAACAGGCAATTGACCTCATGGAGGAAAAGCGCAAGCCAGGTTTCGTGCGATCTCTGTTAGGGGAATGGATTTTCATTTTTGCGGAGGAGCATTTCGTAACCAAAAAATGTCATAAGTCTTGAGCATAATGCATGTTCGATAATATTATAACAAACTGACGTCAATGATGTAGGTATACAGTTGTGGGTGTATGCGCTACACCTCTTATTGGTAACAGGAAAGACGTGCGTGTTTTTCGAATCACTAGGTACCGTTCGTTGCTCAAGTGATCTACGATAAACTCTTGCTATAAAGGGTGCAAGACCTTTGAGATATTATTTGTAGAATGTTATAGGTATCTCATTTTGTCCTGTTGCCATTCCACTATTAAGCGATTGAAAATGCTTTTTCATTCTTCCTTCAATTATCTCAATATGGGATGTTTCGACGTTCTCGCGATGAATCAAAGGAAAGACCGTGTTACGATCGTGCATGGTGTAACAATGTCAGAAGACCGATATTAGTGTTTCGGCATTCTGTAGGTTATCTTCCTTTTCGGTTCCAGTATCGGCTGTGACTGAATCAGTAGATGTCTTCGACTCACTGACTTTACATCTGACTAAAACCTCTTTAGCTTTTTGCTCAGATCGCTTGATAATATCATATTTATAAGGTCATGGAACGCTTCTCTGATTGCTCTCTTTAGACTCACTTTCGCTTCGTTCAGCTTTTGTTTGTATGTTAGGCATTCACATCTCTCGAATGCGTGCAAAAGGTCCCTTTGTCTATGGAGCTGTTCTCTAGGAATACTATTAAAGCACAGTGGCTTTCTCCTGTCTCTGAAGACCCTGTTGAGAGGATACTAGTGTGAAGCATACTGAACGATACTTTTGAATTTTTCTCATTTGTGATGCACGTTTTCGTTCTCATCACTGAATTTTTGATATTGACTTTTCAGATACACTGCACTTTGTAACCTGAAACTATTCCTAGGCAAAAATATTCTCCAACCTTGCTTGAGATTCATGTAAAACCCGTAGTCATAGTTGCTGTCTTAGTGTTATCATCAGTGATATCTACCTCTACGTTCACTGAATCATTACGTTCAAGTCTGTTTGTTGCTTGAAGTGCAAAGACGTTGCCTACCCCAGTTGTATCTCAATGCGCTCAATGTAATTTTGTGACATGACATTCAGAATAATGTCGCGCGGATGCCAGTTTGTGGCTCCAAATTTGATAATATGGTGTGCAATCTGTACGTGTTAACTGGAATTTGGTTTGTATGACAACAGCATAATTGGGAAAATTGCTAATGATTCTCTGTTAAGTTCTCTCTGAAGCGCTCTACCACTAGATTTCCAGACCCAGACGGTCGATGGAAGCGTCCGATTACAGGTCTTGACCGACATTTCATGCGTAACATCACTAACAATTATTTAACATTCGCAATCTATGACAACCTTGTTGATATTATCGATTTCTTTGGTGTAATAAGTCTAACAATAATAGCGAAGAGTAAGACTCACCTTTTGCTATAGAAACTACAAAACTTTAGCACTGAATGCGAAATACTTTTTAATTTCTTTTGGAAGAATTATATAACAGGTCTCGTAGCTTTTTTTTCTGTTCTGCTGCCATTGACAAGTCGGTAACTGCTTGTCGAGAAACAGATTTAACACGAAATGTGACTTAGACGTGTTAGTATATATAGCTTATACAAAAACAATGTGATATTCAGTGTTAACTCTGTAACTGCTCTTGACGTGTTAACGTGCGCGCATTTGTACCTATCCCTGTGTGCTCTGACCTTGTTTACCCGCGCCTCCAGTCCTTTTACCTGGTACACTGAACGTGCTGACGCGTAAGTAAAAGGACTTGTGGCATACGTAAACACGTTCAGAGCACATACGGACAGGTACAGAGGCGCACGTGATCAAATGGTTGAAATGGCTCTGAGCACTATGGCACGTAACATCTGAGGTCATCAGTCCCCTAGAACTTAGAACTACGTAAACCTAACTAACCTAAGGACATCACACACATCCATGCCCGAGGCAGTATTCGATCCTGCGACTGTAGAAGTCGCGCGGTTCCAGATTGTAGCGCCTAGAACCGCTGGGCCACTTCGGCCGCGCACGTGTTAACACGTCCAGAGCTGTTAAAGGTATAAATTTGAAGTAACGCATGCTCATGCCAGACTGATGTAGTTATATTAAACTAAATATGTGTTGCACAGAAAAATTTTCTTCCTCGATGACTGACACTATTGGGTAGACCACACTGAATATCACAAATTGTAGTGGGGTGAATATCCTGCCCTGACGAACGCTTATGTTAACTTTCGAATGTTGTATGTTATTGTAACATGAGGGTAAATCGTTCATTGCTTTTTGCAGTGAGCAACAGAAGGTTGAAAAAGGAGATAATCTGCCTGGAATGGATGCAGTTGAAAAGTTTAGTTTGGCCAGGAGAACAGACAGAAGAAGCCCACGAGGGGCACAGAAAAAGACGCTAGACCGAAAAGAAGATGTAGGGGTGAAGCCACAGCGTCCGCAGCTGGAAGTCGCGACCCCCGAGAAATCGGTAGCTGGACCTTCTGCACTTAAGGGTGCAGATCATGCGTCGTCAATGAGGCAAGTTCCTCGCTCTGTCATATTCCTTTGATTAAGTACTTAACGACACTGCAGGACGCTTGTTAAAGTAATAATTGCAGGGCCAGTACGATCTATCTTACTCATAAGAGATCTATTATGATACAAACATTTGAAGCCAACACTGCACTTTGAATACATGCAGCATACGAAGATCTTGCATTCATCAGAAAGGAACTATTTAATAGTAACTGTCTATTTCAGGATACAACATAGTAGAATAAATTAGATAGTGCTTATTTTGCACAAACGCCTATCTGTATGTTTAGTTATCTAATGCTCTGTTCCTACTGTTAGATGAGTTCCAGCGACTGTGCTATTTAGTGCTCTCTAACGGGATTATTCAAAATTTAACTATTTTTACTGTTTGAATAGCTTTCTAGGCAGCGTATCTATATGTACATCGGCATCATACGTCGAAAGCCATCTCGAAGTATGTGGCGGAGGGTACTGGATTGTCGTGGTACCATAAAGTGATTCCACCCTACGGCGGTCCACTAGTGAACGGCGCGTTAGTAAAATGATTGTCAGTTAGCCTCTGTAATTACTCTGCTGTCTCGAAATTTTATATTCTGGTCATTGTACTATAACCCCTGGGAAGGAGAAATATATTGACTGACTCTTTTCTGAAAGCGATCTCTCGCAATTTCCATAGTAAACCCCCTCGTAATGCACATAACATCTCTTGTAATGTATTCCGATGGACTTTATTGAGAATCTATGTTACGTTTCTCGCCCCCACTAAGCGACAAACGATTTCCCCTTCTTTGGATGATATCCACATCTTCTGTGAGCCCTATACTGTAAAGACTCTGTACTGATGAACAGTATTCAAGATTCGAACGAATAAAGCGCAAATGTGGTTCGATTCTTGAAAAGCTCAAGTCTTTTCACTAAGCGCCGAAGTAGAACGTTCTTAAATGTCTATCTGAAGCCATGGATAACGTCATGAACCAGAGCGCCGATACCTAACAGGCAATTGACCTCATGGAGGAAAAGCGCAAGCCAGGTTTCGTGCGATCTCTGTTAGGGGAATGGATTTTCATTTTTGCGGAGGAGCATTTCGTAACCAAAAAATGTCATAAGTCTTGAGCATAATGCATGTTCGATAATATTATAACAAACTGACGTCAATGATGTAGGTATACAGTTGTGGGTGTATGCGCTACACCTCTTATTGGTAACAGGAAAGACGTGCGTGTTTTTCGAATCACTAGGTACCGTTCGTTGCTCAAGTGATCTACGATAAACTCTTGCTATAAAGGGTGCAAGACCTTTGAGATATTATTTGTAGAATGTTATAGGTATCTCATTTTGTCCTGTTGCCATTCCACTATTAAGCGATTGAAAATGCTTTTTCATTCTTCCTTCAATTATCTCAATATGGGATGTTTCGACGTTCTCGCGATGAATCAAAGGAAAGACCGTGTTACGATCGTGCATGGTGTAACAATGTCAGAAGACCGATATTAGTGTTTCGGCATTCTGTAGGTTATCTTCCTTTTCGGTTCCAGTATCGGCTGTGACTGAATCAGTAGATGTCTTCGACTCACTGACTTTACATCTGACTAAAACCTCTTTAGCTTTTTGCTCAGATCGCTTGATAATATCATATTTATAAGGTCATGGAACGCTTCTCTGATTGCTCTCTTTAGACTCACTTTCGCTTCGTTCAGCTTTTGTTTGTCTGTTAGGCATTCACATCTCTCGAATGCGTGCAAAAGGTCCCTTTGTCTATGGAGCTGTTCTCTAGGAATACTATTAAAGCACAGTGGCTTTCTCCTGTCTCTGAAGACCTTGTTGAGAAGATACTAGTGTGAAGCATACTGAACGATACTTTTGAATTTTTCTCATTTGTGATGCACGTTTTCGTTCTCATCACTGAATTTTTGATATTGACTTTTCAGATACACTGCAATTTGTAACCTGAAACTGTTCCTAGGCAAAAATATTCTCCAACCTTGCTTGAGATTCATGTAAAACCCGTAGTCATAGTTGCTGTCTTAGTGTTATCATCAGTGATATCTACCTCTACGTTCACTGAATCATTACGTTCAAGTCTGTTTGTTGCTTGAAGTGCAAAGACGTTGCCTACCCCAGTTGTATCTCAATGCGCTCAATGTAATTTTGTGACATGACATTCAGAATAATGTCACGTGAATGCCTGTTTGTGGCACGAAATTTCATAACATGGTGTGCAATCTGTACGTGTTAACTGGAATTTGGTTTGTATGACAACAGCATAATTGGGAAAATTGCTAATGATTCTCTGTTAAGTTCTCTCTGAAGCGCTCTACCACTAGATTTCCAGACCCAGACGGTCGATGGAAGCGTCCGATTACAGGTCTTGACCGACATTTCATGCGTAACATCACTAACAATTATTTAACATTCGCAATCTGTGATAACCTTGTTGATATTATCGATTTCTTTGGTGTAATAAGTCTAACAATAATAGCGAAGAGTAAGACTCACCTTTTGCTATAGAAACTACAAAACTTTAGCACTGAATGCGAAATACTTTTTAATTTCTTTTGGAAGAATTATATAACAGGTCTCGTAGCTTTTTTTTCTGTTCTGCTGCCATTGACAAGTCGGTAACTGCTTGTCGAGAAACAGATTTAACACGAAATGTGACTTAGACGTGTTAGTATATATAGCTTATACAAAAACAATGTGATATTCAGTGTTAACTCTGTAACTGCTCTTGACGTGTTAACGTGCGCGCATTTGTACCTATCCCTGTGTGCTCTGACCTTGTTTACCCGCGCCTCCAGTCCTTTTACCTGGTACACTGAACGTGCTGACGCGTAAGTAAAAGGACTTGTGGCATACGTAAACACGTTCAGAGCACATACGGACAGGTACAGAGGCGCACGTGATCAAATGGTTGAAATGGCTCTGAGCACTATGGCACGTAACATCTGAGGTCATCAGTCCCCTAGAACTTAGAACTACGTAAACCTAACTAACCTAAGGACATCACACACATCCATGCCCGAGGCAGTATTCGAACCTGCGACTGTAGAAGTCGCGCGGTTCCAGATTGTAGCGCCTAGAACCGCTGGGCCACTTCGGCCGCGCACGTGTTAACACGTCCAGAGCTGTTAAAGGTATAAATTTGAAGTAACGCATGCTCATGCCAGACTGATGTAGTTATATTAAACTAAATATGTGTTGCACAGAAAAATTTTCTTCCTCGATGACTGACACTATTGGGTAGACCACACTGAATATCACAAATTGTAGTGGGGTGAATATCCTGCCCTGACGAACGCTTATGTTAACTTTCGAATGTTGTATGTTATTGTAACATGAGGGTAAATCGTTCATTGCTTTTTGCAGTGAGCAACAGAAGGTTGAAAAAGGAGATAATCTGCCTGGAATGGATGCAGTTGAAAAGTTTAGTTTGGCCAGGAGAACAGACAGAAGAAGCCCACGAGGGGCACAGAAAAAGACGCTAGACCGAAAAGAAGATGTAGGGGTGAAGCCACAGCGTCCGCAGCTGGAAGTCGCGACCCCCGAGAAATCGGTAGCTGGACCTTCTGCACTTAAGGGTGCAGATCATGCGTCGTCAATGAGGCAAGTTCCTCGCTCTGTCATATTCCTTTGATTAAGTACTTAACGACACTGCAGGACGCTTGTTAAAGTAATAATTGCCGGGCCAGTACGATCTATCTTACTCATAAGAGATCTATTATGATACAAACATTTGAAGCCAACACTGCACTTTGAATACATGCAGCATACGAAGATCTTGCATTCATCAGAAAGGAACTATTTAATAGTAACTGTCTATTTCAGGATACAACATAGTAGAATAAATTAGATAGTGCTTATTTTGCACAAACGCCTATCTGTATGTTTAGTTATCTAATGCTCTGTTCCTACTGTTAGATGAGTTCCAGCGACTGTGCTATTTAGTGCTCTCTAACGGGATTATTCAAAATTTAACTATTTTTACTGTTTGAATAGCTTTCTAGGCAGCGTATCTATATGTACATCGGCATCATACGTCGAAAGCCATCTCGAAGTATGTGGCGGAGGGTACTGGATTGTCGTGGTACCATAAAGTGATTCCACCCTACGGCGGTCCACTAGTGAACGGCGCGTTAGTAAAATGATTGTCAGTTAGCCTCTGTAATTACTCTGCTGTCTCGAAATTTTATATTCTGGTCATTGTACTATAACCCCTGGGAAGGAGAAATATATTGACTGACTCTTTTCTGAAAGCGATCTCTCGCAATTTCCATAGTAAACCCCCTCGTAATGCACATAACATCTCTTGTAATGTATTCCGATGGACTTTATTGAGAATCTATGTTACGTTTCTCGCCCCCACTAAGCGACAAACGATTTCCCCTTCTTTGGATGATATCCACATCTTCTGTGAGCCCTATACTGTAAAGACTCTGTACTGATGAACAGTATTCAAGATTCGAACGAATAAAGCGCAAATGTGGTTCGATTCTTGAAAAGCTCAAGTCTTTTCACTAAGCGCCGAAGTAGAACGTTCTTAAATGTCTATCTGAAGCCATGGATAACGTCATGAACCAGAGCGCCGATACCTAACAGGCAATTGACCTCATGGAGGAAAAGCGCAAGCCAGGTTTCGTGCGATCTCTGTTAGGGGAATGGATTTTCATTTTTGCGGAGGAGCATTTCGTAACCAAAAAATGTCATAAGTCTTGAGCATAATGCATGTTCGATAATATTATAACAAACTGACGTCAATGATGTAGGTATACAGTTGTGGGTGTATGCGCTACACCTCTTATTGGTAACAGGAAAGACGTGCGTGTTTTTCGAATCACTAGGTACCGTTCGTTGCTCAAGTGATCTACGATAAACTCTTGCTATAAAGGGTGCAGGACCTTTGAGATATTATTTGTAGAATGTTATAGGTATCTCATTTTGCCCTGTTGCCATTCCACTATTAAGCGATTGAAAATGCTTTTTCATTCTTCCTTCAATTATCTCAATATGGGATGTTTCGACGTTCTCGCGATGAATCAAAGGAAAGACCGTGTTACGATCGTGCATGGTGTAACAATGTCAGAAGACCGATATTAGTGTTTCGGCATTCTGTAGGTTATCTTCCTTTTCGGTTCCAGTATCGACTGTGACTGAATCAGTAGATGTCTTCGACTCACTGACTTTACATCTGACTAAAACCTCTTTAGCTTTTTGCTCAGATCGCTGGATAATATCATATTTATAAGGTCATGGAACGCTTCTCTGATTGCTCTCTTTAGACTCACTTTCGCTTCGTTCAGCTTTTGTTTGTCTGTTAGGCATTCACATCTCTCGAATGCGTGCAAAAGGTCCCTTTGTCTATGGAGCTGTTCTCTAGGAATACTATTAAAGCACAGTGGCTTTCTCCTGTCTCTGAAGACCCTGTTGAGAGGATACTAGTGTGAAGCATACTGAACGATACTTTTGAATTTTTCTCATTTGTGATGCACGTTTTCGTTCTCATCACTGAATTTTTGATATTGACTTTTTAGATACACTGCACTTTGTAAGCTGAAACTATTCCTAGGCAAAAATATTCTCCAACCTTGCTTGAGATTCATGTAAAACCCGTAGTCATAGTTGCTGTCTTAGTGTTATCATCAGTGATATCTACCTCTACGTTCACTGAATCATTACGTTCAAGTCTGTTTGTTGCTTGAAGTGCAAAGACGTTGCCTACCCCAGTTGTATCTCAATGCGCTCAATGTAATTTTGTGACATGACATTCAGAATAATGTCACGTGAATGCCTGTTTGTGGCACCAAATTTGATAACATGGTGTGCAATCTGTACGTGTTAACTGGAATTTGGTTTGTATGACAACAGCATAATTGGGAAAATTGCTAATGATTCTCTGTTAAGTTCTCTCTGAAGCGCTCTACCACTAGATTTCCAGACCCAGACGGTCGATGGAGGCGTCCGATTACAGGTCTTGACCGACATTTCATGCGTAACATCACTAACAATTATTTAACATCCGCAATCTGTGATAACCTTGTTGATATTATCGATTTCTTTGGTGTAATAAGTCTAACAATAATAGCGAAGAGTAAGACTCACCTTTTGCTATAGAAACTACAAAATCTTTAGCACTGAATGCGAAATACTTTTTAATTTCTTTTGGTAGAATTATATAACAGGTCTCGTAGCTTTTTTTTCTGTTCTGCTGCCATTGACAAGTCGGTAACTGCTTGTCGAGAAACAGATTTAACACGAAATGTGACTTAGACGTGTTAGTATATATAGCTTATACAAAAACAATGTGATATTCAGTGTTAACTCTGTAACTGCTCTTGACGTGTTAACGTGCGCGCATTTGTACCTATCCCTGTGTGCTCTGACCTTGTTTACCCGCGCCTCCAGTCCTTTTACCTGGTACACTGAACGTGCTGACGCGTAAGTAAAAGGACTTGTGGCATACGTAAACACGTTCAGAGCACATACGGACAGGTACAGAGGCGCACGTGATCAAATGGTTGAAATGGCTCTGAGCACTATGGCACGTAACATCTGAGGTCATCAGTCCCCTAGAACTTAGAACTACGTAAACCTAACTAACCTAAGGACATCACACACATCCATGCCCGAGGCAGTATTCGAACCTGCGACTGTAGAAGTCGCGCGGTTCCAGATTGTAGCGCCTAGAACCGCTGGGCCACTTCGGCCGCGCACGTGTTAACACGTCCAGAGCTGTTAAAGGTATAAATTTGAAGTAACGCATGCTCATGCCAGACTGATGTAGTTATATTAAACTAAATATGTGTTGCACAGAAAAATTTTCTTCCTCGATGACTGACACTATTGGGTAGACCACACTGAATATCACAAATTGTAGTGGGGTGAATATCCTGCCCTGACGAACGCTTATGTTAACTTTCGAATGTTGTATGTTATTGTAACATGAGGGTAAATCGTTCATTGCTTTTTGCAGTGAGCAACAGAAGGTTGAAAAAGGAGATAATCTGCCTGGAATGGATGCAGTTGAAAAGTTTAGTTTGGCCAGGAGAACAGACAGAAGAAGCCCACGATTGGCACAGAAAAAGACGCTAGACCGAAAAGAAGATGTAGGGGTGAAGCCACAGCGTCCGCAGCTGGAAGTCGCGGCCCCCGAGAAATCGGTAGCTGGACCTTCTACACTTAAGGGTGCAGATCATGCGTCGTCAATGAGGCAAGTTCCTCGCTCTGTCATATTCCTTTGATTAAGTACTTAACGACACTGCAGGACGCTTGTTAAAGTAATAATTGCAGGGCCAGTACGATCTATCTTACTCATAAGAGATCTATTATGATACAAACATTTGAAGCCAACACTGCACTTTGAATACATGCAGCATACAAAGATCTTGCATTCATCAGAAAGGAACTATTTAATAGTAACTGTCTATTTCAGGATACAACATAGTAGAATAGATTAGATAGTGCTTATTTTGCACAAACGCCTATCTGTATGTTTAGTTATCTAATGCTCTGTTCCTACTGTTAGATGAGTTCCAGCGACTGTGCTATTTAGTGCTCTCTAACGGGATTATTCAAAATTTAACTATTTTTACTGTTTGAATAGCTTTCTAGGCAGCGTATCTATATGTACATCGGCATCATACGTCGAAAGCCATCTCGAAGTATGTGGCGGAGGGTACTGGATTGTCGTGGTACCATAAAGTGATTCCACCCTACGGCGGTCCACTAGTGAACGGCGCGTTAGTAAAATGATTGTCAGTTAGCCTCTGTAATTACTCTGCTGTCTCGAAATTTTATATTCTGGTCATTGTACTATAACCCCTGGGAAGGAGAAATATATTGACTGACTCTTTTCTGAAAGCGATCTCTCGCAATTTCCATAGTAAACCCCCTCGTAATGCACATAACATCTCTTGTAATGTATTCCGATGGACTTTATTGAGAATCTATGTTACGTTTCTCGCCCCCACTAAGCGACAAACGATTTCCCCTTCTTTGGATGATATCCACATCTTCTGTGAGCCCTATACTGTAAAGACTCTGTACTGATGAACAGTATTCAAGATTCGAACGAATAAAGCGCAAATGTGGTTCGATTCTTGAAAAGCTCAAGTCTTTTCACTAAGCGCCGAAGTAGAACGTTCTTAAATGTCTATCTGAAGCCATGGATAACGTCATGAACCAGAGCGCCGATACCTAACAGGCAATTGACCTCATGGAGGAAAAGCGCAAGCCAGGTTTCGTGCGATCTCTGTTAGGGGAATGGATTTTCATTTTTGCGGAGGAGCATTTCGTAACCAAAAAATGTCATAAGTCTTGAGCATAATGCATGTTCGATAATATTATAACAAACTGACGTCAATGATGTAGGTATACAGTTGTGGGTGTATGCGCTACACCTCTTATTGGTAACAGGAAAGACGTGCGTGTTTTTCGAATCACTAGGTACCGTTCGTTGCTCAAGTGATCTACGATAAACTCTTGCTATAAAGGGTGCAGGACCTTTGAGATATTATTTGTAGAATGTTATAGGTATCTCATTTTGCCCTGTTGCCATTCCACTATTAAGCGATTGAAAATGCTTTTTCATTCTTCCTTCAATTATCTCAATATGGGATGTTTCGACGTTCTCGCGATGAATCAAAGGAAAGACCGTGTTACGATCGTGCATGGTGTAACAATGTCAGAAGACCGATATTAGTGTTTCGGCATTCTGTAGGTTATCTTCCTTTTCGGTTCCAGTATCGACTGTGACTGAATCAGTAGATGTCTTCGACTCACTGACTTTACATCTGACTAAAACCTCTTTAGCTTTTTGCTCAGATCGCTGGATAATATCATATTTATAAGGTCATGGAACGCTTCTCTGATTGCTCTCTTTAGACTCACTTTCGCTTCGTTCAGCTTTTGTTTGTCTGTTAGGCATTCACATCTCTCGAATGCGTGCAAAAGGTCCCTTTGTCTATGGAGCTGTTCTCTAGGAATACTATTAAAGCACAGTGGCTTTCTCCTGTCTCTGAAGACCCTGTTGAGAGGATACTAGTGTGAAGCATACTGAACGATACTTTTGAATTTTTCTCATTTGTGATGCACGTTTTCGTTCTCATCACTGAATTTTTGATATTGACTTTTTAGATACACTGCACTTTGTAAGCTGAAACTATTCCTAGGCAAAAATATTCTCCAACCTTGCTTGAGATTCATGTAAAACCCGTAGTCATAGTTGCTGTCTTAGTGTTATCATCAGTGATATCTACCTCTACGTTCACTGAATCATTACGTTCAAGTCTGTTTGTTGCTTGAAGTGCAAAGACGTTGCCTACCCCAGTTGTATCTCAATGCGCTCAATGTAATTTTGTGACATGACATTCAGAATAATGTCACGTGAATGCCTGTTTGTGGCACCAAATTTGATAACATGGTGTGCAATCTGTACGTGTTAACTGGAATTTGGTTTGTATGACAACAGCATAATTGGGAAAATTGCTAATGATTCTCTGTTAAGTTCTCTCTGAAGCGCTCTACCACTAGATTTCCAGACCCAGACGGTCGATGGAGGCGTCCGATTACAGGTCTTGACCGACATTTCATGCGTAACATCACTAACAATTATTTAACATCCGCAATCTGTGATAACCTTGTTGATATTATCGATTTCTTTGGTGTAATAAGTCTAACAATAATAGCGAAGAGTAAGACTCACCTTTTGCTATAGAAACTACAAAATCTTTAGCACTGAATGCGAAATACTTTTTAATTTCTTTTGGTAGAATTATATAACAGGTCTCGTAGCTTTTTTTTCTGTTCTGCTGCCATTGACAAGTCGGTAACTGCTTGTCGAGAAACAGATTTAACACGAAATGTGACTTAGACGTGTTAGTATATATAGCTTATACAAAAACAATGTGATATTCAGTGTTAACTCTGTAACTGCTCTTGACGTGTTAACGTGCGCGCATTTGTACCTATCCCTGTGTGCTCTGACCTTGTTTACCCGCGCCTCCAGTCCTTTTACCTGGTACACTGAACGTGCTGACGCGTAAGTAAAAGGACTTGTGGCATACGTAAACACGTTCAGAGCACATACGGACAGGTACAGAGGCGCACGTGATCAAATGGTTGAAATGGCTCTGAGCACTATGGCACGTAACATCTGAGGTCATCAGTCCCCTAGAACTTAGAACTACGTAAACCTAACTAACCTAAGGACATCACACACATCCATGCCCGAGGCAGTATTCGAACCTGCGACTGTAGAAGTCGCGCGGTTCCAGATTGTAGCGCCTAGAACCGCTGGGCCACTTCGGCCGCGCACGTGTTAACACGTCCAGAGCTGTTAAAGGTATAAATTTGAAGTAACGCATGCTCATGCCAGACTGATGTAGTTATATTAAACTAAATATGTGTTGCACAGAAAAATTTTCTTCCTCGATGACTGACACTATTGGGTAGACCACACTGAATATCACAAATTGTAGTGGGGTGAATATCCTGCCCTGACGAACGCTTATGTTAACTTTCGAATGTTGTATGTTATTGTAACATGAGGGTAAATCGTTCATTGCTTTTTGCAGTGAGCAACAGAAGGTTGAAAAAGGAGATAATCTGCCTGGAATGGATGCAGTTGAAAAGTTTAGTTTGGCCAGGAGAACAGACAGAAGAAGCCCACGATTGGCACAGAAAAAGACGCTAGACCGAAAAGAAGATGTAGGGGTGAAGCCACAGCGTCCGCAGCTGGAAGTCGCGGCCCCCGAGAAATCGGTAGCTGGACCTTCTACACTTAAGGGTGCAGATCATGCGTCGTCAATGAGGCAAGTTCCTCGCTCTGTCATATTCCTTTGATTAAGTACTTAACGACACTGCAGGACGCTTGTTAAAGTAATAATTGCAGGGCCAGTACGATCTATCTTACTCATAAGAGATCTATTATGATACAAACATTTGAAGCCAACACTGCACTTTGAATACATGCAGCATACAAAGATCTTGCATTCATCAGAAAGGAACTATTTAATAGTAACTGTCTATTTCAGGATACAACATAGTAGAATAGATTAGATAGTGCTTATTTTGCACAAACGCCTATCTGTATGTTTAGTTATCTAATGCTCTGTTCCTACTGTTAGATGAGTTCCAGCGACTGTGCTATTTAGTGCTCTCTAACGGGATTATTCAAAATTTAACTATTTTTACTGTTTGAATAGCTTTCTAGGCAGCGTATCTATATGTACATCGGCATCATACGTCGAAAGCCATCTCGAAGTATGTGGCGGAGGGTACTGGATTGTCGTGGTACCATAAAGTGATTCCACCCTACGGCGGTCCACTAGTGAACGGCGCGTTAGTAGAATGATTGTCAGTTAGCCTCTGTAATTACTCTGCTGTCTCGAAATTTTATATTCTGGTCATTGTACTATAACCCCTGGGAAGGAGAAATATATTGACTGACTCTTTTCTGAAAGCGATCTCTCGCAATTTGAATAGTAAACCCCCTCGTAATGCACATAACATCTCTTGTAATGTATTCCGATGGACTTTATTGAGAATCTATGTTACGTTTCTCGCCCCCACTAAGCGACAAACGATTTCCCCTTCTTTGGATGATATCCACATCTTCTGTGAGCCCTATACTGTAATGACTCTGTACTGATGAACAGTATTCAAGATTCGAACGAATAAAGCGCAAATGTGGTTCGATTCTTGAAAAGCTCAAGTCTTTTCACTAAGCGCCGAAGTAGAACGTTCTTAAATGTCTATCTGAAGCCATGGATAACGTCATCAACCAGAGCGCCGATACCCAACAGGCAATTGACCTCATGGAGGAAAAGCGCAAGCCAGGTTTCGTGCGATCTCTGTTAGGGGAATGGATTTTCATTTTTGCGGAGGAGCATTTCGTAACCAAAAAATGTCATAAGTCTTGAGCATAATGCATGTTCGATAATATTATAACAAACTGACGTCAATGATGTAGGTATACAGTTGTGGGTGTATGCGCTACACCTCTTATTGGTAACAGGAAAGACGTGCGTGTTTTTCGAATCACTAGGTACCGTTCGTTGCTCAAGTGATCTACGATAAACTCTTGCTATAAAGGGTGCAAGACCTTTGAGATATTATTTGTAGAATGTTATAGGTATCTCATTTTGTCCTGTTGCCATTCCACTATTAAGCGATTGAAAATGCTTTTTCATTCTTCCTTCAATTATCTCAATATGGGATGTTTCGACGTTCTCGCGATGAATCAAAGGAAAGACCGTGTTACGATCGTGCATGGTGTAACAATGTCAGAAGACCGATATTAGTGTTTCGGCATTCTGTAGGTTATCTTCCTTTTCGGTTCCAGTATCGGCTGTGACTGAATCAGTAGATGTCTTCGACTCACTGACTTTACATCTGACTAAAACCTCTTTAGCTTTTTGCTCAGATCGCTTGATAATATCATATTTATAAGGTCATGGAACGCTTCTCTGATTGCTCTCTTTAGACTCACTTTCGCTTCGTTCAGCTTTTGTTTGTCTGTTAGGCATTCACATCTCTCGAATGCGTGCAAAAGGTCCCTTTGTCTATGGAGCTGTTCTCTAGGAATACTATTAAAGCACAGTGGCTTTCTCCTGTCTCTGAAGACCCTGTTGAGAGGATACTAGTGTGAAGCATACTGAACGATACTTTTGAATTTTTCTCATTTGTGATGCACGTTTTCGTTCTCATCACTGAATTTTTGATATTGACTTTTTAGATACACTGCACTTTGTAAGCTGAAACTATTCCTAGGCAAAAATATTCTCCAACCTTGCTTGAGATTCATGTAAAACCCGTAGTCATAGTTGCTGTCTTAGTGTTATCATCAGTGATATCTACCTCTACGTTCACAGAATCATTACGTTCAAGTCTGTTTGTTGCTTGAAGTGCAAAGACGTTGCCTACCCCAGTTGTATCTCAATGCGCTCAATGTAATTTTGTGACATGACATTCAGAATAATGTCACGTGAATGCCTGTTTGTGGCACCAAATTTGATAACATGGTGTGCAATCTGTACGTGTTAACTGGAATTTGGTTTGTATGACAACAGCATAATTGGGAAAATTGCTAATGATTCTCTTTTAAGTTCTCTCTGAAGCGCTCTACCACTAGATTTCCAGACCAAGACGGTCGATGGAAGCGTCCGATTACAGGTCTTGACCGACCTGTCACGCGTAACATCACTAACAATTATTTAACATTCGCAATCTGTGATAACCTTGTTGATATTATCGATTTCTTTGCTGTAATAAGTCTAACAATAATAGCGAAGAGTAAGACTCACCTTTTGCTATAGAAACTACAAAATCTTTAGCACTGAATGCGAAATACTTTTTAATTTCTTTTGGAAGAATTATATAACAGGTCTCGTAGCTTTTTTTTCTGTTCTGCTGCCATTGACAAGTCGGTAACTGCTTGTCGAGAAACAGATTTAACACGAAATGTGACTTAGACGTGTTAGTATATATAGCTTATACAAAAACAATGTGATATTCAGTGTTAACTCTGTAACTGCTCCTGACGTGTTAACGTGCGCGCATTTGTACCTATCCCTGTGTGCTCTGACCTTGTTTACCCGCGCCTCCAGTCCTTTTACCTGGTACACTGAACGTGCTTACGCGTAAGTAAAAGGACTAGTGGCATACGTAAACACGTTCAGAGCACATACGGACAGGTACAGAGGCGCACGTGTTCAAATGGTTGAAATGGCTCTGAGCACTATGGGACGTAACATCTGAGGTCATCAGTCCCCTAGAACGTAGAACCACGTAAACCTAACTAACCTAAGGACATCACACACATCCATGCCTGAGGCATTATTCGAACCTGCGACTGTAGAAGTCGCGCGGTTCCAGATTGTAGCGCCTAGAATCGCTGGGCCACTTCGGCCGCGCACGTGTTAACACGTCCAGAGCTGTTAAAGGTATAAATTTGAAGTAACACATGCTCATGCCAGACTGATGTAGTTATATTAAACTAAATATGTGTTGCACAGAAAAATTTTCTTCCTCGATGACTGACACTATTGGGTAGACCACACTGAATATCACAAATTGTAGTGGGGTGAATATCCTGCCCTGACGAACGCTTATGTTAACTTTCGAATGTTGTATGTTATTGTAACATGAGGGTAAATCCTTCATTGCTTTTTGCAGTGAGCAACAGAAGGTTGAAAAAGGAGATAATCTGCCTGGAATGGATGCAGTTGAAAAGATTAGTTTGGCCAGGAGAACAGACAGAAGAAGCCCACGAGGGGCTCAGAAAAAGACGCGAGACCGAAAAGAAGATGTAGGGGTGAAGCCACAGCGTCCGCAGCTGGGAGTCGCGGCCCCCGAGAAATCGGTAGCTGGACCTTCTACACTTAAGGGTGCAGATCATGTGTCGTCAATGAGGCAAGTTCCTCGCTCTGTCATATTCCTTTGATTAAGTACTTAACGACACTGCAGGACGCTTGTTAAAGTAATAATTGCAGGGCCAGTACGATCTATCTTACTCATAAGAGATCTATTATGATACAAACATTTGAAGCCAACACTGCACTTTGAATACACGCAGCATACAAAGATCTTGCATTCATGAGAAAGGAACTATTTAATAGTAACTGTCTATTTCAGGATACAACATAGTAGAATAGATTAGATAGTGCTTATTTTGCACAAACGCCTATCTGTATGTTTAGTTATCTTATGGTCTGTTCCTACTGTTAGATGAGTTCCAGCGACTGTGCTATTTAGTGCTCTCTAACGGGATTATTCAAAATTTAACTATTTTTACTGTTTGAATAGCTTTCTAGGCAGCGTATCTATATGTACATCGGCATCATACGTCGAAAGCCATCTCGAAGTATGTGGCGGAGGGTACTGGATTGTCGTGGTACCATAAAGTGATTCTACCCTACGGCGGTCCACTAGTGAACGGCGCGTTAGTAGAATGATTGTCAGTTAGCCTCTGTAATTACTCTGCTGTCTCGAAATTTTATATTCTGGTCATTGTACTATAACCCCTGGGAAGGAGAAATATATTGACTGACTCTTTTCTGAACGCGATCTCTCGCAATTTCCATAGTAAACCCCCTCGTAATGCACATAACATCTCTTGTAATGTATTCCGATGGACTTTATTGAGAATCTATGTTACGTTTCTCGCCCCCACTAAGCGACAAACGATTTCCTCTTCTTTGGATGATATCCACATCTTCTGTGAGCCCTATACTGTAAAGACTCTGTACTGATGAACAGTATTCAAGATTCGAACGAATAAAGCGCAAATGTGGTTCGATTCTTGAAAAGCTCAAGTCTTTTCACTAAGCGCCGAAGTAGAACGTTCTTAAATGTCTATCTGAAGCCATGGATAACGTCATCAACCAGAGCGCCGATACCCAACAGGCAATTGACCTCATGGAGGAAAAGCGCAAGCCAGGTTTCGTGCGATCTCTGTTAGGGGAATGGATTTTCATTTTTGCGGAGGAGTATTTCGTAACCAAAAAATGTCATAAGTCTTGAGCATAAAGCATGTTCGACAATACTATAACAAACTGACGTCAATGATGTAGGTATACAGTTGTGGGTGTATGCGCTACACCTCTTATTGGTAACAGGAAAGACGTGCGTGTTTTTCGAATCACTAGGTACCGTTCGTTGCTCAAGTGATCTACGATAAACTCTTGCTATAAAGGGTGCAGGACCTTTGAGATATTATTTGTAGAATGTTATAGGTATCTCATTTTGTCCTGTTGCCATTCCACTATTAAGCGATTGAAAATGCTTTTTCATTCTTCCTTCAATTATCTCAATATGGGATGTTTCGACGTTCTCGCGATGAATCAAAGGAAAGACCGTGTTACGATCGTGCATGGTGTAACAATGTCAGAAGACCGATATTAGTGTTTCGGCATTCTGTAGGTTATCTTCCTTTTCGGTTCCAGTATCGACTGTGACTGAATCAGTAGATGTCTTCGACTCACTGACTTTACATCTGACTAAAACCTCTTTAGCTTTTTGCTCAGATCGCTTGATAATATCATATTTATAAGGTCATGGAACGCTTCTTTGATTGCTCTCTTTAGACTCACTTTCGCTTCGTTCAGCTTTTGTTTGTCTGTTAGGCATTCACATCTCTCGAATGTGTGCAAAAGGTCCCTTTGTCTATGGAGCTGTTCTCTAGGAATGCTATTAAAGCACAGTGGCTTTCTCCTGTCTCTGAAGACCTTGTTGAGAAGATACTAGTGTGAAGCATACTGAACGATACTTTTGAATTTTTCTCATTTGTGATGCACGTTTTCGTTCTCATCACTGAATTTTTGATATTGACTTTTCAGATACACTGCAATTTGTAACCTGAAACTATTCCTAGGCAAAAATATTCTCCAACCTTGCTTGAGATTCATGTAAAACCCGTAGTCATAGTTGCTGTCTTAGTGTTATCATCAGTGATATCTACCTCTACGTTCACAGAATCATTACGTTCAAGTCTGTTTGTTGCTTGAAGTGCAAAGACGTTGCCTACCCCAGTTGTATCTCAATGCGCTCAATGTAATTTTGTGACATGACATTCAGAATAATGTCACGTGAATGCCTGTTTGTGGCACCAAATTTGATAACATGGTGTGCAATCTGTACGTGTTAACTGGAATTTGGTTTGTATGACAACAGCATAATTGGGAAAATTGCTAATGATTCTGTGTTAAGTTCTCTCTGAAGCGCTCTACCATTAGATTTCCAGACCCAGACGGTCGATGGAAGCGTCCGATTACAGGTCTTGACCGACATTTCACGCGTAACATCACTAACAATTATTTAACATTAGCAATCTGTGATAACCTTGTTGATATTATCGATTTCTTTGCTGTAATAAGTCTAACAGTAATAGCGAAGCGTAAGACTCACCTTTTGCTATTGAAACTACAAAATCTTTAGCACTGAATGCGAAATACTTTTTAATTTCTTTTGGAAGAATTATATAACAGGTCTCGTAGCTTTTTTTTCTGTTCTGCTGCCATTGACAAGTCGGTAACTGCTTTTCGAGAAACAGATTTAACACGAAATGTGACTTAGACGTGTTAGTATATATAGCTTATACAAAAACAATGTGATATTCAGTGTTAACTCTGTAACTGCTCTTGACGTGTTAACGTGCGCGCATTTGTACCTATCCCTGTGTGCTCTGACCTTGTTTACCGGCGCCTCCAGTCCTTTTACCTGGTACACTGAACGTGCTTACGCGTAAGTAAAAGGACTTGTGGCATACGTAAACACGTTCAGAGCACATACGGACAGGTACAGAGGCGCACGTGTTCAAATGGTTGAAATGGCTCTGAGCACTATGTGACGTAACATCTGAGGTCATCAGTCCCCTAGAACGTAGAACCACATAAACCTAACTAACCTAAGGACATCACACACATCCATGCCTGAGGCATTATTCGAACCTGCGACTGTAGAAGTCGCGCGGTTCCAGATTGTAGCGCCTAGAATCGCTGGGCCACTTCGGCCGCGCACGTGTTAACACGTCCAGAGCTGTTAAAGGTATAAATTTGAAGTAACACATGCTCATGCCAGACTGATGTAGTTATATTAAACTAAATATGTGTTGCACAGAAAAAATTTCTTCCTCAATGACTGGCACTATTGGGGAGACCACACTGAATATCACAAATTGTACTGGGGCGAATATTCTGCCCTGACGAACGCTTATGTCAACTTTCGAATCTTGTATGCTATTGGAACATGAAGGTAAATCGTTCATTGATGCTTGCGGTGAGCAACAGAAGGTTGAAAAAGGAGATAATCTGCCTGGAATTGATGCAATTGAAGAGATTAGTTTGGCCAGGAGAATAGACAAATTAAGCCCACAAGAGGCACACAAAAGATGCGAGACCGAAAAGAAGATGTAGGGGTGAAGCCACAGCGTCCGCAGTTGGAAGTCGTGGCCCCTGAGTAATCGGTAGCTGGACCTTCTACACTTAAGGGTGCAGATCATACGTCGTCACTGAGGCAAGTTCCTCGCTCTGTCATATTCCTTTGAATAAGTACTTAACGACACTGCAGGACGCTTGTTAAAGTAATAATTGCAGGGAGAGTGCGATCTATCTTACTCGTACGAAATCCATAATGATACAAACATTTGAAGCCAACACTGCACTTTGAAAACATGCAGCATACAAAGATCTTGCATTCATCAGGAAGGAACCATTTAATAGTAACTGTCTATTTCAGGATACAACATATTAGAATAGATTAGATTGTGCTTATTTAGCACCAACGCCTATCTGCATGTTTAGTTATCTTATGCTCTGTTCCTACTGTTAGATGTGTTCGATCGACTGTGCTATTTAGTGCTCTCTAACGGGATTATTCAAAATTTAACTATTTTTACTGTTTGAGTAGCTTTCTAGGCAACGTTTCTGTAGGTACATCGGCATCATACGTTGAAAGCCACCTGAAAGAATGTGGCGGAGGGTACTGGATTGTCCTGGTACCATTAAGTGATTCCACCCTACGCTGGTCCACTAGTGAACGGCGCGTGAGTAGAATGATTGTCTGTTAGCCTCTGTATTTGTTCTACTGCCTCGAAATTTTATATTCTGGTCATTGTACTATAAACCCCTGGGAAGGTGTAATATATTGACTGACTCTTTTCTGAAAGCGATCTCTCTCAATTTCCATAGTATTGAAAGTCTTTTCGGGTTTGCTGCCGGATCCTAAAATCAACTTGACTCGATATTTCGGCGATCCAACTGTTCGCCATCTTCAGGAAATTCTGCTTCTGCTGATGAGTCCCGCTGAGAACTGACGCAAGATTGCAATTCGACGTCCTATATAGGCCACCGTTCAGTACCCCCTCGTAATGCACATAACATCTCTTGTAACGTATTCCGATGTACTTTATTGAGAATCTATGGTACGTTTCTCGCCCACACTAACCGACAAACGATTTCCTCTTCTTTGGATGATATCCACATCTTCTGTGAGCCCTATACTGTAAAGACTCTGTACTGATGAACAGTATTCAAGATTCGAACGAAAAAAGCGCAAATGTGGTCCGATTCTTGAAAAGCTCAAGTCTTTTCACTAAGCGACAAAGTAGAACATTCTTTAAAGTCTATCTGAAGCCAAGGGCAGGCCGCGGGGGCCGTACGGTTCTAGGCACTTCAGTCCGCAACCGCGTGACTGCTACGGTCCCAGTTTGAAATCCTGCCTCGGGCATGGATGTGTGTGATTTCCTTAGGTTAGTTAGGTTTAAGTAGTTCTAAGTTCTAGGGGACTGATGACCGCAGATGTTACGTCCCATAGTGCTCAGAGCCATTTGAACCATCTGAACCAGTCCAATCGAATTAGTTCATATGGTCGCTGCCGATCCGCGCCTGTTCGCGCGCCACCGACAAGTGAGCGGTCGCCTCACGTGATGGCAGTCGGCCTCGATCCATGCACGCTGTCGGTCCAGCGGCCGCTCATGTCACAGCCTACTGGCGCCAACTCGCTTTGCAGGCCTACACTGGTCCAACAATGAAAACATGTTTTCGTGGACACTGGAGTCTGCCCCCACTGACCAGTAGGGGCCAAAGCCGTTCGCTGGACAGGTTGGAACCTGCCGACTTCATAACAGTCGGTCGGTTGATGCAGCACGTACTTGACAGAAAACACCCTGCCACACGTTTGGCGCCAAAGTTTGCTCGAGACTGGAATCCGGCATCACGTCACCACAGGTGCTCTAGCACATTTGATCGCCACGACGTCCCTCGCTAAGTTAACTGATCAACCGACTCTCATTATTCAATCCGCATTTTGCACTTAACTAATCCAAGATCGTTGCGAAAACACACGCCCGTACACGTGAGCCATCGCTCGCGCCTAACGTAGTACTTCCACAATTGAATGTAAGAAAGTTTGCATGACTACTTAATTAAATTGATCAATTAATTAACCTCTCTTGCGGAAAAGTGCCACGTCCACCTACACTTGGAATCGATTTTCGCCAGTGCCACGCCCACCTGGGCTTGGAATGAAATAGTTAAAGTCCCTACCGACCACCACGTCCCCTTGCCGACCCATGTTCGTTGGCTAACATGTACTAATGGGTATTGCCGTTTACTAATGTGCACTAACGTGTACTAACCTACATTAACCTATATCACATTTTGTCTATACAAATAAGCCAATTTTGAATTCTGATGTTCAGTTCGTGTTTCGCTACCAAGACAAGAAAATTGTGGCAACCAAGCCACTAAGCTCAGTCACCTGTGATGACTCAAAACCGTCAGCTTTGCCTCTCTCTCGCACCACGAGCGCGAGACCGCCCACGTCACAGCCTGGACTTTTATACTCGCATCGGACATGCTCGTCTGTATATATTCTAACTAAACTATGACCCGAATACTGTTGTTCAATCCACATGGTCTAGGACATGGCCAGAGCACACACCCAGTACCTAAGCCGAGAACATCGCTTGCCCCACCTGTAGTTAACCGCTGAGAGACGGAGATATGCTGCAATCCCATCCCTCGCGCACTCGTAGCTACTTGCCTCCGTAATTCGATCTAACAAAACCTCCAAGTAGAAAAAATAAGGACCAACTCGAACTCTCTCATATTCTATTTAGCCCACAAATACTTAACGTACATTTTATTTGGGAATCGAGTATATCTATCACTCTCATACAAAAAACACTCGCCCTGTTGTACCTGGGGTCATGTTGCGCAGTCAGCAGACACGCAAACAGCTCCTAATTTCAGTGTACACTATCAAACTGCTCCTAAATAATGCAGTACACATAACTGTAAACACTGTCAGTACTTATAATCTGTCCAAATAACGCACAGCAAAATAACTCAACAGACGCGCCCAATCAACCTGTCCCACACTAAGTCACACGCCTGACAGCTCTCAATTCGCTCAAAAGTATCTGTTCGACCCCTCAAACATGACTTGATGACAGCCGCATTCACACCTAACACCGGAGAATTTCATATCACCTAGACGCCGAACATTACTATCCAAGCCAGGCCGCGCGCGTCGTCTGTCACCGTCCTAACTCAGTGTGGTCCAACACACGGGTTAAGGCCGCATTCCATTGCTTGCCGGCCTATTTACGACACATCTCCACGTTCACGTCTGTTGTCAGAATAGCCGAGAACAAGTTCACACACACCGTCCACACACATCCTAGCACTGCCCTCCTCTCAGAATCTAAAACGATCATCTGACTATGTAAAAATAAATAAGAGCCCAGTCAACCTATCCGAAATTGTATAGTGCCCCCAAAAATAGTTAACGCTCGCTTTCGTGTATTCTCAGCTTATGTGTAAATTCAAATTCTTACCCTAACAGAACTTGTTCACGAAAATAATACTGAATGCGCCCCTAACTTCCTACCCTTCCAGCTCTCAACATACGCAAATGTTGTCAACCCTCCTATATCCCAGCTCAACCGATTAATCATTCCTATTCCTTCTCATCGAATTTACCGGCCTAATTTCCTAAGCCGACGTTATCAAAGTACGATCATGCTTTTCTTTCTGAGGCTTTCTGTGCTTACTTTTACAGAGATCGCTAAATTACCTCCACAGCCCCCTCAATCTACACACACACACTCACACACACACACACACACACACACACACACACACACGGTAATCTTCTCTACTCGTCCCATAACATAAGCAATAGTAACTTTACAATCCAATATATACAAAGCCTACACAGTGTAAGCCACAGTAACTTTATAATACCGACTATATGCCTCAATTCTCTTCATTCCGAAACAAGCACTGTGAACCTGCTCTTTCTTTCTACACACGCGACACTCAGTGGTAATCAGCCCTTCTACATCAATGGACAGAAGTCCCTCTCAGAACTGTTCCACAAATTCGGCGATCGCTTCCCCTCAACACGAATTTGTTACTGTCTCTTCTTCCTTGCCTGCTCGCTTTTTCTACAAACATCTCCAGACTCATAGATTACAAGAACACACCAAAATTTTTCGAAGTACAGCATGCTGTAAACCACTGACTAACTAGAAATAAACATAAGGAAAATGATATTTGCACTCTCAAATACCGTTCTCAGTCATGTAACATATTCGAGATCTTCGCTATAATTTACACATCAACTAAGGTCTGTCACAGGTCTAGAGAACAGACAAGCGTGTATCCAACACACCACAATCGATCTTCACTCACCAAAATAAAGGCAGCAAATGTGCAGAAGTAGTCAACCGAACAATGTACATCCCATCAAATAACACTCCAACCCAAATCGATCATCTTCTCAAATTCTGAATTCATCACCAAAGCCGCCCAACACATACTATTACTTCGCTATTTGGTCGTCTAGAGGACAGAAAAGTTAACTGTTACAGATCGCTACACTCCAACAGGTCTCTTCATTCAGACAGCTGCTCCAGTTCTTATTATCGTTTATTAACTTTTATTATTATTTATTATCATTTATTATTTATTATTATTTATATCATGCGCGTCTGTTCGCCACAAGGTCTGGAGTCCAACTGGGTTAGTACACATCGAAACCAGCAGAGGGCGTCATTCAAGGTGTCCAATTTTGGTGGGGGAGTTTGAATTTTGGCAGAAGATCATACAAGTCGTTTACCTAACAAAAACGGCTCCAAATTCAACTGTGTTTAGCTCCTATCACAACCACCAGACCGCTCTGTCATCGCCTCAGTTGATTACGCAATTACCGTTATTCAAGATGGCTACACCCAGTGCGAAACGTGTCACCTTTCTCGAAACTGCAAGCTACATTAAAATTCCAGCTTGGCTCTAGTCACACCTTACACATTGTTCATCTGATCCCATTTCCAGACCTTTGCGCATCTGATATATGCAATTTAAGTCGGAGAAAGACATATCCATTACCTTCTGCAGCCAATCTAGAACCAGAACGACCTCAGTTACTGCAACAGGACATTCTTTTGACCATTCACCGGAAATGCACGCAGTGTTGTACGTCCTAAACTAGATACAAGTAAAACAGATCCTCAACATCCTATCATCTTTATTCTCTACCATCAAACAGTGAAAAAAAATTACCAACTATAAAAACTCATCCTATTTACAAGTCACGCTGGCACCAATGCGATCCATCTCGCCCGCATCTCGTGGTCGTGCGGTAGCGTTCTCGCTTCCCACGCCCGGGTTCCCGGGTTCGATTCCCGGCGGGGTCAGGGATTTTCTCTGCCTCGTGATGGCTGGGTGTTGTGTGCTGTCCTTAGGTTAGTTAGGTTTAAGTAGTTCTAAGTTCTAGGCGACTGATGACCATAGATGTTAAGTCCCATAGTGCTCAAAGCCATTTCGATCCATCTCCAGCGCCGACAAACGGGATTCACAATACTCTCCCCGATTAACTCAGAGTGCTGCCATCCAAGAATTCCTAACAGCTCACCAAGTCCGACAAATCAAACTTCAGCTGCCTATGTGGACAAGATAATATTAAATATACAGACGGTGCAGAGACCACTTTTTCAAGTTTGATCACCCATACTGTAAGCGAATGAGAAGCTACCTCTGACCCTTGTTCAAACACTGTTTTCTAACACGATTTTGCACACTGCCGAACATTTCGTCTTTCTGCCGTGACTTAGAAGTCCGTGTCTGATTCTAAACAGACATTAACACGGATTGATGCACGACCTCTCACAGAAACTATACGTTGCACCTTGTAAATCATATTCTTACGGTCGATAGCATAACACTGAATGATTTTAAATAAAGGACAGCTACAACACATGGAAACTAGAAGAGCCTAGCAGCGTTGTGGTGACTTTCCAAACCACCCCCCAAAAGTGATTGACGGCCTCTACATTTAAACTCATATATCGCAGTGACCGAATAGTTGATAACTCTGCGTTCCATTTCTAGTGATTGCTCATTTAGCACACAAGTACCGGATCACCGTTTTCGGTGCTAGCAACCCCAGAAGTTGCGGTCCATCAACCAAAATTTGTTCCCCAACTCAAATAAGCATTGTCACGCAATCATTATGTTGTACCCAATGCACAGATGGGATGGAGAAGACACCACCGATCTACTGAAATATTATCCATCACAGCTGATATCGCGAAAAATTTTACAGTAAGCCCAACACTGGCTAATCATGTGACAGCAGGTTTTCCTAATTTCAGTATCATAGCTAAACCATACCTCCTCTACTTTGCAAGTATCATTGTGAGCATTGATAGATGACTGCTCAGTACGTCGTTTCACACTTAATTGTCGAACACATAAAAACGATCAAAATATATGAGACTACTCTATACATATTTCTAAGACCTCGCGCATAGTACTCTATCGATCTCTCTGTGTATGGCGGTCACAGAGCAATCTCGCCATCTTACGTTAAAAGACCATCCTCACCTGGGCATTCACCAACCTACACGGCAACATCGCTCCCCAATTAATACTCAACCGAGCAGACGAATACAGCTACACTCCACCTCTCTTGAATGAATAGAGCTTTCCTAGTCCTAACCCCTACAAGTGCACCACATTTCTCGAGATGTGACCAAATCTTGGAGCTTAGCACACCATATCGATCTATAGTAACAGATTTTAAAGTGCCTTAATGTAGTAGCATACAGTTAAGAAGAACAAGAACCGAGTGATATTTATACACAACGTAGTTCGACACATTTTTTACGTAAATCATACAGTCTATCATGTGTAAAGTATTGTTCTAGAGTCTAGATCGGTGCCTCGCAGGTTCTCGTAAGAGGGAGAGAGACAGAGAGAGAGAGAGAGAGAACATAAACCCACGCACTCCTAAGACTAGAACAGTCAGCACTTAAAAAGGGCGATAATCTTAGATCGCCTACTTTTCCGTCCTGTCAGACATACATCCTTCTTCCCGGTTCCACAACACTGAGCTATCTTTCCCCAATCGTTAAACATTTGCTTTGTATGATACGAGCGCAATATAGCCCTGCAGACACATGTAGTACCCACTGATCACATCTGATCACGAGTCAGAAATTACACTATTACTCCATCAGGTCTATGTAAAAATGATATAGTTAGTAGCGGGCCATACATCCTACAAGGAAACAGATGCACATAACAGCAGGGTCTAACATGTGAAAGTTACAAGTCATTCCGTCAACAACTCTGTAAACAGCCCATCTGTCAAGTAAATGTATACACAAGGATTGCAGCGCCTCACAAGCACCCACAGCTAACTTAGTTATGACCCCGAAGTCTCGATTTTACACCAAGCATGCGACAGGGTGGGGATCGCGTAAATCAAAGTGCGTTTGGAGGAATGTGTCAAGTTTCATCACACATGAGATGGAAGTCCTCTGATGACCGACGGGTTACCGTTAACGATCGCCAGTAGACAGTGCTTTAAACCACATACGGAACATGTAGCTGTATATGACTAGAACGCAAGGTATATCACGTGAGTAATGCATCCAGATAGAACACTGCAAAAAATTGACCTTCAGCAACTTGTCCTTTTCTAGAATAAATCAGTCAACGTTTAAATCGTACCTAGTTAGTATGTGAATTCCTCATGGCCAAAACTGCTGAGGGCATCGGTCCCTAGACTTGCACACTACTTAAACTAACTTACACTAAGACCAACACACACACCCATGCCGGAGGGAGGACTCTAACCTCCGACGGGAGGGGCAGCGCAATCTGTGACATGGAGCCTCAAACCGCACGACCACTCAGTGCGGCTCAGACATGAGATGGCTTTCTTTGCTGCACCTGGAACAGGCCTTGGGATGGCCATCATTTTTAACGACCGCTCGGCCCCCACTGATTTGCAGGTAAGATGGCACATGGCAACGGAAATTGATGGTGATCTATCGTACACAGTTAGGAATAGGGTACATTTCGAATTGCGCCCTGCGTTCGACGGTGTGACCATGTAAAGTGCCATAGGAGTGGAAAGCCACGATAGAGTCTTCTGCCAGGAGCTCAAAAGGCGCGCATGCACAAGCGTGTGGGGTTGACAGAGACTGTGCTGACATTTCCATCGGCTTGGCAAAAACGTAGTCCATGTTTGGTGTCATGAAGTGTTCTTTTGAATACATCGTCACTGACGACAGTGACGTACACCATACTGATTAAGATGGACAAATGGATTCATAAAATCTCTGAAGCTAGGATCGTAGCTACATTGTGTAAGAAGTGCTCCACTTCCAAGGCCTTTGGATGGGTGTAGTCATTGTAGGAGGTGAAGCATAGTGTGGATTTTCGAAAACAGTTGGCCATTGTTCCAGTTTACATAAGCGGCACATAAGTGACGGCCACTGAAAGTAAACAACAGCGAGTGCACACATCATGTTTGCACTTCGCTGCAGCAAAAGCCAGACTAGCCTTGTAAACTACAACGCAATGCTATATGTCACTCTGTTACTGCTTTTTAATTTTGGAAGTCTTCCATGATGCAGCAAATGTGCTATAGATAGTGTATTAATTACACATTCCAAGAGTAGAGTGACTAGGCCAGCATCAGCGCATTTTGTTAATACGGGTTGCCTACATCAGGGGCAAGCCAGCGCGAGGCATCACTCTCACGCCAATGCCGACAGCACGTCAATGTCAACTCTACAGTTGAAGATCTTCAAACGTTGTACTGACATCACATATGTATCTAAATAATTGCCAAGTCATCCTCAGGGCATTGCGCATGTGTTCGCCGCTGCTGGCTTGGTTCCTCTCTCTACTTGTGGTCCAGCGAAGACCTAACTGCTGAGCGACTCACCCTCGCAGATGCTCCAGAAATCCATTCCAGAATAGCACAGGGTGCATTGTTCCTCGCGATCCTAACGGGACATGTGGCGCGCATACTGACGTCACAGATCGTGCAATAGAAATTTGTTCCACCGCTCGCGATTCTAACCGGACATGCATGACGTGTGGCTGACGCATTGCTGCGCATAGCTACGTACCAATGCAAGCACATCTAGAAACATTCTCAATGTTGTACTGTAGTCACATAGCTATTTAAAAGAAGAACTAAATGGAACTCTCTGAAATTGTGTAGTGCCCCAGAAATACTTTACATGCACGTTTGTAGAAGCTTTCGTAACGTCTTGGCTTGTATGTCATGATCGCATGGATGGAACTGACATAAAATCGATAGAATTGTGATAAATGAAGGGGGATACGTATAAATTGACGGAATATACACCGAAATGCAGGTAAATTGAGGATGTAGTTGCGTATCTTATGGTTGGAGCAGAGCAATTTGTACATAGTAACAAGTATGTGGCACCAAGAGGAATCCGAGAAAACACTGACATGGAAGTGAAGAGAATAAGGGAAGCAGTCAATTTTTTTCCATCAAGGCAGCATTATACTGTATGTCTTTTGCGGTACCAGTGATACACACAAGTTGACTACTATATTTGACGCTTTTCAGTAAGACAGAGAACCATCCACCTCTAAACTTACATGCATCTGTGTTAAAGGATGACAGAGAGTGAACGGGTTGATCGGTTGAGATGGAGTTGCAGCGAGGTACGATTTAATGGTAGACTGATGGTGCATTCTAGAGAGGAAGAAGTTTTTCCACTGTTTTGTCAGGATACATCAGTCAAGTGACATAGCCTGTGTTCGAATCGTATACAGCCATGTGTTCTTTATGTGATTTAAAGCATTGTCTACTTGCGATCGTTAACAGTAAACCTGTCAGTCATCAGAGGACTTTCATGTCATGTGTGCTCAAATGTGACACTTTCCTCTAAACAAACTGTGATTTATGCGATGTACTGTGTACAGAGTTAGTGGCGGAATGACTTGTAATTTTCACATGTTGGACACTGCTGCTAGGCGTTTATCTGTTTCCTTGTAAGAGATATTCCCCGTTACTAATCATAATTTCAAATAGGGCTGATGCAGGCATAGTATAACTTCTGAAGCGTGAGCGGGTGTGAACACTGGACGCTATGCATCTCTGGAAAGCTATATTCTGCTTGTATCACACAGAGAAAATGTTTTATGAAAGTAGCTTTTTCGTTTTACGGTTCGATAACACAATTTATCGTAGAGAAACCAGGAAGAAGGGTGTATGTCATGTGCTTGAAATATATTTCTTACATTGGAATATTAACAGCGTTACATTCCATTCAAATGATAGGTCGGAAATGCTAGCGACCTAACATTATAGCCTGTATTAAGTGTGGAACGTTGTAGCCTTAGGAGTGCATGGGTTTATGTTCTCTCTTACCAGTACCTTCCAAGTACTGATCCTAGACTCTGGAATAATACTTTAAAATTGATAGCTTGGTTGATTTACCTAAAAATGCATCGAACTCCATTCGCCTGTGAGGTCCATTGCGCATAAAAATCGCCCGTTCCTTGTTCTTCTTCACCGTCTGCTATTACATCTCAATACTTTCGAATCTGTTACTATACATCGATAAGGAGTGCCAACCTCCTCGACATGGGCGCATCTAGAGAAATCTTGTGCATTTGGATGGGTGAGCACTCGGCAAGCTCCATTTATTCACGAGACGTGGAATGTAGCGGTTTACTTCTGCTCGATTGCAGATTAAGTCGGTAACAGTGCTACAGGGCGGGTTGGTCAATGACAGTGTGAGGGGGGTCTTTCAGTCTCTGATTTTACCCTAAGACTGCGAGAATGCTCTGTGACTCACATCAGCATAGAGATAGATCGTAAGTTAAGCACTATGCTCGTAGTGTTAGAAATATGTAGAGCGCTGTCTGATATACTTTGATGATGGATGTATTTGAGAATTAACAATGCATGGATATACTGCACAGTGATCTATCCACATTCGTAATGATCCTTGCAAAGTGGGGAGGGGGTGGTTTAGCTATGATACTGAAATTTGGAAAAATGCTGTCACATCATTGGCTGGTGTTGAAATTACTGTAAAATAGGTAAAATTGTTCACACAGTCAATTATAATGCTTATTATTTCAGTACACTGGGGTGCCTTTTCCATCCCACCCATCCACTGGTACACTGTTGGTTACCACATTATTATTGACAGACATCGCTTGTTTGAGTCGGGGAAAGAATTTTGGTGGAGGAACAACACCTTCAGGGGACGGATAGCACTGAAGCAGTGATCGCGTACATGACCGTAATATGAGGAATCAGTCGAAACAGAATGCAGAGCCATCAGCTATTCTGCCATTGTGACAGATAAGTTTAAATGTGGAGGACGTCAATCACTTTCGGACAGCAGTTTGGAAACTCTACACAGCGCCACCAAACTCTTCCAGTTTCCTTATGTTGTAACAGTTAAAATCATCCACTGTGTGCGTGGTGTTATGGTAGGCACACTAACAACATCATTTACACCATGCGACGCCTAGTTTTCTGCGAGAGGCAATGGATCAGAGCGTGTTAATGTCAGTTTAGAACCTGACAGAGATCTCAAAGTCATGGCAGAAAAACAAAATGTATGGCAGTGTACAAAGCATGTTACAGCAGAAGAAAACAATGTTCCAAACAACGACACGGGGTCACAGGGAGCGTCTCTTCCGACTTATAGTATAGTCTGTGGGATACGGTCGTCCTCTTACAGTATAGGTGATGAAGCTTTAAACTGGTCTGTGAAGGGGATCAATACCGATATATTTAATAGGATAGTCACATGTGCTCGAAGCCAGCATGCATACGGTATTTGATTTCCATATATGGGAGGAGAGAGATGCAGTAAAAATCTTATTCAGTTCTCTATCGGATGAAGTTAGTGTATAAACACTACTGGCCATTAAAATTGCTACACAAGAAGAAATGCAGATGATAAACGGGTATTCTTTGGACAAATATATTATACTAGAACTCACATGTGATTACATTTTCACGCAATTTGGGTGCATAGATCCTGAGAAATCAGTACCCAGAACAACCACCAATGGCCGTAATATCGGCATTGATACGTCTGGGCATTGAGTCAAACAGAGCTTGGATGGCATGTACAGGTACAGATGCCCATGCAGCTTCAACACAATACCACAGGTCATCAAGAGTAGTAACTGGCGTATTGTGACGAGCCAGTTGCTCGGCCACCATTGACTAGACGTTTTCAAAAATGGTTCAAATGGCTCTGAGCACTATGGGACTTAACTTCTGAGGTCATCAGTCCCCTAGAACTTAGAACTACTTAAACCTAACTAACCTAAGGACATCACACACATCCATGCCCGAGGCAGGATTCGAACCTGCGACCGTAGCAGTCGCGCGGTTCCAGACTGTAGCGCCTTTAACCGCTTGGCCACTCCGGCCGGCAGACGTTTTCAATTGGTGAGAGATCTGGAGAATGTACTGGCCAGGGCAGGGCAGCAGTCGAACATTTTCTGTATGCAGAAAGGCCCGTAGAGGACCTGGAACATGCGGTTGTGCATTATCGTGCTGAAATGTAGGGTTTCACAGGGATTGAATGAAAGGTAGAGTCACGGATCGTAACACATCTGAAATGTAATGTCCACTGTTCGAAGTGCCGTCAATGAGAACAAGAGGTGACCGAGACATGTAACCAATGGCACCCCATACCATCATGCCGAGTGATATGCCAGTATGGCGATTACGAATACACACTTCCACTGCGCGTTCACCGCGATGAGGCCAAACACGGGTGCGACAATCATGATGCTGTAATCAGAACCTGGATTCATCCGAAAAAATGACGTTTAGCCATTCGTGCGCCCAGGTTCGTCGTTGAGTACACCATTGCAGGCGCTCCTGGCTGTGATACAGCGTCAAGGGTAACCGCAGCCATGGTCTCCGAGCTGATAGTCCATATTGCTGCAAACGTCGTCGAACTGTTCGTGTAGATGGTTGTTGTCTTGCAAACGTTCCCATCTGTTGACCCAGGGCTCGAGACGTGGCTGCACGATCCATTACAGCCATGCGGATAAGATGCCTGTCATTTCGACTACTAGTGATAATAGGCCATTGGGATCCAGCATGGCGTTCCGTATTACCCTCCTGAACCCACCGATTCCATATTCTGCTAACGGTATTGGATCTCGACCAACGCGAACAGCAATGTCACGATACGATGAACCGCAATCGTGATAGACTACAATCCGACCTTTATCAAAGTCGGAAACGTGATGGTACGCATTTCTCCTCCTTACACGAGGCATCACAACAACGTTTCACCAGGCAACGCCGGTCAACTGCTGTTTGTGCATGAGAAATCGGTTGGAAAGTTTCCTCATGTCAGCATTTGTAGGTGTCGCCACCGGTGCCAACCTGGTGTGAATGCTCTGAAAAGCTAATCATTTGCGTATCACACCATCTTCTTCCTGTCGATTAAATTTCGCGTCTGTAACACGCCATCCTCGTGGTGTAGCAATTTTAATGGCCAGTAGTGTAGTTTGTAATTTTTCTCTGATGGATGGAACATAATAACAATGATAGAATGTTGGAGTGATAGATGTGAATGGGCCCTGAGGAATGTGGATCTGGGGACGCACCACAATGCAGTAGCAAATTTCACGTCCTTCTCTCAGTTCCCATACTGTCTGTGGTACTGCCTCGTGTTGCAGGAGCAGGCTTCATTTATGTTGAATGTTCAAAACACAGTTCTGTCACAGTAACTTGGTTTTGCCGGTTTCTACGTTTATTACGACCTCAGTCATCACGCCATCTACTACTGTTTGGCGTCTTTCTCAATCAATCATCACCTATAACTCAGTGGATATACCACAGAACCTCTGACATGGCATCGAGACAGAATGCGTTACAAATACTGGAGAAATATCTTGTGGTGGCAACGTGATGGAGTTGCATATACCGGTTTCATACCACACTCCTTAGCCAAATTAATTTCAAAATTCGGTATTTTTATTACGAGTGTGCACGGTCGGCGACGTGTAACCGCACTGCTGGTGTGATAATATACACTCTGGCGATCACCGTCTATATTCAGTGTCACGGTATTTGTCTGGAAAACCCATTTCATTCGTAGGTAATGCCATACGTGGATTTATAAAGCTGGTATAGCTTATAACGTGGATACTTGTGTGCACCTGTAGAACCAAGATGTGATGGTAATATGGTTGTGTTTTTTTTTTTTTTTTTTTTTTTTTTTTTTTTTTTTTTTTACCTATAGCGATTTGTAAGACGATTATGCCTGCCTTTCTAAGACATGATGGTAGCACTCACAAGAAAAACTTATGGAACATGCCCACCAATGGTTTATTTTCCGACAGTATCGTATCGCCAGCAATTGGTTATTGGAGAAGTAGTATACATTTCAGACATGTCTGAAAGAACAGATACCATCTTCATATAGTTAAGGCTAACCAGCCATTGACCTTCTTCTTCTGTGCTAGATGCACACACATTGCCCGAACTCTTATGGGACTCAGTAAGATTGTCTGCTGCAAGTAATGAGTTTAATAGACAGGGGCACTACGAATGTAGTGTGTGGACATTAAGTTGGGAATGTGGGTCTCGCAGGGAGCGTGCAAGGGATAAATCCCTGCAGTTGGTTGGTTGGTTTTCGGGAAGGAGACCAGACAGCGTGGTCATCGGTCTCATCGGATTAGGGAAGGATGGGGAAGGAAGTCGGCCGTGCCCTTTCAGAGGAACCATCCCGGCATTTGCCTGGAGTGATTTAGGGAAATCACGGAAAACCTAAATCAGGATGGCCGGACGCGGGATTGAACCGTCGTCCTCCCGAATGCGAGTCCAGTGTCTTACCACTGCGCCACCTCGCTCGGTAAATCCCTGCAGTTGCACTGTTCTCTGTGCCCTCAGTGGTTCAGATGGATAGAGCATCTGCCATGTAAGCAGGAGATCCTGGGTTCGAGTCCCGGTCGGGGCACACATATTCAACTGTTCTCGATAATGTATATCGACGCCTGTCGACAGCTTAGGGTTTTGATTTAAGTATCGTTTCAAATACTATACTTAGTAGTAGGCAGTGTGTGATAGGTTTGCCTTGAGCATCAGGCTTATAAAGTATGTGTTTGTGTTCCTACATGTGTAAAGGAAGTGACTGTGTCCACTCGTAATTGATTTGACGCAGAGTACTGTGATAGCAAAGGGAGGAGTATGTCAAGTCATAAGAATGATACCAATATTCCTATTTCTAGAGCCACAGTGTCAGCAGGGTGTATTTCTGATACTTTGCTCATTGTCGAATGTCGTTCAACTGAGACTGCAATCATAACCTTTAGTTGTAATTACAGGGATAAAATATATTTGAGGCCGGTTTTCTTCCTAGGACGATTCTATCCATGCCTGCTTGGGGCGCAGTGCCGGTGACCTGCAGTGGGAATGATTCATGTTTCCCGTTAACTGTAGGAGCTTTCGAAATGCAGAGACCTGTTGGAGTGTTGGAATGTTGCTGACTTAACCGTGTTGTCCTCTAGATGACTGAATGGTGAACCAACACTTAGTAAGTGTTGGGCAGATCTTCCGATCGCTTGAAAGTTTTTGAGAAGATTCGATATGTTAGTGTGTTTGCACTGGACTGTTATTTCCTTCCATGTAAATTGCCCAGTAGCTGCTTCTGCACATTTCGCGCCTTTATTTAGTTGAGGGAACATGGATTGTAGTGTGTGCATCTAGCAGGTGAAAGATGTGTCAAAGACACGTTTGCTGGTTCTCTAGACATGAGAAACACCTTAGCTGAGTTTGTAAATTATAGGAATGACTTGGAACCTGTTACATCACCGACATTGGTATTTGTGAGTGGAAATATCAGTTTCATCTATTTTCTTTGAGTTCTCACATAATGGTCTTCACAAACGGGAAAAGTATAATGTTGCGTGAGCGATTAGTAGGCTACTGCTGTGTTCTTGATGTTGAGAAGCGCCGTTAAAATGGTATAATATTATGGCAAATCATGTGAAATTACTGCTGTGTTCGTGATGTTGAGAAGCACCGTGAAAATGGTATAATATTATGGCAAATCATGTGAAATTACATATGTTTGTCTAATCCCAGAGTCTTACGATGGGTGTAGAAAATCAAGCAAGCAAGCAAGCAGGACCAGACCAGAAACAGTAACACATTTGTGCCAAGGGGAAACGAGCCTAAATTTGAAGAAAAGTTCTGAGAGTGATTTCAGTCTGCTGAGGGCATTCTGGTCACCTGTCAGGAGTGGATGACCTCTGATCTCACAGGGAAATATCTAGTGCTGTGAGAGCTATATACGGTGCTGTTTGTCTTCACAGTATATGCAAAAGGGATGATTTTTTATCGCACAGGATAAAAATTATATGTGTACTACATCAACACAGTACGCATTGATATATTGCTGGGTTGGAGATTGGTTTCATGCTCTAATATTCAAGCTCCTGTCCTCAGTTGGATAGCAGTGTAATTGAGTAAGAGTATTTCCATATTTGATGATATGTAGGGGCACTTTGATAGGTTTAATTGTGGGTGCAATATGGCTATCTGTATAAAATAGTTTTTTGCCACTGAATGTCTTGTCTGCAGAAAGAAGAAAAAAAGGTGGACAGAGATTCCACACCGGCAGCATCAGTAATTCGTAGGGTGAATTCTATAAGAGCCAATCATAATGCTCGATTCATTGACAAGACATCATTTGTGCTGGGATATAGGAGTCTCTACATAGCGGTGAGAACATTTGTGTATGTTGAAAGCAGGAAGGGTAAGACGTGATAGTCAGAGTGCCATGTCAGGACCATCAGGAGGAATGCATTCGGCGTTATTCCACGCAATTTTCGTAACAGATTCTGTTAGGGCAAGAATTTTCATGCATGCAAGCAGTATTTCTGGGACACTATACAATTTCCGAGAGTGCGACTTAGTTTTTATTTTAGACTTCAATATAACAGTGAGATTGTTGCTAGATGCACTTGAATTGGTATGTAGCTATGCGCAGAGATGCATCAGCCACACATCACACATGTCCCGTTAGAATCACGAGTGGTCGAACAGACTTCTATCGCTCGATCTGTGATGTCAGTATGCGCATCACACATGTCCCATTAGGATCGCGTGGAACAATGCACCCTGTGCTATTCTCAAACGGATTTCTGCAGCATCCGCAAGGGTGAGTTGCTCGGCAATTAGGTCTTCGCTGGGCCATAGGTAGGGAGAGGGAGTCGCTATGAACAATGCACCCTATACTAGTCTGGAACTGATTTCTGCAGTGTCTGTGAGGGTGTATCATTCGGCAGTTAGGTATTCGCTGGGCTGCAGGTAGAGAGAGGGATCACACCAGCAGTGGTGAAGACACACGTACGCGGCCCAGAAGATGACATGGTGCTTATTTAGATAGACATGTGACATCAGTATAACACTCGAAGAACTTTAAATGTAGAGTTGATTTTGACATGCCGTCGGCAGCATCGTGAGAGTGATGGCTCACACTGGCTTGCATTTGGCGTTGGCTAGCGGTGGCGTCGACGCGTGCGTGACCGTGAAGTGTCTGTGCTCTCCAAATATGTCTTTGTTCCCATCTGGTCATGTCAGCAGTGGCGCCAAGGTGATCATGTATTTTGAGAGGAATTTCTCAGGTGTCAACTATGAAAGAGATGCCGCCATCTCATAGTTGAGGGACCTGAACGGGCACCTGTGCATGGCTTGGCAGCTGACGGTCACGTCGCTTCTCGGGGGCTGCCTATGCATCTCGACTTCTAGAATTGTGTTCAGTACCCTCTTGTGTGGTCCAGTGGACAGGGGGTGGTGGATGGTGCCTGCGCACATTATTTGTGTGTCTGTTGCATTATTTTGCGAGCAGGTCTGTCGGCTGTGCTATGCATTATTTGGACAGTTTACGAGTTGATTTCGTATCTGCACTTCAGTGTACTGCATTATTTAGGAGTAGTTTACATGTCTGTAGTGCATTATTTCGGTAATTTAGGAGTTGTTTGTGTGTCTGCAGAGCGTTATTTCGGTAATTTACGAGTTGTTTACAGGTCTGTAGGCTGTGTGGCGTGACCCGAAGCATATCATTGTGTGTGTTTTGTATCACAGTGAGAAATATATTATCTCAATTCCATCCCCAAATAAATTGTTCCAAAAGAAATAAAGTACACTGTTTCCTCTCTCCAACAGCCCAGCACAGGCTGAGTCATTTTCCCCTCCAGACAGCCATCTTGGGTTACATCACGGAACAGAAGACAGCACCCTCTGGTGGCAGTACTGTGTACTAGGTCAGTCGGACTCTGGACCTCGGGGTGAACACACTAGATGGCAATACTGCCTGTAATAGTTTAAATAAATATTGCATGCAAAATAAAGACTTATGTCCGGCGCAGGCCCTTTGATTTTTGCGGATAAGTGCTGTATCAACTGAGCTACCCAAGAACGACTGAGGACACGTCCTCACATCTTCACTTCCTACAGTATCACGTTCCAAGTTTCCAAGTTTGGAAAGTAGGAGACAGAGTACTGGCGATCACAGCTTTACTTCCAGCAGTACCTCATTTGAAGTTTCCAAGTTTGGAAGGTAGGAGATGAGGTTCTAGCAAAAGTAAAGCTGTGAGGGCAGGTAGTTTGTCTTGCTTGGTTAGCTTAGTCTGTGGAGCAGTTATCGACGAAAGACAAAGGTCTCGAGTTGAAGTCTCGGTCTGGCATTCAGTTTTAATCTGCCAGTAAGTTTCATGACAGCGCACACTCTGCTGCAGAGTGAAAGTTTCATTCTGACTGCATGCATTCCCCATTCATATCTGAACTTTTTTCGTATACTGTGTTTAGAACTACTTGTAAGCATTGTCTTCACATCAGCAATGTCCTGTTGATTTCCGAATAGCTGTTTATAGTTTTCTTTTGTGGCAATTGTTTTTGCCAAATACGCCAGGTTTAGTTTTTTTAACACAATCTTTTCGGTTTCCAGTTTATTACATTAACTGCAATTAAAGCAGTAATTTCTTTAGTAGGGGCAGCTAAAGTGCATTCGATGTATTGATTTTTTTTCTTAAGACCTGCTGAATAACATTATTTATCAGAGCAGTACCAGTGTCCTGTAGTTTTTTTGTTAAGACCTGCACCATGTCCAGTCCACCACATTATGAAACATCATAATCCCTCTTTTTTTAAACTTTATCCATATGAGCATGGATGTTTATGAAGGATCTTTCGTAGATCCCTTAATGTAGTGATCACCCTGGAATCCCCCATTTTTGCGAATACACAAACATATGACTACGTTTCATTGGAATTCACAGGAAATGCCGATATCCAATATTTCCCGTTCGTATCCAGATTTTTCTCCATATGCTGAGTGTAAATGTACAATATCACTCATGAATTTCAATGAACCATGAATGTTATCTGATATTTAGTATGAAAAGAAACAAAACTTTATCTCTTCTGAAATATAAGTATATACACTTACACATATACAATACAAACAGAAAAATTATATTTTACTTTCATCAAAGTATCCTCGCAAGGATTTAATGATTGCTTGACAAACTCAAGGCATGCCATCAATAAGTTATTTTAGGTGATGCATGGCTATATGATTCCACACGTCCCTAACATCATTTCAGAGATGCTCCTTGCTTCTTATGCGAACTTTGCGGATACATCTGTCCACTTCATCATATACTATGTCAATAGTATTACAGTCAGGGATTTGGAACTGGAACACAATATCTTTCATTATCTTCTGTTTTTCCTTTGTTGTAATGTACTTCTCACAGAACGCCGACTGATATTTTGGGTCATTATTGTGGCGTCAGTGGTGTCAAGCGAGAGCTCAATGGAAGACAGAGTGGAGGTCTGTTGTGTTCCTTGATGGAAGGTGGTCCTGTCTTGATGCCAATGATGGTCTTGTGTTGGTTAGAAGGCTAGACAGAAGCCTGCAACCAACCAGTCTGTGTGCTAAACACCCAGGACCTATACCTGAAGTCATGGTCTCAGGTTCAATTTCGCATGACAGCAGGAGCATTCTGTGGTTAAGCCTCCCTGGCATCTTGACTGCAAATCTGTGCGTCAATTTGATGATTCCAACTGTCGTCCTGCCTTCCATGAACAGTATTCTAGGGGGTGTTTTTCAGCAGGATAACGCACGTCCACACACCAATGTTGTAAACCAACATGCTTTACAGAGTGTCGATATGTTTTCTTGGCCTGCTCGATCACCAAATACGTCTCCAGTCGAGTGCATTTGGGACAACTTATACTACTGGCCATTAAAATTTCTACACCACGAAGATGACGTGCTACAGACGCGAAATTTAATCGTCAGGGATAAGATGCTGTGATATGCAAATGATTAGCTTTTCAGAGTATTCACACAAGGTTGGCACCGGTGGCGACACCTACAACGTGCTGACACGAGGAAAGTTTCCAACCGATTTCTCATACACAAACAGCAGTTGACCGGCGTTGCCTGGTGAAAAGTTGCTGTGATGCCTCGTGTAAGGAGGAGAAATGCGTACCATCACGTTTCCGACTTTGATAAAGGTCGGATTGTAGCCTATCGCGATTGCGGTTTATCGTATAGTGACATTGCTGCTCGCGTTGGTCGAGATCCAATGACTGTTAGCAGAATATGGAATCGGTGGGTTCAGGAGGGTAATACGGAACGCCGTACTGGATCCCAACGACCTCGTATCACTAGTAGTCCAGATGACAGGCATCTTATCCGCATGGCTGTAACGGATCGTGCAGCCACGTCTCGATCCCTGAGTAAACAGATGGTGACTTTTGCAAGACAACAACCGTCTGCACGAACAGTTCGACGACGTTTGCAGCAGCATGGACTATCAGCTCGGAGACCATGGCTGCGGTTACCCTTGACGCTGTATCACAGCCAGGAGCGCCTGCAATGGTGCACTCAACGACGAACCTGGATGCACGAATGACAAAACGTCATTTTTTCGGATGAATCCCGGTTCTGTTTACAGCATCATGATGGTCGCATCCGTGTTTGGCGACATCGCGGTGTACGCGCGTTGGAAGCGTGTATTCGTCATCACCATACAGGGGTATCACCCGGCGTGATGGTGTGGGGTGCCATTGATAACACGTCTCGGTCACCTCTTGTTCGCATTGGCGGCACTGTGAACAGTGGAAGTTACATTTCAGATGTGTTACGACCCGTGGCTCTACCCTTCATTCGATCCCTGCGAAACCCTACATTTCAGCAGGATAGTGCATGACCGCATGTTGCGGGTCCTGTAAGGGCCTTTCTGGTTCCAGAAAATGTTCGACGGCTGCCCTGGCCAGCGCATACTCCAGATCTCTCACGAATTGAAAACGTCTGGTCAATGGTGGCCAAGCAACTGGCTCGTCACAATAGGCCGGTCACTATTCTTGATGAACTGTGGTATCGTGTTGAAGATGCATGGGCAGCTGTACCTCTACTTGCCATCCAAGCTCTGTTTGACTCAATGCCCAGGCGTATCAAGGCCGTTATTACGGCCTGAGGTGGTTGCTCCGGGTACTGATTTCTCAGGGTCTATGCACCCAAATTGCGTGTAATTGTAATCACATGTCAGTTCTGGTACAATATATTTGTCCAAAGAATACCCGTTTATCATCTGCATTTCTTCTTGGTGTAGCAATTTTAATGGCCAGTAGTGTGGGACAACAACTCAAGCGTCATCCACAACTAGCTTTAACTCTCCTGTATTGACTGACCATGTGCAACAGGCATGGAACTCCATCCCATAAACTGAATACCGGCAGGTGTACAACACAATGCATTCACGTTTGCGTGATTGGATTGAACATTCTGGTAGTTACAATGGTTATTAGTGTACAATCATTTCGCATTTGCAATGGCCTATATCATACTTACATTAACCTATAGTCTTACAATGTTAATCACCTAAGTATGTTACCTATGCAAATGCTTTCTCGAAATTTAATTATTCTCCATTAATTATTTTTTGATGTTTCAATTTTTCCTGTCAGTGTATAAAGCAGATTTTTTGTATGTATACATATGTATGTATATTCAAAATCGCGTCCCAAATATCTGGATCAATTTCAACTAAATCTGGCACACAGATTGGAAACTTCACGAGTATGGGCACCGTGTGGTTTATAACTTACTACCTATAGGTGTGGAGATACGGGAAAAAACGTGTTTGTCAGCCACTGTTTTATAGGCTGTGCTCCACAACAGGTGTGTTGTGTCGAAGTAGTGTCTGTCCTTTTATAGACCTGTTTTGTGTGGGCTATATGTGTGGATGGGCATGGCTGGATGGGGAAGTGGATGTGGAGTAAGAGACAGAGGGTGATGAGGAGATGGGCAGAGAAAGGGAAGGAGGTGGGTAGAGAGAGATGGGAGGAGGTGGGTCAGCAGAGAGGAAGAAGGAGATGCATAGTGGGAGGGGGATAAGCAGATGGATAGAAGGGAGGAAGAAGAGGATGTGCGAAGACAGTGGAAGGATGAGATGATCAGAGTGATAGGGAGGAAGAGACGGACAGAGAGAGAGGGGGATACAGTGGACAGAGAGAGGGGGATGATGGGATGAATAGAGACAGGGGAAGGAGGGAATGGGCAGAAAGGAAGAGGAGGAGGAGATGGCGAGAGGGTGTGGGAGGGAGAGATGGACAGAGAGATGGAGGAAGACATGTTGTATCACAAAATACTGATCAACTGCAGATACCAAATTTCCCTATATTCTCTGTGGTTCGAGGATGCAAGATGTATGTAACAGATAGAAATATTGTAAACTTCTGGCCCATTTGCGCTCTCTTTCTCTCGCGCGCAGGAGTGTGTGTGTGTGTGTGTGTGTGTGTGTGTGTGTGTGTGTGTGTGTGTATTATTCTTGGGTAGGGTCCACGAATGGATCCATATGTGTTTGGTATAGGATAAGATGTGGACCCACCTGTGTTAGGTTCGAAATAGGGTCGTGTGGTATCTGTGAGACACACACACACACACACACACACACACACACACACACACACACACAACTAAAATAGTGCAGTTGGACTAGGAGTTTACAACTGGATAAGTCAGTGCTTAAACATTATTGCAGTATGTTACATGCATCTTTGACCTATAGAATAATACGAAGCTTTATAATTGCAACTGATTAGTATTCTAAGTTATCAATATACTGTAAAGTTTCTGGCAGTAACAATTCAGAGCGGCCGTAAGTGGAATGACCAGAAAAAGCAAATTGTAGAAAAAACATATGCAAGACTGAGCTTCGTAGGAAGGATCTTTAGGAAATGTGCATTACGGAGACGTTTGCTCTCGCAATTTCGAGGAAGAGTCCGGCACATACTACTTCCTCCTACGTACACTACGACGAGAAAATTGGAGAAATTAGGACAAAGACAGACACTTACCGACGGTCATTCTTCCCATGGTGTCATTCGCGAGTGGAAGAGGAAAGGGGTAATCAGTTAGTAGTATCAGAAGCACCCTCCGCCACACACTAGGTAGCTTGCACAGTATGACGTCGGAGCAGATACAATTAAAAATGGGGATCACCTTTGTTAAATGGTCATTGAGCGAAATTTTGTAGGCATGTAGTTGCATTTAAGGGAACTTAAGTTAACGCCAGCAGGTCCCGCACTCCACCTCCAGCACAGTCCATTTGTTTTAACGTACAGCTAGCTTTGGATTGATGGAAGTATTTATGGGCAGAGATTTGGAAGAAGAAGAAATGCCCCTGAAAGTACTTATTACATAATTAGGCCGGGTGGGGAAATCTTAATCTCTGTTAGCCGCTAAGGAAACAAATTCACACTTGGTAGGCTCAGAAATACAAAATGTTTCGTTGAAAATCATAATTAATTACTGAAGCTACATTTGCAAGCAGAATGCTGAATAAATCCTGATACGAAATTAAAATACAAGATAACTTCAGTTTCTCTAAACATTAATAGAAAGTGGTCATACTTTGGCGTATTGTATTGCCTTGTATGGAACTGGGAACGCAGAAACGACGGAGAGGCTTCGTCCCCGCCGTAGCCCGCAGTGGTACACAACACAACAACAAGCTACAGCAGTCCACTCACCCCCGCCGCCGCCCCATACCGAACCAAGGGTTATTGTGCGGTTCGGCCCCCAGTGGACGCCCTCGGAAACGTCTCACACCAGACGAGTGTAACCCCAACGTTTGCGTGGTACAGTAATTATGGTGTACGCGTACGTGGAGAAAGTGTTTGCGCAGAAATCGCCGACATAGTGTAACTGAGGCGGAATAAGGGGAACCAGCCCACATTCGCAGATGCAGATGGAAATCCGCCTTAAAAACCATCTACAGACTGGCCGGCATACCGGACCTCGACACTAAACCGCCGGGCAGATTAGTGCCGCGGACCGGCACGCCTTCCCGCCCGACTCCGACGATGGTTATACACACTAGATATAAGGACATGACGTGATCTATTTGCACTTTAATAAAGTAAAGACAAATCTTAAGTTATACATCAAATTATGTAATGCATAGGTCGAATGAACGATGGAACTACATGCTGTTAGCTAAGATTACGTTACGATATAAGAAGATAATAATAACACATTCCTATGCTTCAGTAGAAAGAAGGAAGGAGGAGTCACGAAACATTGTAAGTTTCACATCAAATTACATATTTAAAAGGTAAAATAAATAATCTAAACACAAGCTGTCAAATAAGATAACGCTACAATTTAAGCGAAGATGACGCCACATATCTATACTTTAATAGATAAAAGACGAAAAGTGCTATGTTATACACGAAATTATGTGTTATATGGACGGAGTAAATGAATGATTACCTGCTGTCAAATAAGATTACAAAACAATATAGGAGCGAAATGACACTACATACCTCTACTTTAATGAATATACAGCACTAAAAATTTCCTGCTCCATGTTCTGTCAAGCTATATGACAGAACGTGATAGGAGCAAACTATTAAGATGTCACGATTACGTGTTAAAAAAATAAATCTTACAGATGAAAATTACTGTCATATAAATTGTTAACATACAAGTATGCAGTGCAACTTGAATCGATTTGTTTTCTAGACTCGCTCCAGATCGGCGCTTTCCTTCTGTTCCAGAATTAAATTAAGCTTCTTCGGAGACTTTTTACTCTTCATTAAATTAGATACTACTACAGGCATTGTAGCACAAATCCAGTGGAAAGTGTGTTAAGATTCGAATGCAATGAAAAGTGTAGAGGCGTTTCCTATATCTATTTTGATTCACTATACCAGATATGTCGATGATCTATTTCACTCAGAGACTGTTTACCACATAATCTGTCTATTTACAGCTAAGGACCACTACGGGAGGTTCTTAGTACTCGTTTTAACATCGCATTCTTGTAGTTTTGGGGCGAATCAGTGTAACCTTTGGATTTCAGGGGGATAGGGGGATAGTATTTCACATAGGTGTCAAATAGATGTTTGAAATTCTGAGAAAAATCAGCTTATTTTGTATCGTAGTCAGTGACATCGTACTGAAAGCAAGTAAGTATGTGTCAAAACCAGTATGTATCACAGATCCTCTTCAGATATTTGATACTATTCTCGGTTAAATTCAAGCAAACAAAATTTTGACAGTGTACTCCACACATCGCTGTGCTACAGCAAATTTGTAGTGAACAACTCTGCAGTTTACATTGAAGTGCCTGACAGAATTCACACAGTTTGTATCAACCATTCCACTTTGAAATATGATGTGGTAAGAATGAACAAAGTGTGTATTAAAGACCTACATATTTTGATGCAAGCTGGATACATCTGTCGATTTTGTCGCATATTGGCGTTCCATCTACTAATATGTTGCTGAATCCAGTCACAAAGCCGGCCGGTGTGGCCGTGCGGTTAAAGGCGCTTCAGTCTGGAGCCGCGTGACCGCTACGGTCGCAGGTTCGAATCCTGCCTCGGGCATGGATGTGTGTGGTGTCCTTAGGTTAGTTAGGTTTAATTAGTTCTAAGTTCTAGGCGACTGATGACCTCAGAAGTTAAGTCGCATAGTGCTCAGAGCCAGTCACAAATCTGACCCAAAGCTCGTATTTTTGTTCGCTAACGACTCAGCCAGGAGCGGCCCACCAACATGGTTTTGCATTGTTTTACTGATTGTCATCCCAAGACACTCTCTCCACATATGTACAGATCTTATCCATACATAAGTAAATTCACTATCATAATACACAAATATGATTACAGATCTAGGGTAACCCAATATTAACGTCCCTAATAGGTGTTGAGAAATAATAGATGAGATAATGTAAGCAGAATCTAGATTACACAGTGCACTACAATAATTTACCGTGCAGGAGAATTCCTGGTCCACAGCATGCGAGATGATAGGGAAGAAAGAAAAATGCAGCCCTGTTACGGGTCGCGGGGTGAAGTGGGGTTTGAAGATAAGACGGGCGTGGCGCTGGTGGAGTCTGTATTCGTTCCTGCACATCGCAAATGTGTAGCGAGTGCAGCACGACAAAGGACAACGCTTGTTCATTGACAGTGGTAGGAATGCTGCTGTGAATATTTATAATAAAATTGTCGTAATTGTTCCTCTCATTTCTTCTTAACTGGGTAGTGTAGGACACCCACATAAAATAACTTGTGCGGTAACTGTTAAACATGGAACCAGCGGTTATCAGTGTGCTACATTAAAAATAAAATAGTCTTGCAATTCCACCTCGTAACTTTACCACAGCAAGGGTGTACTTTGTTTTTAAAAGAAATGTATCCCAATGCCTCCCACTATAATTTTTACATATCAAGTGTGTACTTTCGCTGCCATGCCTAGTGGCTGTGCTCATGCAGGGAGGCTGGCGCACTCCATCTGACAGCTGCCAGTAGTATCTGAGGGCTATAGTGATGTATTCTGAAGTATGCATATGCTCGCTTTAACATTTTAACGTTAAATAAAGCAGCCCTGAAACTCCCCTGGCCGTGTTAATGTAACCACACATAATAAATTACCCTAACTGGCTAATAAATATCAGCAGTAAAAATCCTAAATAAACACGCTTCCCAACAAATACAATAACAGTCTACCCTACTTGGGCAGACTGTTATCCTATTCCTTGGGAAGGGTTAAAAGTTATGGCGATAGAAATAAGGGTCATAAATAAATCCACTCCTTGCAGGGGAAGGTGAGGTGGGTCAAAAATCGTTGGCAAAGGCCGGCCACGGTGGCCGTGCGGTTCTAGGCGCTGCAGTCCGGAACCGCGGGACTGCTACGGTCGCAGGTTCGAATCCTGCCTCGGGCATGGATGTGTGTGGTGTCCTTCGGTTAGTTAGGTTTAAGTAGTTATAAGTTCTAGGGGACCTAATGATCTAAGATGTTAAGTCCCATAGTGCTCAGAGCCATTCGTTGGCAAAGGGGAGATAAGGATGACAAGTCATAAATTGCGATGAAACTGGCTGACCCCTATACTTTTTCCATTCTTTCAACAGATGTCAGATTCGGCACATAGAAAGTTCTCCAGTTCCACGCTTCATTTCTTCAACTTCCTGGTCGACACACTGGCTTTCTAAGCTTCGCACAGGCGTGATGTGTTTTGCTACTGAGATGACTGTCATACAGTCATGTCTAGAGTTTCCGACAAATTATCAAGTCGTAAAGTGTTAATTCCTTCCGAATTCTAGCGTGTACTCGCATTATGGTTCAAAATCAAATTCTTGTTTATTTGGGAGTCGGTGGTAGACGAAGGTTAGTCGTAGAATCACCCCAATGATTTTATTTATCTATTTTTACTTCGTGTTATTGTTCTCAAGATAAATAACAAATTTGATTTTTAAGTTTTATTGTTGTCTGCAGTGGTTAGTACAAGTCGGGATCGCACAGCGAGCCATTAATTTCCATGCAAAAAAATACTCCTAAAACCTCTAAATATCCTGTTATCTATAACGTTGTATTTAATTTTCAGTGGCCGATAAGAACTCATATTCACGTTAACGATTCTGTAATTGCTCAAAACGCAATGACTGCTCGATAGGTTGTGCACTGGCGGGCTTCTGAGCGCTGGCAGGGTCGCAGCTTGCTAAGTGCACACACCCCGTCCTCCCTACCATATATTCTAGCAACTGTGTGATGAGCCAATCGATTCTTCGGCGATATTAACTTCGTAGTGACGTTGGAAGAAGAAATTTATCACATTTACTGTAAAGATGCCAAGGAAACAGGAGCGTTTAAAATTAAATTTTCTGTTTTGTTTCCCATCAGTATGATACTTCACAATTGCAGATATACTTGTTAGAAGAAATGCTAGAAAAAATTAAAAACATAGCCTTTATGTTTCATCGTTAAAAGTACTGCACTTCAGAGTAACTATATATTGGCTACCTTTATTTTATCGCCGTTTCCGTAGTGCACCGTATTTTCGTAACAAAATAATGGAATTACGGAATGTCTAGTGTACTTGATTTAATAGTCAAGGTTTACACAACGAATATCACAGGACAATTGCGTCTAACAAAATCATTCGTGCATACGAAATTATGCCCTCATTCTTCAGTTTAAACAGTTCTCACGAACTAGTTTAACCAATATGATTTGGGCGAAGTTCAAGACATTCGCACATTCTTCACTGGCTGGTTATGTTGTATGGCTTCAGTTGGTACATTCATTGAAGTTTTAGAGATTATTGCTGTCTTTTCTTTGGTAAAAATGAGAACCTGCCAACTGCTTACTCATTATGTACATGTGCAGTACGGAGTGTACGCTACAGTAAGCTTTCCCAAAGGTAACTAAGTGTGTTGTAGTACTGCCCATCGTTGTGGAATCGTTTCAAAGTCGAATAGGGCTTATTCCACGAGCCTAGTGGTTCCAAGTTCAAAACCATTACCATCCTGAAAATTCTGTCATCCTGTGAAAAATGCCAAACTGCTGAATGGTAAAGAATCCACCTTAAACTCCCTAAGTTAGTTTTTCGATCGGAGGAAGAAAGCAAGATTCTGCTATCACTCGTCGAAATAATATTTAATAACTGATCTCATAGATGAATGTGAGAAGTGTTGAACGAGTTCTGCCAATTTTCAAGGACGTGCTCATTGAAGCGTCATACTTTTTTCGATGCATTTGAAAGTCGACGTCTGTGAAAGAATTAAATTGTGCCCAATTAGCAGATACAGATTCGATTACTATAATATTCTAGCACACTTCTAGCAACATTTCATGGAATAGAGTCAGAGAATAGACAGTGTAACCTTCGAAAAACAGAAAACTCAAATCGATAAGAAAACTAATTCCGCATATGTGTAGCAGCGTGGTCAAAAAATTATTAAAGAAGTCGTCTACAAAAGAGACTGCTCACAAAACGTTTGCGCTTTCCGTTTTAAAATATTGTTCAAATGTGTGAGACCCATACCAATTATTACTATCGTTGAAGATATACGTTATTCGATTCAATGTTGGGAAGCTTCATCTCGTTTTTTGTGTTAGTAAATAAGTAATACGTCTCACTTCCAAAGTTGATTAAGACGTATTAGGAAAAACATATTACAGCATTTTCAGTAAATTTCGGAATTATTCTGACAAACGCTTTAATCTCTCCCTGCCCACATGAATGCGGAACTTCACAGATTTATAAACAACGTAGTTTCGAGGTTAACGTACCGCACGATATGGAAAATCGTAACGTACAGTTACCTTTAACTGAGTCAGATGCTATTGTTTTGAACGTCGTTTCGCTGTCTCTCCTCGCAGAGTTTCTAGTACTGTATACTATCCCACTGTTTTGTGTACCATATGCAGATCTACGTGTGGTTTGCATCTTCTGCGACCTTCCTAAATTTTTATAGGATACAAGTAAGGAAGCCACTGATATTAGCTTGTCTGTTGTAGCTGTCATCCATTTGGCGTTTTTATATTTTGCTAGTGGAAAACCAAATTTGTCTGGTCGAAGCAGTACTCACGTTATTATACTGCTGCTGATTGTCCGTGCTAGGAGCGCTAATTTTGGCATGAGATACACTCCTATCTCCACCACACTACTACATGAGTATCTATGGATCATGGAGTCAACTCTACCACAAAGTCAGGGGCAGCAGTCGTACTGATGAGAATCTTACACAGGGTGCTTTAAAGATAGTTTTACAAACTTTGTGGACACGTTCCTCTTAACAAAACAGGAAAAAAGTGCATTAAACATAGGCTCTAAAATGCATGCCTTAAGAGCTATGATCACTTGTTCATTCTCGGTACTGTGAAACACATCACTTCTACTGCAAGCTCTTTGCTTTCCAATTTTTAGGAGGAGGTAGTATGGACCAAAACAAGAAATAAATGCCCAGTAAATATGAGCTCTAAAATGTATATCTTAAGAGCTATGAGCACCTTCTCAATAGAAGAGATATGTTTCACTGTAGCGAAGATGAACAAGTGCTCATAGCTCTTAAGAAATGCATTTTATTGCTCGTGTTTACTAGATATTTTTTTTCTTATTTTGGTGTAAAAAACCCTTCTCCACAATTTGTAAGACTATTTTTGTAACACCCTGTATATTTTACCATTCTTCGAGATCTCACCATTAATGAGAAGATACCAGAGAGAGGGTTGATGAGTATTGCGCCATAGTGTGATCAATTCAACCTGCAGGTCGTTGATCTCAGTGGGACTGCGTGAGGCTACCGCCGTCGTGGGGATAAACTATGGGCACAATGTAAGTTGGCTCTTTTCCAAGGGATACTGGGAGCGTCAGAAGGTTGCAACAGTTGTGTAGAGAGACATTTCTGCGGAGCCTCGGGTTCTTGCTGGGAAAGCGGCTCTTCCTAGCAAGCATACAGACACACTAAGAATATGTTTCCTGCCTAGCAGTGTAGGATAGTGTGATATAGTCTATGATATGTGTTATTGTGAATTAGTTTTAATAGACAGGGAGTTTCAAAACTCGACGGAAAATTTTCAGAAATGAATTCCTCATTTAACAAGAAGAAAAAAGGCTATGTCAACATGGGTCCGGAAATGCATCATTAATTGTTTTTCAGCCTTCAGTTCTTACAAACTGCATTGTCCGTCTGTAACGCCAGATAGTACACTCTGGTTACGTATCAGACGAAAGTTCAGATTTTTCTTGAATAAGACCTCGTCCGTCGCCACATTGAATTACGGACACCATTAGAAATGCCTGGTGTAGTTCTTTCTGTCTGAAAGCTCCCACATTGCATGCATGGAGAGTAGATTCATCCACAACACTCGTGGAATACACTTGAGACTTTACGTGTCTCCGTAGGTGGGAATCAAGGGGGTTTAAATCAGGCGAACAGGATGGCAAAGCAATCGGTCCACCTCTACCTATCCAGAGCTCAGGAAAAATGTACATTCAGATGCTTCCGGGCAGAGAGACTAAAATGTGCGGGACCAAGTCATGGATGAAATACAGTTGTCGACGGGATGTAAGTGTGCACGTCTTCTAAGTACTCAGGCAGCGCGATAAATAAGAAATATGTGTGTTCTGTCCAGTAGGTCTCCCTGGAAAGATGTAGAGTACAAACAAGCAGTCGCCAGCAATGGCTGCCCAGATATTAATGGGGAACCTTTATTGGTGAGACGATTCGATGTTTGCATGGAGATCTTTGTCTGCCCGCAGGTGCTGGTCATGCAAATTCTGGTTTCCGTCCCTTGTAGATGTCGCTTCATTTATAAATAAAAGAAAAGTTGCAAAGATGGAAGTCATAACACACTGCTGCAGGAACTACTGGTAGAACGTTACTCTTGGTGGATAATCCGCCGTACACAAGGCTTATACACGCTATAGTTCGTGTGGCTACAGCACGTTTTCACGTAAAGGACTACAGATTGACACGTGTGGTACATTCCTCTGCAATCTGAGCCGCCTTTGGCTGATTAGAGGACTTTCCACCACAGCGTTGCCTCATCCTCTGGTGCTGTACGTCTTGGCCGACCTCGCTGCCTGATGGACGTGTGAAACTTCCCTCATTCACAGAAGCGGCGATGAATTCTTTCAGATGTCTTTCAGTCTGGTAATCTGCACAATGGGTGGCGTTCCTGGTAAAAGTGACGTGCCTACAATGCTCTGCCATCCGCAAAACCCTACATGTAATGCAGGCCACGAGCTCTTGGTTGGTATACATTTCCAGGCTGCAATCCACGAGCACAGGAAATTACAAACCACCCAATACACAGCTTTGCTAATGGCTACGGATACGTTTAACGTTCCTAGTGCTTACGTGTCACTTTAGAGCAGACTGCACATCACAATCATTAACCACAGATATGCCAACAAGTACATATTTAAGTGGAGATCGCTGTACGTTTTCTGCGCTTGTTGAAGGATATGCAGACCAATACCACATTTATGCAGAATTTAATTACCTATGTAACACTCGTAACCAACGTCGTACGTTTTCCTCCGGCAAACAGTCCTTGTCAGGGTTCACTGTTAGCGTTAACGTACTCGAATAATTTTTTGACTATGCGTTTCCTGACCCCTTTTACCATAGTGTTCTTTTCTTCTTGTTATTTGGTGAATACATTCAAAAAGTTTAGCCGTTTTGTTTTGAAGCACCCTGTATACTGAAAGGTTGAAAAACTGCAATCAGTCACTTCCTTACGCTAATTTATTTTGCCTTTTCCAATTTGAGGCTGGTTTGCCCTTCTTCAGACGAGGTCTACGTTGTGAGTTGGCAAAGCCAACCAAGGTGAAAGCAGAAAGCTACCTAAAGTGTTACGCGTTCCACAGAAATATCAACACATTCCCTCTCAGTACAACTGTTAATCCACACATACGTGATAAAGTCAGCGTATTGTTGAGCATCTAAAGTTGGCAACGGGTAGAAACATTCCGTCTTATCCTCAAGTCATCCAACTTCCACAAATTCCTTCGCTCCTAGATAGGGGACAAATGAAATTATTAGCATAGTAAATGTTTTTCGCGTAAATTTTGTTCACCCACTCTGGGTTGGCGCGCCCTAATTGAACTCCAAAAGATACTGGCGAATACGTCTGTATCTCCAGCAATGTTGATTGGCGCAGTGCGACTTTGTGGTTGCAAGGTTTAAGTTAAGTGATAATTAAGGCAGGAGCCCCACTGAGGTTTCAGACTAGTAAGGCCGAACCACCACAGGTAGGTGGTAAAGCGAGCAAATTAAATCGGACCTTTGAAGATGTGTTTATGGAGAAGGAGCCAATTGGACACCCTTTAAGTATTCATAGCCAGGGATTCAGGTACTGGTAGAATTTGAGCTAGATATTGCATCTTACTAATGAATGAAATTCGTAGAACTTGAACGTTTTGTAGTAGGTTGAGATCTTCGGCATTATGTATTTGCACTGTGGCTCGAATACGGCATTATAAGTCCATCCAGTTTTATGTAATCAATTGGTGGCCTCGCATCGTATGCCAAGGGAGCAATGGAATTGTCTAGTCTCGCACCAATTGATCTGGGATATATCTGCTATGCCTCTTCCATTGTTGAGTAGTATCGTTTTGTCAGTGGTGATATGAGCACCTGTGGCAGTGGAATATTTCTCGAACTCGTCCCATAGATTTCTGAGATCCTGCGTTTTCGAAACGCATAGGTCATTAGCATATACCATGCAGTAGATTCTGGCACGGATATTCCCATCACTGATTGTTCATCTTTAACTAATAGTGGTTCGACAGCAATCGCTTGGATGGACAATCAAAGAGGGTAACCCTGTCGTATCGATCGGCCAATGGTAAGCACTGTAAGAGAACGACATTCTAGTTAGGTAATTCTGGATGATGCATTCGTAATAGGTTTATCAGTGTCGATAAAACGTTCCCTAAAAGCCAGCTGATGCGTTTGCAATAGGTATTGGAGACCTACCTAAGAGACGCCTTTGAAAAGTAGATATAAATCAAGTGTAGTGGCAGTGCCATTCGCAGTAGAAGAGCAGATATAGTCCCTTAGTTTACACGCGTCAGATATCACGCTGCGATGTGAGAGGCACAGTGTTGATAGGTCCCCAACATTATTTATAGCACACTCTCCCTCCCCCCCCCCCCCTCCCCCAACCCAAGGGTAGTCTCAAGAGATCAGGTTACATCCTTGATGTCAGCGTTAAAGAGTATGATAGGCAGCGCCCGCATTTCTTCAGGATAAGAACCATAAGACCCTCTATGAGTTCGGTTTGTAGAGTTGTGCATTCATCATTTCTTTCAAAGTGTGTTTGAAAATTAGCCAGGAAGTTTGATGAAACCCGGCGCTAATTCCGTCAGGGCTTGTAGATTTCCCTTTCGTTGCCTTGAAAGCTTAAGTTTTTATTTCTTCTTCACTGAATTCTTTTCTCTTCCTGTAAGTGTTTCCAAGTTCCCGTAGGACTGCTTATTTGAAATTCTAAATCGCACTGCTATGTCAGAAATTCCAGCAACAGCCATGTAGAATAGCAAAGGGCTAAAATCGCTGCAATAGATGTCCTTGCCACTAATTTGACGGTATGTGTCCGACACGAGTTGGAAAATGGCTATGAATCAGCGAGGCGACGTCAAATTTTGTGTTCAGTTAGGCACACCAGTCAGTGAATTCGTCGAGTTCGACGCGGATACCGAGAGGAATTTTCTGCACGACAATATCTCGGCCCACAACCGAAGATCGCGCTCGAGTTTTTAGCTAGCAAACGGATCACAAACCTGGATCACCCACCCCATTCGCCGAATTTGGCCGCAGCCAACTTCTGGTTTGTCCTCGAATGGAAATTAGCACTGAAAGGACACGGTTACAACGCAATTAAGGAGATACAAGAAAACTGTACTGCAGTACTAACTGCAGTTCCAAGAAAGGACCACGTCGACTGTTTCAAAAACCCTTTTAAAACTGATTCAGCTGTGTATTGATTCACGAGGTTTCATTGATAGACATCGTTGGCGAGCCGGCGGTTGATTGTTCGTCGTCCGAATGCCGGTGGTTCCGTAGAATAATGTATCGCATTTCGACGATCTTTGTCGTGGGTGCCCTCTAGGAGCGGCTGCGTCACTGTGTTCCGACGTAGAAGGCGACTTTTGCCGTGCAGTGCAATGCAGCGCGCACAGTCGATTTACTTCTGTTTAGAATCAATGATCCTGTCGGTTTCCCGAGATCTGCTGAATCGTCGTTTTCGTGGTGTCGATTTCCGGCGTTGAGCCCGAGAACGACTACCGGCGATAGTGGTGCCTAGCCGTGGCTGCTGGTCCCTGGTCCTATATAAGTCTTAGCGTGACCTGATTGACGTGGGCATTTCCAGCCGTAGCCGTGGTTCTGGCCAATAATTATCCTGTACATGATACCTATTGATGCTAGCTGGTCCGTATATCTTCTCACACCTAATGCGGGCTACGGGCGACTCTACAATTTGCATCCTTTCAGCCGCAGCAAATAGGTGACGCTAAGGAACGCTGATGATCGTCAAAACTGCCGTGGAATGAATCCTCCTTTGAAAGCTGTCTGGGCTTCAACTAGAATGACGTGATGCATTTCGTAATGTTATCCGAATATTTAACAATGGATATAGCAGTTCTGCCAGAGTGCACGTACCGTGCAAGCGTCTAATTTGAAAACGGGATGTTTACTGATGTAGTAATGGTCATACTCGAGGCTATTACCACGTTATATGTCACATTATGTGATTGCGTTCGTTGCTGGTTTTTGATACTGAGATCGATTACGTACACTGACTTTTAACGTGGCGATAGCTTCTAGTATGACTATTACTTCATTCAGTAAATAAGTAAATATTCTTTTTTTTAACTTTTTGTCTTGAACGATACGCGCTCGCTCTCAAAAATGCTACATCTGTTGTTAAATAATCGGAAAATATTCCGAAATGTTCCAGGTGCTTCACAAAAAAAGCAACGCTCCCCCCGGTCGCGGCAGCATTACCTATCGACATCTAAAAGAATGCCCCCTCTTCCTTCTAGTCACCCTTGAAACCATTTGTACCACTATCTTCTCCACAGGTTACTATCCAGAACTGCGGAAAACTTCAAAGATGCTACATTTCTCCAAGCTGCAGAAATTTCCTACTCATACCTCCTCCTGTTGCCCCATCTGCCTCAACTCAATGTTTAGCAAGGTCTTCGAATCAATCCTCTCCAGACACTTCCATCAACACCTGAACCAACACTCCTCCTTCCCATTAACCACCGTTCAAATTTTCAAATGTGTGTCAAATCTTATTCGACTTAACTGCTAAGGTCATCATTCCCTAAGCTTACACACTAATTAACCTAAATTATCCTAAGGACAAACACACGCACCCATGCCCGAGGGAGGACTCGGACCCGCCGGGACCAGCCTCACAGTCCATGACTGCAGCGCCTTAGACCGCTCAGATTAACCGCTGTGGCTTCTGTCCCAACCTCTCCTCTTATGACCAACTCCTGTGCCTCACTCATCTCCTAACTCACCAGCTCAACCACTGTAAATCTCCAATATTTATCTCCCTCGACACAGAGAAAGGTTAAGATCGTGTGTGCCATTACCGTCTCTTTTTCAAACTCTGTACTGACTTGCGTCCAATTAACAATGTCTGCATTATTGCATCCTTCCTCTCTAATCGCCCATCATTGGTTAATATTAAAAATAAAAATTTCCATAAGTTGCATTCCACCACAGGCGCGCCCTACGGCTCCGTCCTCTCTCCTTACCTTTACCTCCTCTACACTGTCGATATGCCCAAACCATCTCCACCAGTCCACCTCCATCAGTATGCTACTGACACCTCTTTCATCACCCTCTACCCCACACTCCAGAAATCCCAACCGTCTCTCCAACTCCACTTCAGCTAGCTTATCTCTTAATGTAACCAATGGCTCCTCCCTATGGCTCAGCCCCTCCAAAGCCCAGCAACTATTATAGGTCGAAGCAACCACATCTTCCGCCTCCATGACTTCTGTTTCACTATTTACAGCTATCCTATCTAAATTAATAATCTTCATCATAATTTATTGCATTAACCGGCCTTTAAGACTTGCAGTGGAAAAACAAAAGAAGTAACCACACTAAAAAAGGGAAAAAAGCTGCACACTATAAAAAATTGTAAATAAGGACATTACAGAAAGCACAATGAAAACTGACGTCAGTCAGCCTCGCCAGAGTAGATATGTGCTTCAGATGGTAGCCCATCGTTTCCAGTCTCCAGCTTAATCTTCCATCGCTGTCGGCTCCAAGTTAATATTCGATCCTTCGGTCTCGTTCCTGGACGTCCTCGTGGGCGTTTTCTAGCAGGCTGGGAATGGAGTACTAGATATGGGAAGGATACATCAGCTCGAAGGACTTGCAAAAACACTGTAGCCTCTCGTGCACTAATATTCAAACAATGTGTGCTTTTCCAAACCGCTGGTACAGTTTTTCTTTCCTTCTTCGTTCCCATTTACCTTTCATTTTATTGCAAACGGGTCTGTAGATTTTCGAAGTACCTTCCTCTCGAAAGTATAGATTGCTTCTTCAGTTAGCACTGATTTTGTCCAGTTTTCACAACCATATATAAGTAACGGCCATGCTAGTGTCATGTACAGCTGCATCTTTTTCTTTTGTGATATCTGTCGTGACTTGAATAAATTTTTCGGACAAAAGAAATTTCGATTATCATTTATTATTCGTTGATGCACTTCTTTCGGCACTTCACTTCTATTATTGAATATGGAACCCCCGTACTTGAATTCTTGAACTCATTCCAAAGTATGCTCATCGAGAACAATGGAAGGAAGGAGCGCTTGACGCCATGATACAACGCACAGAGATATGTGGTTTTATCATTGTTCACCACGAGCTCAATATTCGTCGCTGAAGTTAGTCGGATTTATTTCGATGTGATGTGAAATTCCTCTAACGTTTTCCTTAACATAGAAGAGTCAATGCTGCCATAAGCTTGAAGAAAGTCGTTGAATCTAAGGTGTAGTTCCAGGTCGAATACCAGATAAATAATATACAAAAAACTTGGGAATAATCATCGGCTACAACAAACATGGAAACCTCACCTGCTAACCATCCCACAGGAAGCGCACAACACAGTAAAAAAAAAGGTTCAAGTGGCTCTGAGCACTATGGGACTTAGCACTGAGCGAGGTGGCGCAGTGGTTAGACACTGGACACGCATTCGGGAGGAGGACGGTTCAATCCCGCGTCCGGCCATCCTGATTTAGGTTTTCCGTGATTTCCCTAAATCGCTCCAGGCAAATTCGGGGATGGTTCCTATCAAAGGGCACGGCCGGGTTCCTTCCCTGCCCTTCCCTAATCCGATGAGACCGATGGCCTCGCTGTCTGGTCTCCTTCCCCAAACAACCCCCAACTATGGGACTTAACATCTCAGGTCATCAGTCCCCTAAATCGTAGAACTACTTAAACCTAACTAACCTAAGTACCGTAGCGGTCACGCGGTTCCCGACTGAAGCGCCTACAACCGCCGGCACACAGTAAAACTACCTCCCGCCGAAATTTGGGTATTGCACTTTTCCACTGTCTAGTACACCTACGAAACCTTGATCAGACCCATCCTCTCCTACGCAAATGTCGCATGGATATGCGTCGCACCTAAGTTCTATAAGTCCTTCCAGATCCTGAGCGTCACTCTGCCCCGTTTTCCTCATCCGTTTACCTTCCCCCACATTGATCCTTTGCTGTCTCATCAAATTCCCACCTCTCGTCACTCACCCTGAAAACCTTCAAACAACCTACACAAGCTGTAAACTCAACTCCATTAATCCTATAGTGTCCCATCTAATTTCGAATTCTAGTGTGTTGCCGCACCTTTACTGACACACACAACCATCCCTACACCTGCACACCCTCCACATACTCTCCCAACGAAATTTCCATCGTCTCCTTCCTCCAGACCATGAAATCTTATCGACATTTACTCATCCTACCAAATATAAATCCACTTCATCAATGCCACATCATCAGGGCTGTCTTTTCCTTCCCTCGCATATTTTCCTACCACTTTTTCCCTTTCCCCTTCTTTCCCTACTCTCTTTTCCCTTTAAATTATGATATTACCAACACCCTCAACTAGTCCCCCCTCCTAGTCTCTCAACATCCACTCATACTCCATCGGTGCTAAACATCAGCCGTCCATCCTTGTACCCCTACTCACCTGCCTGCTCTACATTTCCCCTTCAACAACATTCGACCTACGCCAGGGCAAGGCCATCCATTTGTATTGATAGTGAAGTACTTCAGATCAGTGTCTTACATTGTGTGTCGAACATCTGCACTGACCAAAATATCAGTAACTTGCTTTTCGTGTTGTCCAGTATCACACAACACACAACAAATAATAGCAATAACAGATCAAATATGAATCCGCAACTGCAGTAAATGAAGACATAATGTCAACTAACGTTCCAGCGGAACAGCAAGCCGCCTGAAACTGTTGCACAGTGCAAGCTGCAGGGGTTGTAGAGATAAGGGTGTAAGTTTGGCAGCAGTTGGAGGTCTCACGTCTGTGGCTAAAGGTATGCCGTGCCTTCCTCGTAGGCGTCACCACACTAGTTCTTTCTTTGCTCTTAGTCCTAGAGTAATTCTGGACACATTATGGATCCCACGACACTAATCTATCTTGATGAGATAGGTAGTATGTCGTCCTTCTCATCAAAAATTATTGTGTTAAGTTTGAGGGAACCATCAGTCCTTTAAACCAACCTTGAAAGCGATGCAAGATGTCCTGTTATCACTACAGAAAGAAAGAGGTAGGGGAACCTCACTCGTAAAAGGGCTCTCGTACTGAAGTGGATTACAAATCGGTTCAGGACACAAGCACACGAACTGATTTTAAGAGGTTCGATATGTATTTAAACTAGTATTGAGCTGTAATGGACTTCAAAATGAGATCAACTTGAGCAGTGGAACTGTATGTAATCTACATCTACATCTACATCTACATTTATACTACGCAAGCCACCCAAAGGTGTGTGGTGGAGGGCATTTTACGTGCCACTGTCATTACCTCCCTTTCCTGTTCCAGTCGCGTATGGTTCGCGGGAAGAACGACTGTCTGAAAGCCTCCGTGCGCGCTCTAATCTCTCTAATTTTACATTCGTGATCTCCTCAGGAGGTATAAGTAGGGGGAAGCAATATATTCGATACCTCATCCAGAAACGCACCCTCTCGAAACCTGGCGAGCAATCTACACCGCGATGCAGAGCGCCTCTCTTGCAGAGTCTGCCACTTGAGTTTATTAAACATCTCCGTAACGCTATCACGGTTACCAAATAACCCTGTGACGAAACGCACCGCTCTTCTTTGGATCTTCTCTATCTCCTCCTTCAAACCGATCTGGTACGGATCCCACACTGATGAGCAATACTCAAGTATAGGTCGAACGAGAGTTTTGTAAGCCACCTCCTTTGTTGATGGACTACATTTTCTAAGCACTCTCCCAATGAATCTCAACCTGGTACCCGCCTTACCAACAATTAATTTTATATGATCATTCCACTTCAAATCGTTCCGCACGCATACTCCCAGATATTTTACAGAAGTAACTGCTACCAGTGTTTGTTCCACTATCATATAATCATACAATAAAGGATCCTTCTTTCTATGTATTCGCAATACATTACATTTGTCTATGTTAAGGGACAGTTGCCACTCCCTGCACCAAGTGCCTATCCGCTGCAGATCTTCCTGCATTTCGCTACAATTTTCTAATGCTGCAACTTCTCTGTATACTGCAGCATCATCCACGAAAAGCCGCATGGAACTTCCGACGCTATCTACTAGGTCATTTATATATATTGTGAAAAGCAATGGTCCCATAACACTCCCCTGTGGCACGCCAGAGGTTACTTTAACGTCTGTAGACGTCTCTCCATTGATAACAACATGCTGTGTTCTGTTTGCCAAAAACTCTTCAATCCAGCCACACAGCTGGTCTGATATTCCGTAGGCTCTTACTTTGTTTATCAGGCGACAGTGCGGGACTGTATCGAACGCCTTCCGGAAGTCAAGAAAAATAGCATCTACCTGGGAGCCTGTATCTAATATTTTCTGGGTCTCATGAACAAATAAAGCGAGTTGGGTCTCACACGATCGCTGTTTCCGGAATCCATGTTGATTCCTACATAGTAGATTCTGGGTTTCCAGAAACGACATGATACTCGAGCAAAAAACATGTTCTAAAATTCTACAACAGATCGACGTCAGAGATATAGGTCTATAGTTTTGCGCAACTGCTCGACGACCCTTCTTGAAGACTGGGACTACCTGTGCTCTTTTCCAATCATTTGGAACCCTCCGTTCCTCTAGAGACTTGCGGTACACGGCTGTTAGAAGGGGGGCAAGTTCTTCCGCGTACTATGTGTAGAATCGAATTGGTATCCCGTCAGGTCCAGTGGACTTTCCTCCATTGAGTGATTCCAGTTGCTTTTCTATTCCTTGTACACTTATTTCGATGTCAGCCATTTTTTCGTTTGTGCGAGGATTTAGAGAAGGAATTGCAGTGCGGTCTTCCTCTGTGAAACAGCTTTGGAAAAAGGTGTTTAGTATTTCAGCTTTACGCGTGTCATCCTCTGTTTCAATGCCATCATCATCCCGGAGTGTCTGGATATGCTGTTTCGAGCCACTTACTGATTTAACGTAAGACCAGAACTTCCTATGATTTTCTGTCAAGTCGGTACATAGAATTTTACTTTCGAATTCACTGAACGCTTCACGCATAGCCCTCCTTACGCTAACTTTGACATCGTTTAGCTTCTGTTTGTCTGAGAGGTTTTGGCTGCGTTTAAACTTGGAGTGAAGCTCTCTTTGCTTTCGCAGTAGTTTCCTAACTTTGTTGTTGTACCACGGTGGGTTTTTCCCGTCCCTCACAGTTTTACTCGGCACGTACCTGTCTAAAACGCATTTTACGATTGCCTTGAACTTTTTCCATAAACACTCAACATTGTCAATGTCGGAACAGAAATTTTCGTTTTGATCTGTTAGGTAGTCTGAAATCTGCCTTCTATTACTCTTGCTAAACAGATAAACCTTCGTCCCTTTTTTTTTATATTCCTATTAACTTCCATATTCAGGGATGCTGCAACGGCCTTATGATCACTGATTCCCTGTTCTGCACTTAAAGAGTCGAAAAGTTCGGGTCTGTTTGTTATCAGTAGGTCCAAGATGTTATCTCCACGAGTCGGTTCTCTGTTTAGTTGCTCGAGGTAATTTTCGGATAGTGCACTCAGTATAATGTCACTCGATGCTCTGTCCCTACCACCCGTCCTAAACATCTGAGTGTCCCAGTCTATATCTGGTAAATTGAAATCTCCACCTAAGACTATAACATGCTGAGAAAATTTATGTGAAATGTATTCCAAATTTTCTCTCAGTTGTTCTGCAACTAATGCTGCTGAGTCGGGAGGTCGGTAAAAGGAGCCAATTATTAACCTAGCTCGGTTGTTGAGTGTAGCCTCCACCCATAATAATTCACAGGAACTATCCACTTCTACTTCACTACAGGATAAACTACTACTAACAGCGACGAACACTCCACCACCGGTTGCATGCAATCTATCCTTTCTAAACACCGTCTGTACCTTTGTAAAAATTTCGGCAGAATTTATCTCTGGCTTAAGCCAGCTTTCTGTACCTATAACGATTTCAGCTTCGGTGCTTTCTATCAGCGCTTGAAGTTCTGGTACTTTACCAACGCAGCTTCGGCAGTTGACAATTACAATTCCGATTGCTGCTTGGTCCCCGCATGTCCTGACTTTGCCCCGCACCCGTTGAGGCTGTTGCCCTTTCTGTACTTGCCCAAGGCCATCTAACCTAAAAAACCGCCCAGCCCACGCCACACAACCCCTGATACCCGTGTAGCCGCTTGTTGCGTGTAGTGGACTCCTGACCTATCCAGCGGAACCTGAAACCCCACCTCCCTATGGCGCAAGTCGAGGAATCTGCAGCCCACACGGTCGCAGAACCATCTCAGCCTCTGATTCAGACCCTCCACTCGGCTCTGTACCAAAGGTCCGCAGTCAGTCCTGTCGACGATGCTGCAGATGGTGAGCTCTGCTTTCATCCCGCTAGCGAGACTGGCAGTCTTCACCAAATCAGATAGCCGCCGGAAGCCAGAGAGGATTTCCTCCGATCCATAGCGACACACATCATTGGTGCCGACATGAGCGACCACCTGCAGATGGGTGCACCCTGTACCCTTCATGGCATCCGGAAGGACCCTTTCCACATCTGGAATGACTCCCCCCGGTATGCATACGGAGTGCACATTGGTTTTCTTCCCCTCTCTTGCTGCCATTTCCCTAAGGGGCCCCATTACGCGCCTGACGTTGGAGCTCCCAACTACCAGTAAGCCCACCCTCTGCGACCGCCCGGATCTTGCAGACTGAGGGGCAACCTCTGGAACAGGACAAGCAGCCATGTCAGGCCGAAGATCAATATCAGCCTGAGACAGAGCCTGAAACCGGTTCGTCAGACAAACTGGAGAGGCCTTCTGTTCAGCCCTCTGGAATGTCTTTCGCCCCCTGCCACGCCTTGAGACGACCTCCCACTCTACCACAGGTGAGGGATCAGCCTCAATGCGGGCAGTATCCCGGGCAACCACATTGATAGTCCGATCGGGGGATGCGTGGGACGAGCTGGCCGTCCCCGACAAACCCCCATCCAGACCCCCACAGTGATGCCCATTGGCAACAGCCTCAAGCTGTGTGACCGAAGCCAACACTGCCTGAAGCTGGGAGCGAAGGGATGCCAACTAATCCTGCATCCGAACATAGCAGTTGCAGTCCCTATCCATGCTAAAAACTGTTTTGCAAAGAACGTCTGAACTAATCTACAGAGAGCGCAAACAAATCGACAAAATTTAAACGGTTATTAAAATACAAGATTGCCTAGTAAATGCAGTAATGCTGCTACTTGCGCACTGCTGACACTGCTCGGCGGCGGAAGGAGACTACGCGAATTTACACTGTTCAGGTACTAAAACGCGATGCTACAACTCTCAAATACTATAATACGCCCGAAATTTACGAATTAAACAATGCAAGTACCAAAAACACGCAAAGAAATTAAGAATTAAACTATGTAACAAATGAGTGAGCTAGGAGTATACGACTTGCTACTGCAGCTTCTTATCCAACGGCGGCAGGGAGCACACTGACTGTGACCAACCGACGCTGGCCGTTCAAAACAAAAACAGAAGACAAACGACTACGCGAATTTACACTATTCAGGTACTAAAACGCGATGCTACAACTCTCAAATACTATAATACCCCCGAAATTTATGAATTAAACAATGCAAGTACCAGAAACACGCAAAGAAATTAAGAATTAAACTATGTAACAAATGAGTGAGCTAGGAGTATACGACTTGCTGCTGCAGCTGCTTATCCAACGGCGGCAGGGAGCACACTGCCAATCACAAACGTTATTGATCGTTTATTCTTCTAACTTTCAACTTGTAGGGCAATAAGTGTGCCCAACGGACTTGCCATATAGCTTCCCCGTCGCTGGTCGGCCGCACTGCCCCTCGACCTATAGATAGAGAAGAAATCATCTCACTACAAAACTCTTCCATTCATGTTTTTGCTGTGTGATTTATGTGCATATAGTGAGCTTTAGAGTTACGAGGGTTGCCAAGAAAGTAATGCACCGCATTTCTTTTTTCTCGTTAGAAAACAATGCTACGAATGCGAAACGCTGCATATGTATTATTTGAAATCTCCCGAATGTGCGCGCCAAGTTTCCATCACCTCCGAAAGATAGCGCAGCTGCAGGACAGTTTCAAAATGGCGTCTGTAGGTGATGTACGTTACAAACAATGTGCCGTCATTGAATTTCTCACTGCAGAGAAAGAAACTGTGGGTAATATCCACAAACGGTTGTGCAAAGTCTATGGAGCATCTGCTGTGGACAGGAGTATAGTTAGTCGCTGGGCACGGAGAGTGAGGTCATCAGAAAGCGATTCGGCGGAGCTCCACGATTTGCAGCGGCCGGGGGGAGCATCCACGGGTGTCACACCTGACACACCCGACCTTCACCCGTTGGGCATCCACTTGTTTGAGCCATTAAATGATGCCTTTCGTGTAAGACATTTTGAGGATGATGAGGATGTGGACCACACAGTGAAGCACTGGCTCTGCCTCCAGCGCAAGGATTGGTACCGACAGGGCATACACACCGTTGTTTTGAGCTGGAGGAAAGCCATAGAACAGGATGGAGATTACGTAGAAAAATAGGGTGTGTAGATAATACACCATTCTTTCGTGTGTGTAATTCTCATTATGGTGAATAAAGAATTGTTGAAGAAAACAATACGATGCATTACTTTCTGGGAAACCGTCGTGTATAATCCTCAGTGACCGAGTTGTTTAGTGTCTCACACTGCCAGGGGATGCATAATTTTTGAACACGTGACAGAGCATACACTCCAGCTATGATTCAATATCTTTGTTTGTCATTGATTACTTACTATGCTCTACTGCTATAAGAGACACATACACTTGGGAAGATGTTGCTGACGCGTACTCCAGTTGCTGTTGTGCCTTCTGGTCCGTATGGATTTAAAAGGGTAGTACCTCCAAGAACTTGATGAAAAGGGTGCTCAGGACAGTAACCAAGAAACAGTGCAGCGTACCAGCTGCTGTGGACAGAGCTTCCAGGAATGTTTAGAGCTCGTGGCTGAAGCTTTCATTTCAGGGCCTTCATGTTAACTCCCGTTTCCCGATGGAGCGTGCAGTGCTGCAATGCTGGCGTGTGATCCTAGCACGAAAATGCCATCAAGTTATTATTAAACAGATCCGAAATTCGATGAAGTGCTTCATTAAATTAACGTTGATATTGAGAACAGCAAGGAGAGGTGTGAAGTGCCTAGTTGCAGTTAAAATAAAGTTTACGGGGTATAGCTCCAATAATAACGTAACGTCTCTCCAGTTACCGCCATTGCCGATCTGGATGTAACTTTTCTTACTGACAGCGTTGAGACAGTTCTACTCCACTTCTAATGCTCCAAACTAGTGCTAGTACTGGACGAAGTTGTCCGTCGCTGTGGGCAAGATGGCTCCCGCTAGTCTCGTGCGCCCACTGGACATGCTTCACTGGTGGAGCAGTATGTCGACCAGTTGGCGGTGTGTTAACTTATTCGTCGGAAACCCATCGCTTTGCCACGTTGGAGCTCGCATACTCTTATGTCATAGTGGCATATGCCTGTGTGTTGCTCTGCCCCTCACATAGACTGTCGTGAGCAGACTAAGCTGCTCCTTCCTCGTGCACTACAGCCACGAGATAAATGGGGTTAGCCTAACACTTTCTGAGCAGCTACGAAGTTAGGAGAGACAGCTACAGACCTAAGAAGATTTTTTTCTCTTAATCGTCAGCGTTGTAGGGAAATGCAACAATTAAACATACAGATCATATGAAGGGGACCAAAATCAGAATTTATTATAGACGCCACACACTGCGATAAGAATCTTGACACATACAGATAAACTTTGTATGATTCGGGAGCTCTGGGAGATTTTCTGTGTTCTAATCTTGATAATTATTATTATTATTCTTATTTTTTATTTTTTTTACACAGGGAAGTCACAGAACGGGTAGTGGAGAAGACTTTATACATTTCGCGCAAGGAGTTTAAAGACATGCGGGGCGTGACAAATTACGTCGGAAATCTCCTCACTGGCTTTGGACTGCCTCCAACACATCTTCAGTATGAACCGCTGATCGTGAGCAGTGATGATGGAGACTAACTGCCACCGGATTCAGTGCTAACCTATAAGGTAAGGCTGCAGCACAGCGTATGAAGTTGTCTAATTTTAAACAGAATGAGGTGCGAGAAAGGGATGAAGTGAATTATGACAATGTAATAAAGCCCGTTACGACTCTCTGTACTTGGATAAAGTGTACTGTGAATTGTCTGGTGTGAATCTCTCATTCATGGTGGTTGCTTAGTGAGTAACTTATGATTCACTAAAGTTGTCTTCTGTTTTTTGCTTGTACTACACTCCTGGAAATTGAAATAAGAACACCGTGAATTCATTGTCCCAGGAAGGGGAAACTTTATTGACACATTCCTGGGGTCAGATACATCACATGATCACACTGACAGAACCACAGGCACATAGACACAGGCAACAGAGCATGCACAATGTCGGCACTAGTACAGTGTATATCCACCTTTCGCAGCAATGCAGGCTGCTATTCTCCCATGGAGACGATCGTAGAGATGCTGGATGTAGTCCTGTGGAACGGCTTGCCATGCCATTTCCACCTGGCGCCTCAGTTGGACCAGCGTTCGTGCTGGACGTGCAGACCGCGTGAGACGACGCTTCATCCAGTCCCAAACATGCTCAATGGGGGACAGATCCGGAGATCTTGCTGGCCAGGGTAGTTGACTTACACCTTCTATAGCACGTTGGGTGGCACGGGATACATGCGGACGTGCATTGTCCTGTTGGAACAGCAAGTTCCCTTGCCGGTCTAGGAATGGTAGAACGATGGGTTCGATGACGGTTTGGATGTACCGTGCACTATTCAGTGTCCCCTCGACGATCACCAGTGGTGTACGGCCAGTGTAGGAGATCGCTCCCCACACCATGATGCCGGGTGTTGGCCCTCTGTGCCTCGGTCGTATGCAGTCCTGATTGTGGCGCTCACCTGCACGGCGCCAAACACGCATATGACCATCATTGGCACCAAGGCAGAAGCGACTCTCATCGCTGAAGACGACACGTCTCCATTCGTCCCTCCATTCACGCCTGTCGCGACACCACTGGAGGCGGGCTGCACGATGTTGGGGCGTGAGCGGAAGACGGCCTAACGGTGTGCGGGACCGTAGCCCAGCTTCATGGAGACGGTTGCGAATGGTCCTCGCCGATACCCCAAAAGCTACAGTGTCCCTAATTTGCTGGGAAGTGGCGGTGCGGTCCTCTACGGCGCTGCGTAGGATCCTACGGTCTTGGCGTGCATCCGTGCGTCGCTGCGGTCCGGTCCCAGGTCGACGGGCACGTGCACCTTCCGCCGACCACTGGCGACAACATCGATGTACTGTGGAGACCTCACGCCCCACGTGTTGAGCAATTCGGCGGTACGTCCACCCGGCCTCCCGCATGCCCACTATACGCCCTCGCTCAAAGTCCGTCAACTGCACATACGGTTCACGTCCACGCTGTCGCGGCATGCTACCAGTGTTAAAGACTGCGATGGAGCTCCGTATGCCACGGCAAACTGGCTGACACTGACGGCGGCGGTGCACAAATGCTGCGCAGCTAGCGCCATTCGACGGCCAACACCGCGGTTCCTGGTGTGTCCGCTGTGCCGTGCGTGTGATCATTGCTTGTACAGCCCTCTCGCAGTGTCCGGAGCAAGTATGGTGGGTCTGACACACCGGTGCCAATGTGTTCTTTTTTCCATTTCCAGGAGTGTATAATACGTGTGGGCACCTCATGAGCCACCAGGAACCTTTGCGACCATTGTTTGCCAGAGAATAGATGGCGCATCTGTAGCAAGCGACGCAATCCTACGAGAATTATTTATAGTTGCTTTGTCTCGACAACATACAAAGTCAAATGAAGTCTAGGAAAAAGTAAATTTAATAATACAGACAGATGTGGAAGTAAATACCGTTTTTTTCTCAGTATTATGACCTCTTCCGCGGGAATGACTGTTGAAGGTATTACTCTTTCGGAAAAGACAGTACTAACAAAAATTACATGAATAACTTATGCCTGATACAGATTGTATTAACCGATGTTTTCTACTCCAAATGCATGCAAGTATGAGGCGAGAGCAGTGTGATTTGCGTAAATATAGGCTTAACAGCCAATGTAAATGAATATGTTTTGTAAAAGATGATTTTACCTTAAGAGAACATAATTTTCTTCTTTTTTAGCCATATATGTTTTGATGAATTGGGACAGTTAGATTATTTTATTTCATACTGAATAACAGGTAAAGAATCGTATGATAATATGTACCGTTTTTTATTATGATCATTATATTTATTTTGACAAATATATACCTGTACCTTATTGGGAAATACTGACGTTTGTGCAGTTGTCTGTTGTTTGCAGTATATCTGATATTTCTTGTACCGTTTGCCAATAGCAGCTAATCAGACAAAAGACTCTAGAAAGTAACATACAAGCAACAGCAGTAAAATAATGTAACATTAATGGAGCATCAAATAAACAGACACGATTGTTTTTGTTTCTTTCAATGTAAGTAACGTTCTTTAAGGAAATACTGACTAGCTGCAAATGACCGATTGAACAAAAATATCAACTGTAGTGCAAACGACAGACACTAGTATGTGGTATTAAGGTAAGGTATTAGTATATACTCTGACGGAAAAAAAACTCGTAGCACGAAGAAGGAGTTGTGCGACATAAATAAAATTTGTTAGGCATGTTTCTAAATCTGAAAAATGATATCTACTCAAATTTCTCCCCAGTCGCGTAAGAGTGACGCAAGTACAGCCACTATGCGGATGCAAATCAGGTTTGCTTTAAGTATACGCCATAACAGCCGTGAGCGTTAGTTACCTTTGAGAGTGGAGACAGTGAGTTGATGTTAGTCAAGGATGCCAGTAAGGTGACAAAGACCCCATTATCAACACCTCACTCAGTTTGAAAGAGGTCGTGTAATACGGCTACGAGAAACTGGATGTTCCTTCAGCGATATTGCAGAAAGGCTTGGCAGGAATGTAGCCACTGTACATGATCGCTGGCAGTACTGATCACGATAATGTACGGTCGCAAGAAGACCATCTGTGGACGGCCACTTAGCGCTACCGAGGGGGAAGAAAATCGCGCTCGGTATATGGCTCTGGCGCATCGTACAGCAACTGCAGCCGCAATTTGTGCAGGAGTTGACACCACAGTAATACAAATTACTGTTAAAAATCGGAGCTAGACACGCTGTAGCATGCATTCCGCCGACCCCAAACCACCGCCGTTTGTGACTTCAGTGGTGTCAAGCGAGAGCTGACTGGAGGGCAGGATGGAGGTCTGTTGTGGTTACTGATGAAAGCTGGTTCTGCCTTAGTGCCAGTGGTGGCCATGTGTTGGTTAGGGGCCAGTTGAGGGCGTGGAATCAACCTGTCTTCGTGCTAGACACACTGGACCTACACCTGCGGTTTCGTATGACAGCAGAACTCTCGTGGTTATACCACGCAACCTGACTGCAAAAGCCGGCCGGAGTGGCCGTGCGGTTCTAGGCGCTACAGCCTGGAGCCGAGCGACCGCTACGGTTGCAGGTTCGAATCCTGCCTCGGGCATGGATGTGTGTGATGTCCTTAGGTTAGTTAGGTTTAATTAGTTCTAAGTTCTAGGCGACTGATGACCTCAGAAGTTAAGTCGCATAGCGCTCAGAGCCATTTGAACCATTTTGACTGCAAAACTGTACGACAATCTGGTGATTCGACCTGTTGTGCTGCCATTCATGAACGGCATCCAGGGGGTGTTTTCCAACGGGATGACGGTCCCCCACATACTGCTATTGTAAACCAACATGCTCTACAGAGTGTCGACATGTTGGACATGTTGGGTTGGCCTGCTCGATCGCCAAAATCTGTCTCCAGTCGAGCACATACGTGGCATCATCGGAAGGGAACTCCAGCGTCATCCACAAACAGAATTAATCGTCCCTGTATTGCCCGAACAAGTGCACTTGTATACTTGCATTCAACATTCCGACGGTTACACCGCTTATTAATCTACAGTTATTAAACATTTGCAGTGCCTTAACTTGCGCTTATATTTATCTATGATCTTGCAATGTTAATCACTTAAATATGTTTACCAAACAAATGTACTCCAGGATTTCATTCCGCTACACTAATTATTTTTTGGTGTTGTGATTTTTTCTCCATTAGTGTATTCCGTTCAAAAGTTGTGAATATAATGATCATAATCACAAAACCGTATATATATTACCTTACTAAATTTATCTGTTTTTGGGCAAAAAATAAAATGAACAGACAAGATCGAAACATGTAAATTTAAAAAAAGAAGCAAATTGTGTTTTCCCAAGACAGGCTACAGTTCCAAAAACATTTATTTGGAATTTAACACGGACGAAAAGTGAGCTTTAACCTCAAGGTAAGTAGACGAATGGAAGCTCAATGAGATGATGAAATGTCCTTACACACCATTCCCTACTGTAGGAAGTTTTCACATATGGACAAACCTCGAACTGTGACGTGTGATGGGAAGTAGTCGATGGTTTGGCTAATCATCTGGTCATAATGAAAGGAAATGGAACTAGTATATTCTGTGAGACAGCATATAAAATGGGAAATGAAGATTTATGCTACAGTCAGGACTCGAACCAGGATTTCCTTAGCATTAGGTTATGGAAGCACCACTGGGGTGACCGGATTCTCGGTGTCCCTAATTTATGCTGAGCAATTCTCACGTTAATCTTTCATTTTGTGTTTCATATATGTGGACTGAACGTCTCCAAGTTGCGAAAGCCCTCCGACTGGGCTCTTTTGCAGTCCTGTTTGTTCCACTGAGAGAGAATATCTGTACATATATTCGTCTTTGCGAGAGAACATCGAAAGATATTTAGAACCCTTTGATAGCCTAATGGTTGAGCAAGTACTAAGACTAGCCTGGTCATGGTTCCCTCTACTAAATATGAACATCTTCGAGTGGTTAATACAGAATTTTTTACCGTATGAACACACGATAAAGGATTGTCTTTAATTGGCAGTGGGCAAGTTAGTAAGGGTATGTTCTAAGTTAAAGAATGTGGAAAAAGTTAAGTAGCTTGACGTTTTAAACAGGAAGTGAAATTTAAGGTAGATAGATAGATAGAGAGAGAGAGAGAGAGAGGCAATGACGGAAATTGTCGTGTGGCTCCTAGCATGGTGATGGTACAATGGTGTGCAAAAACTTATGAACGAAAGTAACTTTCGCATGACGTGTCACTGACAAGTAGCTTACCTCAATAAAACTCGGTCTATACAAATAAATAACTGCTACAGTATAATACAGAAGCTAACTGAAAGAAATATGAAGTGAGACAAACAGATATGACACTTCCAATCAGTGACAATCATTACACTGAAGTCATCACTATTTTTTATTGTCCTCTAGTCATCACAAAAGGCTGAACATGGTTTTTAACCCTAGAACGGTCCGCGTGGGTCTGTGAGACCCACTAGTTTTTGTTTTACTGGATTTATATTCTTATAGTTACTGATTTGACTCGAGCACTCTGCTAGCTTTCTGAAGCTTCCGGGACAAAGCATTCACGTAGTGGATGAGGTTTTGCTTTGTTTAGTAATTGTTCGGCAGTCTTACAAAAAGACCATCGGTCCGTCAGACCCAGCCCGACCGGTTACGTTATTAATTTCTGCCAGTACGATCCCAATTTTATTTTCTTGTAGGCCCATCTTTCAGTTACTTTGCGAACTATTTGCGATGTCCTGAAACCGAATTATCATTGTCAGCAGTTTACAGCATAAAATGGTAAGAGACAGTCTTTCGTACGAAATTTACAGAATTTTACAAGATCCATTCTTGGTATGTTTGCCTCCAGCTGCAATGCATATTTTGCTCCGTCAGAAACATTACTTTGGACGAAATGCTCGTTTCACACAGTGACAGCTGCAAGTTCAGGATACACATCCCAAGTAAACCTTGTAAGGTGCGGTTTTGCTTAATCTAGAATTGAAATCAACTGTGTAAGGTGAAATGACAAGTTTAATGTCGCAATTTTTTTCACAGAATTACACGCTTTTACACAGTTTTCAACTCAACATAAAAACAGCGCAATGGATAACGCATTTTGCCAACATCAAAAAGTGAAATAATTTTATACACAACAATGTTAAATATTAACTCTCTGAAAGAATATTAATCTTAAACACAATATTACGAAAGTATAATTGGAAGATTCTTTACAAAAGTACTCCTACACATACGTTATGATGTTGGTCAGTACTACGAAAATGGTCCGATTCCGGTTCAAAGTTCGGTAATATTTAGGATGACAATCAAGTCTACAGTGGATGGTTAGTTAAGTGACAAATTTGAGTGCAAGATTACCCAAGGCCGCTCAAGTTTAGAGCGGACGCAAGCTGGTGAACCAACAAAGCTTACACTTCTCCACACGGTATGTACCTTAAGCTGCAACGTGCTGCCGGCTGCAAGGCTGCTCTGTACCACTGAATTTCCTGCAAAACTTATCTGGCCTTTGCTGAACTTTTCAGCAGAAACTTTCCCTATGTTTCTCGATGTGCGAGAAAACATGTACTCAGCCCTAGCCTTATTATGTGGCGATATACACGCGCATGGTTGGAGCAGCGTGCATATTTAATGCCCTCTCAGTTCTCGCAAGAACAATTAACTAATTTGGCTGGTTCGTTTCCCCACAGTTGGAGCTAAACGTTGCTACAGCTAATTTCTAGCTGAAGTGCAGCCACTGTGAGCGCAGTGTCCACACAAATTTCTTCTCTGCATCATACATAGCATTAAGCGCTCCGTTCTGCACTTGACGCCAGTTTAGAGAAGAGTACCTGAAAAATTTATCGCTTGTCCTACTCATGGCAGAAAAGCCTCCCCCCCCCCCCCCCCACTTGGGTTCACTCGTTTTTCACGTCACGGCCCTTTTCGACCAATAGGAGCGTTCCTCTTATTTTGTAGAAAATCTCTCTACCAATCGCAATGTCCCATCTATCAAACTGCGTCGAAACTTCAGATTTTTCTCCTTCCTAGTGCGTTTCCGCCAGTTGGACGTTTCGTGCCCGTTCTATGCTCGTAAAGTACATTGACCTTTCTGTGTGTCACACTCGCTAGACGAAATGCGTCACTGGCTCTTGTTCGTATCCCGTTGGAATTCCGAAACGCAGCTTTCTAAAGCTTTTTCTATGTCCCTTGTGCAGATGTTCAGCTACACGCAGTCCTCCAGCCTGAATCACCTGTCCCAGGGTCACTGACCTTCCTTCTGCCACCCCTTTAAGTGGTTTCCGTCGTAACCCCCACAGCGTGCCTTTGCTACGCCATTGTACGGCTGGCTTTTCAAAACTATAAGCGACTCGCATTGCCTGTCCCACCTTCTGCTCAAAGACATGCATTATATAGGAATGGTGCATTAATTACCATCGATTGACTGTCATCCCTTTTTGCATTCCATAGTGATAGGCAAATGTTCTCATAACCGCCGAATTACGTTAGGAATCTTCTTCTTCTCGTTGCGAAGTATAAAGGTCTCATGTAAGGTGCGAATCTGACCATTTATTCTGCCACCTTACTGGTGAACCTCTCTTTCCTAAAATTCTACCATTGAACAAGAAGTCGACCATTCATTCTGCTTGTGTACCACAATTCTCACAATCTTGTTCTATTTCATATCACTTTCCAACGTTACGCCAAGATGTTTAAACGACTTCACTGTGTCAAGCAGTACACTAGTAATATTGTATACGAAAATTACAGGTCATGCTCAACCCCATTAACTTACGTTTTTCCACATTTAGGGCTAGCTGTTATTCATCACACCAACTGGAAATTTTGTCTGAGTCGTTTCGTATCTTCCATCGACACCTTACCATACACCACGCCACCATCAACAAAAAACCTCAGATTGCTGCTCACGCTGTTCGCGAAATCATTTATTTCTCAAGAAAGTTTATTATATTCGAACTGAGAATATGTTCAAGTATTCTGCAGCAAACAGAAGTCACGGATATTGGTCTATAATATTGCAGGTCCGTTCTTTTACCATTCTTATATACTGGAGTCACCTGCGCTTTCTGTAGTCGCTTGGGACTTCATGCTGGGCGAGAGATAGACGATAAATGCAAGCTAGATAATGGGCCAATGAAGTAGTGTGCCATTTGTAAAATCGACCTGGGATTCCATCCAGATCTTGTGATTTATTTGTTTTCAAATCTTTCAGTTGTTTCTCTTATTAGTATTTCGTCCATACAGGAGTCTGTCCGATGGGTCCGATAGTCAAATGACGCTATGTTTGTACGACTTCCCTGTGTGAAAGATTACTTGAAAGTGATCTATCTTCAATTACCACAACAGAGTGGTTAACAAGGGACTGAATAGAAGCCTTAGACCCGCTTAGCGATTTTACGTGAGAGCAGAGATTTTTCGTGCTTTCTGCCAGATCCTTTGCTAAGAGGTGATGGTGGTAGTTGTATGCTTCGCGCATAGATCTTTCCGCAGATGTACTTGTGCGATTCCTTTTGAACCGAGAGTGCAACAGCCTCTGCTTCCTCAGCATCCAGTTCAAAACCATGGTCGGTCTTTTCCATTCTTCATCCACTTAATAGGCACATGACTCTCCAGACCATGCTTTACTATGTGGTTAAACTTTGCACATGATGCCTCTAGATCCATCTTACTGGAACTAAGTGATGCCAGTCCAGTGACTAAGTGAGATGCTAATAACTACTTGTCTGCTCTATCTAGCAGGTACACTCTCCTAGCCTTCTTGACTGATTTATTGACTTCCGTAATCATAGTAGCTATAATGACATCACAACTGCTAATCCCCGTTTCTGTACTGACATTGTCGATAAGGTCCGGCCTATTTGTAGCTACAAGGTTTAAGATATTTCCATTGCATGTGGGCTGCCGAGCTAGCTGCTCAACAAAATTTTCAGAGAACGTGTTCAAAAGTATTTCGCATGACTGTCTGTACCCCACAGTGTATCCATAGACATCCCAGTCTATACTCGGCAGATCAAAGTCGCCTCCAACTAGTATGGCATGATCTGGGTATTTAGGCGCTATTGACGCTGTACTTTCTTTGAATGACTCTAAAACTGTCACAGCAGAATCGGGTGCCTGGTAAAAACATTCAACTAACTTGGTTTCACCTACTCGTGTTATACACGATCAGATAACTTCGCTGCCACACTCAACTTCGCCTTCAAAAGAGAAGATATTTTTGTCAACAGTAATGAATGAATGCTCCCCCTCCTATGACCTCTAATCTGTCTTTCTGATATACGTTCCACGACTCGCTAAATATTTCAGAGCTCTGCACTTCGTGTTTCAGCGAGCTTTCGGTCCCAAGAATAATATGAGCGCGAGAACTTTTCTAGAGGGAAGTAAATTCAGGAAATTTATTACTAATACTTCGACAGTTCACTGGTAACATTGTGACAGTTGAGGTGTCTATTTTTTGAACGCCATTTGATTTCCCTTGCTGCATATCGACTGGCAAGGGTTCATCAGAGCATCTCAAACTACTGCCTCGCCTAAAAAGTCCTCATGTACACACCACAAGTACTCTGCTACCCTAGTAGCTGCTTGCTTTGCATAGTGCACCCCTGAGATATCAAGGGGAGTGCTACAAAGCTCTACATGATAAGGTAGGTATAGAAATCTGTAGCCAAGACCGTCACAGAGTCGACGAAGGCTTTGGTGAGACCCTCTACTCGGCTCCAAACCAAAGGACCCCTATCAATTCTGGGAACGATACTGCAAATCGCGAGCTCTGCTTGCACCCCATGTGCGAGGCCTGCAGTCTTCACCACCTCCGCCTGCCACGTGTACGAACTGAGGATCGCCTCAGAATCCATGCCACAGGCGTCGTTGGTGCCGACGTGGGCCACAAGTTGCAGACGACTGTACCCTGCAGACTTGATAGCCACAGGAAAGGCCACCTTCGCATCTCGGATGAGGCCCCCCAGCAGACGTGCCGAGTGCGCACTGGCTTTCTTTCCAGCCCTGAAGGTACAGTATCTGCCTAAGGAGCTCCATAGCGCGCCTTAACGTTAGAGCTCCCAATAACCAGTAAACCCCTCCCCCCGTGTGCCTGCTCGGATCCTGCTGAGAGAGTGGCCACCTGCCCACTCACATGGTGAATGGGTGATTCCAGGAACCCAGTCTCCACATTTGCCTTCGCCTCGAGGGACGCGAACACGTTACCACACTCCACTCACCCTCCTGTGAGCGCGAATCCACCATGTGGGTTGCACTAGGAGGTACCTCGGAAGTAGATCTCATAGGCAAAACTAACGACAACCGAGATGTCCCATGGGATTCTCCAACATCGATACACTTCGAGGCAGCAGCCTGTAGGTGATTGACCATAGCCAAAAGCACATTCAGCTGTTCGCACACTGTGGCCAGCTCGTCCTCGTCCGCACACAGTTGCACACATCCTAGCCACTCTAGCAAGACTAACTACAAAAGTGAACTATAAAATCAGACCATTCTAGATATGCAACTTTCTACCCTCTTGATGTGTGACCAATGGACGGTGATGCAGTAATGAGGTGCGTAGCTTGCTGTTCAGTGAGCATCTATTGCGCTACAGACTGAATGAAATTACACTTACAAAAACGCGAGATTAAACCTCTCAAACAGAGCAACAAAGGGAAAGATAAACACTTAAAGTGCCGCTCTGTAGTAGTAATTGTATACGAGCCAGGAGCTGGATCCTTGTGGTGGGGCGTTCCATTCCTCCACAAGTGCGATTGGCAACCGCTGGATAGTTGTTGGTGCAAGAGGACATCCTGCAATGCGTCTCTTCAATGCATTCCACCAGTGTTTAATTGGATTTAACTCGGAAGAAACCGACAGGCCACTTCATTCGCTGAATATTCACTCATTGCAAAAGATCCTCTGCCTATGCTGATCGGTACAGTCCCGCATTGGCAACCATGAAAGTAAATTCAAGACAGATTCCAGCTCCAAAAAGGCGAGAAAGATATTGACAGATCAGTGTACCTTGCTCAAAGTTTTGGAAGTTAATAGTTTATGCAGCATTAGGCTTCACCACACCATAACGCCTGTACCACTAAGACAATCATGTTCAATAATATTCTTGGATGCTTTACGTGTTTACACTTCTGACCGTGCAAGGGTACCATGCGAGGGTACATCTAGAAGCGATACTCAGACTGAATCTGCTCTCATCCAAAGAGCATGCAGCACCACTCCCCATTGGTCCAGTTCCCATGCTCTTAGCATGATCGTAAACGATCCCGCCGATGCGCGGGTGTCAACGGAACGCAACATCCTGGCCATCGGGCGAAGGGACCACGGTCATTCATTCACCATGTCACTGTGCAGCGTGAGACTGCATGCCTTAAAATTCTGTTAAAGTGCACCCGCTGTTTGATCTCGGTCCCTTCTCGCCTGTTGCACAATGTAGCTATCACCGTGTGCTGCAGTGGTCGAGCACCAACTCTCCTTCGGGCAGCAGCAGTGGTTCGGAAGCTTCTCATATACATGAAACAATGATGTGAGCAATACTAAACTCTTTGGCTACTCTCATCACACTTCATCTTTCCTCCAGTTTTCCACACATATTCTTCTTGAGTCGATGAAGAGAAGGACACCCATAGAATTCCAGGTCTTGAATAGCAGCAAACTTAAAGACTCGACGCATCCGTGAGATCTTATCGTTTCGCTTCACTTAGATGATGGTGTCCGTGCGGTCGAATAATTGAAGCGACGTCACCATATGTTGATAGAATATGCCAGGATCATCCCAGTAAATTCCATGGTAGAGATGTGTTAACCACTTTGCACTCTTCCATGTCTTAGCACACTTCACATACATGAAAGACCTCAGTGATGCAATGTTTGCTGAGAATGTCTCTATTATTCCTGCATCTTCTGTGTATGCTACAAATGCAACATATTTAAATATGAACTGTTTACGCTCACCGTCATAGAAACCTTGAGCGTCCGCAATGACGTTCACACCACAACACCGGTGAGTGGGCAGAAGTTGATCACATGATCATGTAGAACTAGAGCATATATGACAGTGTGTTCTAGGAAATTTGTTGAAGATTCAAATTCAATCTGTTTTGAGCAGTTTATTACGATGATCGGAAATAGCTCCTTGAACTTCCTAGGACTGAGTAGACACCCTTCTCCTTGTTCAGCAATTTCATAGTAAGAAGCATGAATCCCTGCATACATGTCATATGCTATACTGTATACATTTTCATTCCACTGCAGGTGTAAATTGTCATATGGGTAGAATTCCGAATTCTGGTAGACTTTGGCATTAGTTAACTTGCAGTTGTTGAACACGGTGGAATCATTTGCTATATTCCCTCTTCTATCAGTCTGAAACGCAAGTATGATGAATCCAGGTGTCTCTGGCTGCGAAGAGGTTTTAATAGCCCATGTTTGTCTGCTTGCAGTCGGTAACACTGGGTATTCGAAAACCTCCCACGAGCAAAATGTCAGTGATAGAAATGTACCGGAATTCAGGACTTTTAAAAGCTTCAAACGCTCCTCGTCAGATACACTGATGTGAGGAATTTTCCACATTATCTTGCTGATTGTGATCACATTCTCCTCTTGAGCTCCTTGAATGTGTGAGTTATTATCTGTCGCACTCCGCACAAGAATGAGTACCTGTATAACGTACATAATAATCTGTCTCATGTCCTCAAAGTACTCCATAAGCAATTTTAGAGGTATGCATGCAGTAAATCGCTTGTACTCTGCAACTGTCCTATCCTCCAGATCGTCCATGAACCAGCCCACATTTTCTAAACTATGCAAATCTGCTGGTGATCCAGAGACACATGTTTTAAGGGTTGATGCTATGTCGCCATTGCATGTGCGGTTGATCTCTGACCCATTGAGTTCATAGCATATCTTCTGGAACAGGAATGCTGTAGCTTTACGTGTAAGCTTGGATCCCACCATATCGCTGCCGTCGGTTATCTTGAATGACCCCTCTAGATATATGAAACTCTTGCATGGGAGCGTCAGTGCGTCTTGGTGCTGGATGAAAATCCTAATTTCACCGTTCTTGTTAAATCTGGTTGAAGCGTAAAGTTTATGCGAGAAGTATTCCTGACGTATAATTCTCTCATTGTGAGGTTTCAAGCCAACTGATTTAAGAAGCTCGTAGTTTGCACGTGTTATCACTTTGTGGTTCGGCAGCGAAGAGTCGTGCAGCGGATTGCGTTCTCTGGTTTTATACTGTACGCCAATGATGTGATCGTATAATTATTTCATCACCACGAAAGTCACCAAGCTGGTCATTCTGGTCCACAATACGCAGCTCCTAATAGTCCAATGTCTGAGCTGTCACTGGAAGGTATATTGCATTGGCAGGAGTCTCAACAATCTTATACCCCATCGCAACTGAGGGGAAGAATACATAAATAGTATGAATCACACTGTTGTTGAGATAGAAGTTCGTTGCATTGTTACACTCGACTCGCATTGTGCTGGCGGGAAGTATGTCCACAGTCTGATCTGACATGTAAAATTTACTAGGACCCTTCCTCAAAACCTGCCCTTTTGTGAAACCCAGTAGGCGCCCTATTGAGCCTCTCTGGTTAAAGTCAATCGTTGCATTTACAGTCCTTATTTCAGATTTAAGTGTATTGATGTTTGCACGTAGCAGAATACCTTTTCCAGACTGTTTTAAGACTTCGTTTAAATCATCGATATGGTATACACCCGGTTCTACACGCATCAAAAAAAGTTTTCCATCACCTCGGTTCCCAGAACTCCTGAAGATAGACGTTGAGTGTGGATATTGTATCACAGACACAGTCCCTTTGGCAGTTCAGAGATGTCACTAAACCCGCCCAAAGATGTAAACAACCACGTGTGAGCAGCGCCTATTAGACGGAGGGGGTCCAACAGCCGATCATTTTCAGTCATTCCACCAGGAAGGAGGTACACAGCTCCTGTTGTCTGTAGGTCCACCATGCCTAAACGTTCAATATCGCGATTCGATCGCGTCCGCATTGTTACTTTGTGCCAGGAAGGGCTCTCAACAAGGGAAGTGTCCAGGTATCTCGGAGTGAACTAATGTGATGTTGTTCGGACATGGAGGAGATACAGAGAGACAGGAATAGTCGATGAGATGCGTCACTGAGGCCACCCAAGGGCTACTACTACAGTGGAAGACCGCTACCTACGGATTATGGTTCGGAGGAACCCTGACAGCAACGGCACCAGGTTGAATAATGCTTTTCGTGCAGCCACAGGTTACGACTCAAACTATACGCAGTAGGCCGCATGATGCGCTACTTCACTCCCGACGTCCATGGCGAGGTCCATCTTTGCAACCACGACGCCATACAACGCGGTACAGATGGGCTCAACAACATGCCGAATGGACAGCTCAGGATTGCCATCACATTCTCTTCACCGATGAGAGTTGCATAAGCCTTCAGCCAGACAACCCGGTCAGGCTGAGCACCTTAGGACACACAGTCCAGCGAGTGCAGCTAGGTGGAGGTTCCGTCCTGTTTTGGGGTGGCATTATGTGGAGCCGACGTACGCCACTGGTGGTCATGGAAGGCGCCGTAACGGCTGTACGATACGTGAATGCCATCCTCTGACAAACATCGGCAGCATATTGGCGAGGCGCTCAATTTCGTGGACGACAATTCGCGTGCACATCGTGCACATCTTGCGAATGACTTCCTTCAGGATTACGACATCCATCGACTAGAGTGGCCAGCATGTTCTGCAGACATGAAACCTTTCGAACATGCCTGGGATAGATTGAAAAGGGCTGTTTATGGACGACGTGACCCACCAATCTCTCTGAGTGATCTACGCCGAATTGCCGTTGACGAGTGGGACAATCTGGACCAACAGTGCTTTGATGAACTTGTTGATAGTATGCCACGACGAATACAGGCATGCATCAATGCAAGAGGACATGCTGCTGCGTATTAGACGTACCGGTGTGTACAGCAGTCTGGACCATCTCCTCTGAAGTTCTCACTGTATGGTGGTACAATATGAAATGTGTGGTTTTCATGAGAAATAAAAAGGACGAAAATGATAGTTATGCTGATCTCTGTTCCAATTTTCTGTACAGGTTCCGGAACTCTCGGAACCGAGGTGATGCAAATCCTGTTTTGATGTGTGTGTTTTCACAATGTCGTTTTCACCATTAATATCCAGATGCAGTCTGTTGTTAGTCTCAATGATGTTTGGGATGCTGTTGTACGTCCCCAGTCCAATAAATGCAATATTCCTTTCACCAACGCTCAATTCAACTGTCGGGAAGTAATTTGCACGCAATACAGATGATCGTTGTTTTAACGTCAAAGTGTACGACATTGCATCTGAACCTCAACTGCTGAAGGAATGTACAAGGCTCCTCCTTATATAACATGCTTTTTCTTCTATGTAAACGTCAAGAGAAACATGATGCACTGATGTCCATAGAAGTATGTTTTAAACTCCTGATAGCGCCGACAATTGTAGAATACACCTCTTCTGTGAGTGAAGTATCGTTGTAATTCTTCTGGTGGTTGCAGGTCACCAAATGAGTCTAAACAGTAGACGGTATCCTCATTTTTCATAACATATGACACACAGTGGGAGCTGGGTCTTCCAGCAACATCTAATTTCATAATACCACATTCACCAGTTTTCCACGTCGTCTTCGGTAATGTATCCCGCACAAAAACGCCACGGAATCTCGGAATGTTGAATTTGTTTCTTACAAACTTAAGAAGAACAGTATTTGTGAATGGTCGATCAGGTAAGACTGCTAATGGGCTTTTTATTTATTTATGAATAGACCAAGTCCTTTCCTGTATGGTTTCAAGTATAAACCTTTTCCGATGGCTGCGGCTTCCGTCATGCGGTTATGTCTTCTTGCCTCTTCCGACTGCGCTGTGGAGTTTTGCGCGTTATTGACCGTCGGAGCAATAGCTGCAGCACCACCAGCGAGGAACCCTACCGCCGAGAGGGCGGAGGGGGCTGGGATGAGGAATGGATGAAAACCACCAGACCTCTTGGGTATTGATAAAATTCGATGTGCTCTAATCGATCCTCTTCTTCTTCTTTTTCCCGCACCTTTCTGCTTCAGTGCGTTGTTAGCTGCATACATCGCTGTCGGGATACAGTTATTCAAACAGGTGTGCTTCCCGCTCTTATCCTTCTCCCTGTTTAGTGCACAACGTGCAGCATTCATAACTCGCTTGAAATTCATCACTCCCAAACCCAACTTAATTTTTCCACGCATGGTTTTATCAACTGTGAATGCTTCGATGCGTTGACTTATACCAATATCCTTTCTTCGCCGTATCGCTTTAGCCTTATCAGCTAAAATCCTATCTGTAGTGTGACGACTTGAGAGACCTTTATTTGCAGCGTATGCAATGTCATGTTTCATACATGCTTCGTCGAGCAGATTAACCCCATTATCACCTCATGCCAAACGTTTCTGAAGCTTTGTTCCAGGTCTATAGTAGTTATATCCCGGAATGTGTGAATCCACTGGCTAATGGAGGTTACGTAACAGCACCATAACATCTCACTGATCAACACACACTTTCGTTTCTCGTTCAGCTTCCTCGTGTTGTGGGCCAGTCCCATTTGGTCGCCGGCACGCAAGTCGCCCGGATGAGGCCTCCAGGCCAACAATGCTACACGATCATTTCATTTTTTCCCATTTGGTGCTATCGTCTCACTGACTGCGCGCCATATGACGTCCAACTTTCGGTGCACAACAGGGAGACCACTGGCAGCATTCTTCCACTCTTCATTCATTTCCGCCGAGTAGTTAATATGTTTTATCAATTGACCTAGACCGTCCTTACGTTTTGCAGAGCAGTTTATATCTGTTTGATGCCGCTTCAGGTCTTGTGTATAAGCTCAAAACTTATTTAATGAAGCAGATTCTCATATACTGTGATAGAAATGAACTGGCTCCTTCCCTCATCCCCTCATCTCAATAAGTATGACATGATTATTATCAACTGAACACAGAAACTCTACAGTATTGGTCAACGATGGAGAAACAGACTGCTCTGCTGATGATTATCAGTTTAAGGGGACCATACATCTATGGTCATCAGTCTCCTATTCAGCATACCCCCTCTCTCCCCAGGGCGGAATCAGTGTACACCATAGGTCTGCAGCCGAGTACTTTCTATAACAGGTGTTTGCCGGGCAGATTGGAACCGGGGCTAGATAGCCTCCCCTTCCCAGAAGTGGGCACTGCAACGTTTACAGCTATCTGGACGGGTGCTGGGGAAGTAGAATGAAGAGGAAGAGCTAGCAGTGTTGATATCTTGTTCTTAGAATATTTTCATTTATCTATTTTCACGTTCTTTCCAAAACATTTTTCACGGAAGCTTAGTACGGTTATAGTGTAAACAGTGCAAATAAACCAGAAAAGGGAATCTAACAACAGGAGCCTAAAGACAATCCATTGTTACGGATGTAAGTGAAATTACGCTTACTCTGAATTCGATAATACGACAGGTCAGATATTAGTTGGTTTATACAGCACTCAAAAATTTGCTTTATTTAAGTAACCAGATTTGCTTTTTTTTAATATACAGATAAATTGTAGAAGGAGGAAATGTTTACCTCCATGAACGAGCAGTCGACGGCAGTAACTACCTGGAGAGAGTCGGTGGATGGCTCTATTTGGAGGACTAGCAAAACAAGCTCGCTAAAATCTAGGGATTCACTGTCGAGTTCTGGTCCTGGCACAAATATTCATCTAAAATTTGAAATGCATACCATCGCGGTTACTGCGCTAAATAACGGTTCTTTGACAACTGCGTGAAGGTGTTTTACATGTTCAGTAGCGAAGCCAGCGCTCCTAGTCGCGTATTGTATCTCTTCGGATGATAATACCCCACTACTCGGCTAGAATTGTTGCGAAGATCATGACGATGAAATAAAATGTTTTCACCGCTTTCCAAAGCAGGTAGATTTTAGTGTTATCAAACCATAATGTTTTGTTGGAAAAAAATTAAAGGACCCATACCCTCTTCCTGTATGTCCCTCGCAGTTGAAACGGTTTCTTTGGGAGGAGGCATAAAAAATCACTGATCACCGTCCATATTTTATATCAGTAGCGTGGAGAATTCGGACTATTCAGGATTGCAAATGCAGCTTTGAACTGTTTTGGTTGAGTGTTATTTCTTCTGACCTTTGTATTATAAGTGCGGAAATGTGCTACCAACAGTACGACGAATTTGTCGATTTTTGCACTATATTTATAAGAGATTCTGCGTCCGATCTGTGCTTGCAGAATAAGTAGACGAATAATTTTCCCTTTGCTACACACATTACTTTGACATACCGTGGTCTGCAGCTGTCATGGTCACTTGCAGATAAATATTCGCATTCTTATGATCTATTTTATTCCTGAGATTCTTAGGATAACCACATAACGAAGGTTTAAAAAACATTCTATTGCTTGTAGTCACCTTTCACTGTGCTCTCATGTTCCAAACCCAGGACACCATATTAGTATCTGTGAATAGTGTCAGTGCTCCTAGCCTTCAATTTTCACTTCCAATGTGTTTGTGTGGATTCCCAAGGGAGAAAACTGCGGAGGTCATCGGTCCCTAGACTTACATACTACTTAAACTAACTTACACTAAGACCAACACACACACACATGCCGGAGGGAGGACTGGAACCTCCGACAGGAGGGCAGCGCAATCCGTGTCACTTCTAGCCACAGTGTTATGTGAAACATAATAATAATATGTCCTGAAAGTCTAAATATTAAACTTTTTAAGTATAGAAAATCAGCTAATATTGACAGTACACAAAGAACTGCGCATCGGCTAGGTGTATTTTCCTGTGCACAACAGTGGTACCAAAATATGAAGTGTCACGGGATTAGTTAATGCACTACTTTGTCCATAAATATCTTGGACATCATCAATTAACACAACGAGAGAAGTTACACCTGAAATTTAAAACTACGATTTACTTGTGGACCAAACGTGTACGTTTCTGTCAGACACGAGTATGTCTTCAAGAGTGGGTGGGTACATTTTATTTTAACATTTGCTAATCTGATAGCTTCTTCATACACTTACTGTCCTTTAATTATATCTAAATGCCTATAACGTGTGGTGACAATCACTTTTGTATCTGATACACCACAAGGGTCTGACTGCGTTTCCAACTGTCAACTGTACTGCTACCTTTGTATGTAGGTCATTTATGTATATTCTACATTTTTTCGGAGGCTATAAGTAGTTCATATGTTTTCAGAAGTGAAATAACGATACTTATTTCTCCACATTATCTTTGTTACATTCTAGATAATTTTCAAACCTTGAGTAGAGGAATATAGTGAACTATTTACACTGTCATTTAGTAAGCTAAAAGCCTTCTCCGTACTGTGCACTGAGTGATTAAACATTCCACGTGAGCAGTTTAGTGTATTATTATTTAGAAATGGCTATTAAACGCAAATCACTAAAATTCATGTTTACTGGTAGAAAGGAATGCCTTACTAAATATTTTTGTTGTTGTAGAGCTGCTAGTTGACCAGGTTCCATATCGCTTATGCGTTAATCTTGCTTTATGAAGTTTTCATATAGGCTTTATCGGACACGTAAATAGTGGAACAGATACCAGATTCAAGGCCACGGTGTAACCTTATACTCTGCACATGCATCTGGGAGCACTGCGTGTGATACATTCAAGGTCAGGTTCTAAGCTGATACATGTCAAGGTCATAACCCACAGCCCTTGGGCCATTTCGAGCGGTATATTCAACGTCAGGGTGTATCCTGACACCTGTCACGTGTGCAGCCACGTCTGTTGCGCAGTTGTGTGACAAAAACTGCGGGTCACCCATCCACTCTGAGAGTTTTGGCTCAATAATAGTCAAATGATCTAAGGCAAGATTACCCTGGATCTCTAAGGATAGTAGTTTCTATGACGGTGTTTCGCTTGGTTTTAATCCGCAAAGTGATAGGATTGCTGAGGTTCAGAGGTTTCAGATTCTATAATAGTATTCTAATCATAAACCGATCAGCCATAAAGATAATTTTCCTGTTTTCTGTTAAAACTGAGTGTGAGGAATTATACGATAACAGTGTAGTGTAAAGTAAATCGATGAACATTTTGAGATTTTCGTTATCAGTGTTTGCCTATCATATCTTACATTTACTCTTCTATTATATATATTTAAAAGTATATAATCTATGGCCTACCAAATGTTATTAGAGTATTGTGTGAAAATTTGAAGTAAATCACTCAAGAATTTTCAAGATGTTTCCCGATAACATTTCCCCTTTATATGTCTTACTTAAAGAGTGGCTCACGATAAGTCACCCGACTGAATTTTGATCCTACAAGTATACTAGTGGGGCAATAGCTTTCAAACTGTGCGCTCAACTTCGAACAGTTCATGGAAATTACGCCAGATGTCGTTGCGAGTTCATCGCTCCCGTTGTGAGTCCGCCAATTCAGTTCGCCGCGATGACGGACAATGGACGATTGACCGTCGCGCAAAAGATGAAGATTGTGTTATAGTTCGCGGCGACGAACAGCGTTACATTGACACACAGAAGGTTTTGTGGTTATTTCGGCACACGGTGGGCTCCCAGCCCACAGAGAATACGCAGATTACATAGAAAATTTGAAGGTACTGGATCTGTTTTGGAGTGTCAGCGGCCACATGCACGTACCGTACGTCTGCCACAAAACATTGAAGCAGATCGAGTGGATTTAACTCGTAGCCCGAGTAAATCAACAAGAAGAGCCAGTGCAGATTTGGGAACTTCACGCCAATCTGTACAATGAATTATTCAATCCGACCTTCGCTTGTATCCATACAAGATGACTGTGGCGCATAATCTTACTGTGAGAGATAAGGAGCGGAGACTGCAGTTTGCAAGGTGGGCAATAGAGAAAGACCGAGAGGCAGTGCTACACAACACATGGTTTTCTGACGAGGCTTATTTTTACGTGATCAGTGCTGTGACAAACAGAAAGTTCGATTCTGGGCACGTGAACCTCCGCGAATAATCCACCCAAAACACACATACGGGGAAAAAAATGTGCGTATGGGTTGCGATGTCAAGCCATGGAATCATCGGACCATTCTTCTTCGATGCTACAGTAACCGGTGAACGCTATTTACACATACTGCATAACCAGTGCTTTCCTCAACTCATGGCTTCGTGTCTTCCATTGCAGACACAATGGTTCATGCAGGATGGAGCATGCCCCCATACCGTCAACATTCTGCTCGATTTCCTACACGAAAGACTTGGCCGTAGGGTATTGTCAAACAGATTTCCAGAACGTTGTGCAGGAGGAGGAATGTGGCTGCCCCACAACTCGGGCATTGACCCATGTGACTTCTTCCTTTGGGAGTCCCTTAAAGAGGAGTACCAAAGAAAACCCGAAAATGCAGTGCAACTTAGGGCCATCATTGTGGAGTTATGTCGCGCACAAATGCACAAGGCGACTTGAAGAAGTTGTAAACCAAAGCGACAGTCATATTGAACATGTGATTTATTAGGGCGTATTTACATCAATAAATTACTAATCTTGCCAACAAGAAGTGTCTAATTCATGAAAGAAACCAGGTGACTTATCGTGCGCCACATTTACACACTATGTACATTAAAAATATGTCTAAAATTTTAGTAGAATATTGTATCGAGTAAGAATTAGATGTAAGTCGTTCAAGAACTTTTCAAGAATTTGCTAACAACTTTAAACAACACTCTGTCTTTATAAAGTAGTACTGATAACTTCATACATGAAAAAGTAACAGTCTCTCCATCCAAATGTTTAGTGGCGTATTGTGTACAAATTTAATTACGAGAGACTTTCGTGATTTTGCCTACAACGTTTCTCTGTTGTGTAGTACAGAGCTATATATATCTCTACACACATTATATATATATATATGTGTGTGTGTGTGTGTGTGTGTGTGTGTGTGTGTGTCTTTTAACAACCTTTCCCATTTCTATATCTAAAATGTGTGACTTATCTCCGCGCTAACGTTTATTAGAGTATGGTCTAAAATTTTGATGTAAATTGGTCAAGAACTTTTCGAGATGTTCACTGACGATGTTTCTCTTTTATAACGCATGTACATTTACATATCACATCTATTAAAAATATGTATTGTATGTCGGTTTGTAAGTTAATTGGAGTATGGTGTTAAAATTTTAAGTGGATCTGCCAAGAATTCTCCAAGAGTTTTGCTAAAAACCTTTCCTCTTTATGTGGTACACATATATTTATGTACCACATATATATTAAAATAAAAATGAATTTGCCTATGCCCGTAGGAATGTTTATTAAAGTATTGCGTAAAGCTTTGAAGTAAATTGGTCAAAAACTTTTCGATATTTTTCGTAATAACTTTAAACTACGACTTGCCTTTATACACTAGGTGACGAAACTCATGGGATACCTCCTAATATCGTGTCTGACATCCTTTTACCCAGCGTAGGGCAGCAACTCGGCATAGCACGGACTGTAAACGTCGTTAGACGTCCCATGAAGAAATACTGAGCCTTGCTGCTGCCTTTATAGCCTTCCATCATTGTGAAAGCTATGCCGGTGCACGGCGTTCTGCACGAACTGAACTCTCGATTGTGTCCCATAAATGTTCGATGGGATTCATGTCTGGCGATCTGGGTGGCCAAATCATTCGCCTGAATTGACCAGAATGATCTTCAAACCAATCGTGAATAGCTGTGGCCCGGTAACATGCTGCATAAAAGTTCAATCGTTGTTTGGCTGCAAATGGTCTCCAAGTTGCTGAACATAACCATTTCCAGTGAATGATCAGTTCAGTTGGACCAGAGGATTCAGTCTATTCCATATAAACACAGCCTATACCATTATGGAGGCACCATCAGCTTGCCAGTGCCTTGTGGACAACTTGGGTCCATGGTTTCGTGGGGTCTGCACCACACTCGAACTCTACCATCCGCTTTTACCAACTGAAAACCAGACTTATCTAAGCAGGCCACGGTTTTCCAGTCATCTAGGAGACTGATGAGAGACCTTCAGAGGTGGTGGTCCACATTGCTGTATAGACCGGTACCTCCAATACCCAGTAGCACGTCCTCTTGCATTGATGCATCCCTGTATTCGTCGTGCGATACTATCAACAAGTTCATCAAGGCACTGTTGGTCCAGATTGTCCTATGCCTCAATGGCGATTCCGCGTAGATCCATCAGAGTGACTGGTGGGTCACGTCGTCGATAAACAGCCCTTTTCAGTCTATCCCAGGCATGTTCGATAAGGTTCATGTCTGGAGAACATGCTAGCCACTGTAGTAGAGCGATGTTGTTATCCTGAAGGAAGTCATTCACAAGATGTGCTCGATGGGGTAGTGAATTTTCGTCCATGGAAACGAATGCCTCGCCAATATGCTGCCGATATGGTTGCGCTATCGGTCGGAGGATGGCATTCACGTATCGTACAGCCGTTACGGCGCTTTCCATGACCACCAGCGGCGTACGTCGGCCCCACGGAATGCCACCCCAAACCAGCGGGGAACCTGCACCTCGCTGCACTCGCTGAACAGAGTGTCTAAGGCGTTCAGCCTGACCGGGTTGCCTCCAAACACGTCTCCGATGATTGTTTGGTTGAAGACATATGCGACACTCATAGTTGAAGAGAACGTGGTGCCAATCCTGAGCGGTCCATTCGCCATGTTGTTTGACCCATCTGTACCGCGCTGCATGGCGTCGTGGTTGCAAAGGTGGACCTCACCATGGACGTCGGGAGTGAAGTAGCGCATCATGCAGGCTACTGCGCACGGTTAGAGTCGTAACACGACGTCCTGAGGCTTCACGAAAAGCATTATTCAACATGGTGGCGTTGCTGTCAGAGTTTCTCCAGCCATAATCCGCAGGTAGCGGTCATCCACTGCAGTAGAAGCCCTTGGGCGGCCTGAGCAAGGCACGTCATCGACAGTTCCTGTCTCCCTGTATCTCCTCCATGCCCGAACAATATCGATTTGGTTCACTCCGAGACACCTGGACAGCTCCCTTGTTGAGAACCCTTCCTGGCACAAAGTAATAATGCGGACGCGATCGAACCGCGGTATTGAACGTCTAGGCATGGTTGAACTACAGGCTGCACGACCCGTGTACCATCTTCCTGGTCTAATGACTGGAACTAATCGGCTGTCGGACGCTCTCCGTCTAATAGGCGCCGCTCAAACATGGTTGTTTACATCTTTGGGCGGGTTTAGTGAAATCTCTGAACTGTCAAAGGGACTATGTCTGTGATACAGTATCCACGTCAACGTCTATCTTCAGGAGTTCTGGAAACCGGGGTGATGCAAAACTTTTTTTGATGTGTGTGGTATATATTACAATGTGGTAATTGTGTAACTTAGGATATGACTGTATTTGTTAAAATATCACACTGTAGTAATAGTTAAATATTAAAGTCTGTTAGTTACGTGTGTGTTTGGTTGACAATCTAGAAAAGTGGGAGAAAATTGGTCAGAATATGCGATAACACTGCAAACAGTAATGGGAAGTTCTCATACGTTCGACTGCTTGCAGAAAATTCCATGACGTCATTAAATTATAGTAATTCAGCCAATACGTCAACATGCCCCATCGATTTTCCCGTGACTTCTTAATCATACACTTTAAAGTGAATGTGTCTTAGATCGTAAGTTATGCTAATATTCACAGCTATTTTTAGTAGGATAACACACTGTCACACGATTCACCTAGAGGACTGGGTGGAGAGATATGGAAGTACTAACACTTACAATCGAGTATGAGTCTTCCTATTCTTTTTTTTTCTTGCCTGGTGGCAGTAGCTGATCTCTCTGATGATCCTCTGCTATGGTGCACAGACCTCTAATTATGAATCGCACACAACTGGCATAGTAATAACAGGAGCTAGGGGTCAGAGGACTTGATTTCATTCGTGCTATTGATCAAGAAAGAGGAGAGGGTGGGATGGGGAGAATGACCTTAATTTTTTGT